>NW_027530182.1:312542-502369 GCF_008692635.1 Crocuta crocuta
GGGTGGACCGAGGTTGCCTAAAGCCGTTTAGTGTCCGCAGACCAGAGCAACAACACAAAACAAAGGCATTTCGGACTAGAGAGAAAGCTCGAGAGAGCGACCGAGACATGTACCTGAGTGAGACAGATGGGAGAATACATCATGACTTCGCCTTAAAACGCACTTTCCCGGAGATGCCCAAGAAAATCTTCGAGAAGCCAGAATTTCATCTATTCATTTTACAGTCATCTGAGCCCCGCGATGCGATCAATCGGGACGGGGCTCTGCGCTGGATCACCGCAACTTCACAACAAACCCAGTCCTCCTTAAATAGCCAAAGATTCAAGTTCACTCGGCGTGCTAGATTTCCCGGGGTGAAATCCAATCTACACTTTTAACCCTCTTGCAGTCCGAGCGCGCTGGCCCAGCTCGCCGAGGCCGCCGCCGCCGCCGCCGCCGGTGCTGGCTGCCTTTCGCCTGGGTTTGGGGATTTATTTTCTGTTTGGCAGTTGTTGTTGTTGTTGGGGGCTAGGGGGTGCGCGAAGGTTCGGTGTGGGTTGGATTGGGGTGGTGGTTGGTGGTGAAATGCTTTTTTAAAAAAAGGCGGGGAGGGGGGCGCAGGGGAGAGCGCGGGAGGGAGAGCGAGGAGACTGTGTCACCGCGCCGGGAAAGTTCAAGGTTACAGCCCCGAGCACTGCGGCAGGATTCCGGAGCGGCGATCGCGGGCGAAACTTTGCCGCGAGCCGACCATGTGTGTGCGCGAGGGGGAGCGCGAGCGAGTGCGCGCGGGTGGCGGGGCGCGCGCGGGGGGGGGCTGGGTGGGGGCGGGGTGGNCGGCTGCCCAGAGCCCGGGGGGATCGGAACGAGCTCCTGAAAAAAATCCCAAACGATAAATCCCGCTCTCCCGCTCGGCTCCAAACTCCTCTCCTTTCTGCTCTGGGCTCTTTTTTTTTCCCCTCCCTCTCTCGCTTTCTTTCGTTGCAAAACTTGGAAGTTGAAAATTTCACCGGTTCCACCCTCTGGACCCCGCTCGAGCTCTCTCCAAATCAGACTTAAGGATTGTTTTATTATTTAATTACACAATCATCGCTTTACTCCTCCTCCTGCAAACGCGCATTCCTTTTGCACCAGCCTCTCCACACCCCCCGCCCCCCACCTTCCTCCTCCTCCTCCTGCTTCTCTCTTTCTCTTCTCTCTCTCTCCCTCATTTGTGAAAGGTCTCATATCCGTGCAACTGAACCATGACTTTTTTTTTTCCAAACTGGATCTTCTTTCCGCCCTTGGGGCAAGTCCCGCACTCTGCCCACGCCACCACACACACATACACCCCCGAAAACCCGCCCTGGAAGAGGTATTTCTGTGCCCGCTGCGGACTCTTTAAGCCGCGAGAACATCCGAGTGGGAGAAGCACTGAGCCGGTCTGGGCCGAGAAAGGAACGAATGGAAAATTCCCTCACACCCAGGCCGCCCCGGGGCCCAGGCTGGGGCGCCGACTCTCGCACCCGGGGCGGGCGCGGTCCGCCAGAGCCTCCGGCTGATGGGAGGAGGGGCGGGCCGAGGAGGCGGGGGCCCGGGCNACACACACACACACACTCCCCGCCCCCCAAATTCCGGTTTTCGGCAAGGGTTGGGTGGGGAAGAGGTGGAAGCAAAGGCTATCCAGACAATGGAGAGCGGAAAAGTGTGTGCCAGGGACTCCGCGTCTACCTAGCTGGGGGCTGCCGGGGGCCGTGGGGGCCAAGAAGGAGATTCGACCGCCCCAGGGCGGGACCGCCCCTACTCCCAGCGGTGCGGTGGGGGTCTCGCGGGGCTCTCTGAGGCTCCTTTCCTCTCCCCCTTTTCGTCCCTCTCGGTTTTCTTCCTCAACTTTCTCCTTTCTCTCGCTCTCTCCCGCTTCTGCCCACCGCCCCCTCCCCTCCTTAACGTCCCCCCAGCGGACCTGAAGGAACTAGTGACTTTTTCCTTCACCAAGTGGGAGTTATCCACATCAAGCATTTCACAACGACACATCAAGAAAAGTAGGCAGGTTCAAGTCAACCATGAAATGGTCACTTTTTAACCCCGTCCTGTCCTCATTAGGGAAATGCTCAAACACAGTCCGTTTTCAAAGAGCGCTCTTAATGAGGCGAGCTTGCCAAGTCTACCAGCTGCAGCCCCCGCAAACCGAGAGCCCAAAGAAGAAAAGCGCTGGCGGGGGGAGGGGGGAGTTGAGGAGGCCGGGGAGAGGGGGAGCGAGCAGTGGATCTGGGAAGACAGGTAAAGTCGGGGAAATTTCGAGAACTCGAATTAACCCTTCAGGGCACACACCACTGGGAGCAGCCTCCCAGCTTCCAACACCCCCCCACCCCCCCACAGGCAAATCCTCTACTCAGCGCTCTGACAACGTTAATTTCCTTTGTGTGGGTCATTTCTTCTTTTTGAAAAGCCAAGATAAAGTTGACAGTCTTTAAAGATGAAAGAAATGAGGTGACAGTCGGGGTTAATCCATATAAGTACTCATTTCTCTCTCAGAAATTTTTAGGCAATCTCATCTTAGATTAAAAATGAAAGCCCCCAAAGCATCACTTTGTATTGCACATTATGCTGCATCCCTTTTCTCGCCCTCGTAGCACAGTCTGCGGGGAGGGGGCGGGGAAGCGCTACTGATAATACCAGCTTTAACTACTGGAGTTTCCCTTTGAACAAATATTCAATTTAACCGGAGTTAATTTACCATAAAAGACATTCCCCCTGGCACGAATGCACTCATGTCCTTGAACACACCTCTTTGAAAGCCTGGACTCTTACAGAAGCCATTATTTCGGGGTCTCTTTAAAAATCCAGAGCCCATCTCTCTCTTTCTCTCCCTCCCTCCCTTCTTCCCTCCCTCCACCCTACACCACCCTCAGTGAAATCCTGGCACCCAGATAGCACTCCTTTCAGCCAGAGATCCCAGAACCAGCCTTGTCCCCTGGCAAAAGAGGCCCAGTGCTGAGCCCTGGGCAAGTGTCTGCAGACATCATACTCCTCCTCCCTGTTAGTTTCTCCTACCAGCAGAAATCATTTCCCTTTGCCACCAAAACGAGGTTGCATCCAAAAGTTTCTCACAAGCTTAAAAGAGAAAAACGAAACATTGACAACTGTTACACAGAAGAGCCCACAAATCTGCAGCAGCACCAGGGGGTGAAGCAGCAGCAGCGACAGATCCAGGTAAGACCCCAGAGAAGTGAAGATGTCTGGGGCCTCCCAGGCTTATCACTTAGGGGTTCAAATCTCTTTCAGGTGCTCCATGTCTGTAAGGGCGCTTGTGGTTGGGGACAGCCTGATGCGCTCAGAGGAAGCTTGGTAGCTTGGGGTTCTGATTTGTTTCCAAGAAAGAGGAAATTGAGAGAGGAGTAATGGTGACGTGGGGTAAACCAAAAGCAAAGAAAAGGAGCCACAGAGACATCCTGGAAAGGCTTACTGGGTGCTCAGTTTATATGGCTTTGACTGTGCTCTCAGGCCTCTGAGCCCTGGGCGGAACGCCCCCTGAAAAACTGCTTCTTGTCCAGCATATGTCCAAGTCACCGCACACCTCCCGTGGATGAACTTTAAGAGAGCCTTTTATGAAAAGAGACCGGTAGATCTCGGCGTATGGGACATCTGGCTTCTCTCAGCACACTCATCCACTATCTGATTTTAGAAGTTCCAGTCTTTTAAATCCCAGGTAGAAGAGTAGAGAGAGGAAGTGAGAAAGTACATGCATTTTGTTCCTTTCCCTTCTTTCCAGCAAGTCTGTGCCATGGTATTAAGAATGGCTTTAAAGTATCTCTGAGAAGTTTCTGATACTATCAACATGGGCCAAACACTTCTTGGACTTTGGGACTTGCATCTCCCTAAACTCTCTTTTTTCTCTCTCTCCCACGCTGAAAGGTAATGACAGGCCAATTGTATTCATCCCAAAATCTGGTTTGAGGAACTAGAAAGAAGTGAAAGCCTCCTTCATCAACAGGAATATTTGATGGGGGGGGGGAGGTTTCTTTTCTGACAGATAGTTTGTTGATTTCAGAAGGTGTGGCAGTGCTTCAGGAGACTAGATTTTTCAAAACTTAGTTGCATATTTGAAAAATTAAACAAGGTACCCAGTTGGAGCCTTTTTCACTGACCTCCACAGAGAACTTGACATCTCAAGTATCTATCAATATTGATTTTCTTTTAACCTTCTCCCTTCTAAAGAAACTCAGCGACAGGTTGCAAACCCTGTGCAGTTTAGGGAAAGGTTTCTTGGAGCTTAACAAAGCTGTCATTTTCAATACGCTCGATGACTTTTTTTTTTTTTTTTAGCTCTTGCATGTGATTTGAGGGGAGGCTCAGCAACCACACACCCTGGCGGCATCGCCAATATCAATATTTTAAAACTAAATACAAAAGAGACAGATGACCTCCTGACCCCAGGAAACAGGCCTGGAAAACTGCAAGTATCCACCACACCATGCCCAGGGACATTTCCTTCTTCCAGATGAACCACAAAAATCATACATGTGTAGCCCGGAACACACAATTTTATGTCCACAAGCAGGAACACCAAAAATCCACACAAAAGCACATATATAAACAACCAACAAGTACTGAAATTGCCTGCACTTGATAGGAATTGCAAAATCATGCCCAGTGCTCTCAGCCCTTAAACTACTACTGTCAAATTAGGGTAGCAAATTTTCCCTCCCAGAAAACTCACAACTGGTTAGCTTCCCCACCCCCCATTGCTGCTTTGCCTTTCACTGAAACGAATAAATAACCGTGGACTTTTCTTCCCTCCTCTGGGAGCTGTTTGGTGTCCCCTGAGGACAAAACTAAATGAGAAAAATGACGCTGTTAATAATGTCGCTGCTGAAATGCCTCTACTCGACTGTTAAAAAAAAAAAAAAACCCATCCCACTAAGTGTGCTTACATTTCAGGCACATTTACAAGCTAAAACTGAATCTGAACAGCGACTGGGCCAGATTCTTCCATTAAGGTTAGCCGGTTTCCACTTCTCTACAGAGATGTAGCCAGTTCATCAACAGAGATTCCCAACTTCTGAAGACATTTGCTCCCGGATTACAAAGTCAGCAGGTGCCTGTATTTTTTGCCTGGTTTATTTTAAACCTTGAAAATCACGGCAATGACTGCCTTGCTCCACTCACAACACTCCAAAAGTTATGTCCACTCCCAACACACAGCTTCCCCTCTGTGATACTGAGAGGGTCGTAGTTATTGTCCTTTTTCAACATAGCTGACTTTTAAAGTAAAACTATACTATCATTTTATTTCTATGTATAAACTGTTTTGGGGTTTTTTTGTTACCCATTGACATATACCTTTGTGACAAGGAAACAGATCAGTTTTAAGGAGATGTTTAAAAAGCTTTATCCAAAATAGCCAAGTAGTCTTTATATTGTGTTAAGAAGTGTAGAACGTGTATTGCAAACAAACTCCAACTTTCTGCACCCCTTTCTCTCATTCGTCCTTTTGAAAACTGCCATCCTGTTTCAAAATCAAAATAATGCATAACGACAGAACTGTGCACATTAACGTTCAAATTAAAATTTGACAAACAGTTGTGTAATTGCAAAAAGAAGAGGCAAACAATTGGGCCTACACAAAATATATGTTCAGTAAACCACATCTCTGAAATATTTTAACAACCCAGCATGTTAATAAATTTCAAAGCAATAATATTGTCAAACTGTGTGATGTCACAAACTCTAAAAGCAAAGTTACAGAGGCTCGTGACATCATAGTCACTCATAATTATGCTGCTGCTCAGTCTGATCATATTAAAATTAAATAGATGTCTACGTCTGCTAAAGAATAAAAGGAATTTATTTTGGACATCAAACAATGAAACTGTCACCATTTATTGTATGAAACACTCAGCTAATCAATTTCCTATTAAAACAGCTTTCAACAATACTCAGCTTTAAAATTCATCGGGGCCAGTAAAAACCTTTTCCCAGTGCACAAGAATGCAGTCCCAACCACGACGATAATTACTCTTCTAATACTTTTATTGCCCAAGCACTTTTTCCTGTGCTCCCCATCAGTTAGGCAAGAATCTGAAGTATATTGTATCAGTGAGTTGGAGTGCTTGACCTTTGCCCACATATGATTTAATAGGGACTTTTCAGCGCTAGAGCTTTCTCCATCTCTCATACCATTAAATGAAAACATCAAACCTCAAATGTAAAATTGGAAACCACAACGTTTTGTGTTTCACAACTCTTTGCAGTTTTTACTTAGGCTGCTTAAAGGTCAGCTTCTTAGCCTCAGGATTCTCTTCCCCATGCAGTAAAGGTACTCAGAAGTCACACTAATTCTGATTTTGATTAAATCCTGAACTCCCCAGTCGATACACACATGCACTCTGCTTATTTACACGTGCATTCTTTTTCTAACCGCAAAAGCATGCATGTACGGCTTGCTGGATTTATTCCATTTTAGAGCTGATTTAAATGTCTGTTCAAGTATGGGTTCAAATGTTAACTTTTTCCCGCCTGTTGGAAAATTAAAATTGCAAAAGATGGTGCTATAAGATTCATTCAAAGAAAGTTAGAGTTAATCTTGTGTATTTTGGCGCCTTTTCCCTGCCAGCTACTGTACTGGGGGGGAGGGGGAGGTAGGGGCGGGACTTGGAGATCTTGTCTGTCCCGTCTCAAGTTCAATGGCAGTTCTTCTAACCGGAGGAGAAGATGGCCATGTTCACAGCCCTAATAATAATTCCAATCACACCACTTCGGCATCTTGTGTCAAAGTCGAAACTGGCTTCCCCGCCCCCTTCAACCTGAAAGCTGCCAAGTCCTCACACACTCCGCATTCAACCACAACTTAATGGATGGGATATTGTGCATTAAAATGTGTCCCAGACGTACTGGCAAAGAGAGCACAAGGGAAAAGGGAGGCGCGCGCGCACACACCCACACACACACAAACACACAGACACACACACTTAGGCAGAGGGGTAAAATTCCTAGAGCAAAAACAGCGAAGCTTAAAAAAAATATTAGGATTGGGAAGAAATCCATCATAATCTTTTCTAAACGGGGAGGGAGGTGGAGAAGGAAGGCTAACAATTCGATCTTGCCACTTCAGGGACAAGGTGGGGGATACTAAATTTGGGAACAAACACTGATTTTGAAAACAACACACCAATCAGAGCTAAATAAATACTACTACCCTCACTTATTTTTTAAAAATGCACTTTTAAATGAGAATATGTAACAAAGCTCTGCATATTTACCTTAAAGTGAGGGAAAAGTACTACAAAAAGAATGGGCTACCGGGTACAACTAAAGTATCACTTACAGTAATTTTTTCCAGCATTAGGAGGAGGCGGAGAAGGAAATAAGGAATAAAGCAGGGAAAAGCCTACATTTTACACTGTTTGGACTCACAATGTTATCCACTGATTCCCATCAAAGTGTGACACATATAATCAAGTTGCTAAAGCTACAACATATATGTGTGCGTATTATATATATATATATTAAATACCACACACACACACACACATACACACACACACACACACACACACACACACACACACACTTGCTCTGGTCTGGGTTCAACCTGTTAAGCAAAATGACATTTAGATTAACAGTCACTTCACAATGCACATACAGGAAAAACAAATTGTGTCTGGAGTGGAAGGGGGTGCAAGGGACGAACAAGACGAGCAAATAAATCCCATCATTTCAAAGCCACATACCATTGCACTGTATTGCATTACATAAAAGAGATCTTGAGTCTGCAACAGAACCCTGGGCCGCTGACTTCACGTGTCTCAGGTACAAATTTGTGGATTTTCTCAAGGGTTGTTTGGGTGTCGCTTTTTGTATTTAGTTTAAAAAAAAAAGGCAATCCGGGAGTAGTCTTTTATTTTTTAAATTATTATTTCTGCAACGCCCCAAGTCTCGGCCCGAGAAGAAAAGGCGGTAAAAGTCAAGTCTAAAAGCAAGCAGCCCCCTCAGTCTGGATATCCAGTTTTGCTTCCTCTCACTTGCAGAAGACTGTTTCTCGTGGTTGACTTGAACGCCGTCCAGAGTGTGGTGTGTGGTGTGCGTGCGTGCGTGTGTGTGTTTGGTGGGTTTTATTGTTGTTTTAGCAGGGCTCTAGGGGTGGGGGCAGCCTCCCCTCCCGGGCTCCGAGCGCGCTCCGCAGGGGCAGCGGGCGCGGCCGCGGGGCCGCGCGCGCGCCCCCTCCCCGCCCTTGNCCGCGCGCCTTTGTGCTCCAGGGGTCACGGGGCCTTCCCGCGGGCTTGCGGGAGGGGAGAACGGGGCCGTGCTGCCGCGCAGGGGTCTCCACCAAATAATAGCGATGATTCCGGAATCGGGGGTACTCCCCTACTTCCCACCACGTTGCTCGGTCAACTTCGTAAGGCCGCGTTTGTTTCCGTGTAAAAGGAGTTCTGAAATGTGCCTCCCGGCCAAGCGTTATCATTACAGCAAAACCATCAGCAGAAGGAGAGCACTCTTGACTTCTATTTACATGCATACATGTGAATGTCAATATTCTAGGGGTGGGTGGGAGAGGTAGTCAGCACCAAGGAAATAGACAACCCTTGGGGCCCCGGGAGTAAACGCTCTAGGTGAGGTTTGGTAGACAGTTCATGTTCGTAAACAAAGTGGTTTTGATTAGTATTTTTTAAAGTTAAAGGTATGTAGTGTTTCTGTTTAGTTTTCAAGTAATCCAGTTATTTTCATTTTAAGCATCGGGGTGTGGTAAAATAATGCTTACGGATAGATTAAATTATTATGTGATCCTGATTTAAAATCGAAGTATTAGAAGTAAAAATATAACATTAGCCCTAAATTTACATGGTACTAACCCACGTGTGTTTAGAAAAGATTTTATTACAGAGATTTTGACTAATTATGTAATTGCACAACAGACAATGGCTTCAAATATCCTCTAAAATCCCTGTTCAATTATGTGATTACCAGTGGGACCGGAATTGGTCCCGATGAATTGTTCTTATCTCTCCACTAAATGTGAGCATGGCAGTATTTTAATCCCGGTTGTGTTTACCCTCAAAGTCCAAGAGAACTTAAACAACATTGTGCAGGTTCTTAGTTTCTACAATACACATTATAAAACAAGAAAGATATTTTGGCTTCGTTACAAAAAAACAAAACAGGTTGTTTCCAATATCCATATGTATATATACACACAACTATATAGACTCTTGGCTATTTTCAATGGTACTAGGGGAAAACAAGAAATTGTATTGACTCAATTGGACTTCAGAAAATGCCAAATATAAAAATAGGTTATTGGTTTAATGGTTCCCAATTTCTCCTATGAAAAAAACTAACATATCATGTATCTCAGTAGCTTTGGGAAGGGAGTTGAGGCTAGGGATATACACAGGTACACATATATATGTATGTATATATCTCTACACTCAACTATAACTTCCCAAGGAAAATTAATTTTTAACATCTTTTTCCAAGGTAGGTCATTTTAAGCCCTCGGCCAGTGTAGCTATAATTCATTCTACTCAGACAGTCAATTCAAATGTGTAACAAACGATCTGTTTCCATTCTAGCTTCATGGTTAAGTTTCACGGTTAAGGAAATCACATTTAGCACTAAGTAGCCAAATATAAAATATGAAAATTCAATTCAGCTAAACTTTAAAAAAGTATTGAGAGTGCAAAGGGAGTGTTAAAATGGGCAGTGTTACCAAACTGTGAAACTTCTGTAAGTGTGCCTTAGAAAGTCTTTTCTTTTGCAATTATTTGAAGTCCGTATCCGAGTTAACTAATCCCTTCCATCATCTATTTCATGCAAAGAAGAAATTACATTCCAGGAAGAATCCAGTTTTGTTTACGAAATATCCTAAGATATTAAATGGAGAAAGAAACAGAAAAGGGGAAAGGGAAGGATTTCCTTTGCTTCTAGTGATGACTTGAATGAATCTGGAGTTAGTGTCACCTGTCAGAAGCTTTTTGCCTAAGCGTATTATTTAGATTTAGTAATAGAATGTACCATTGTATGTCATGTTCAGTCTTTCATAGATTACCTTTTTTTATTTGCATGTCATTTGTTTCTTTCGACATGTGAAGTTTACAATACTTACTCCTCTAATATGTATGCGTATCATAATTAAATGATATCCAATGCTTATAAAATAAGGAAACTGATTTTCGATCATGTCTGAGAGAAAGCGGACTCACTAATTTGTAGTCACCTCAACAGTTTATTGTTCGTAAGTCTCTAATTTGGCTAATGACAACGGTCTTCTAGTCTATAATATTGGTTGAATTTCCAGTTTTCATATTTTGCATTATAAATAGATATGCAGAAATTAGGGAGTGCTTTTTTAAAATTAAAATTATCTTGGTTAAAAACCTTTCCTAGAATAGAATTAAGGTTGAATATCTTTTTATATTCATTTTGTGGAAATTATAACTGCTCATGCTTCAAAAATAAGGAGTGTCCAATGCTACTTAGGCATTTCGGCCTTTTGACACTTCTAACCGAAGTGATTCCAGTAGAAAAGCTAGTATTTTTGTGCCTTCAGTTCCAGGCACAATTCATTCCCTAGAACTTAGTAGAAGATTCGCAAGTACGCTGACACTTTAGATTTTCTGATTCTTCTTAAAGCCAATTAACTGGTAATGCAGTTTCTGTATGTGTTCTTCAAATTAAGAATTTTTTTAAATGTACTACAACATCTGCATGTGTTTATCTTTGAGAATAATCACTATATAATTATTTCTAAAAGCATGCATTATTACAATGTTTTATGTCATAATTGAAGTAATTCTTCTACCCTATCTAAACCAGTAATTTCCAGTCATTACCCCAAAGGTGTTTATTTTATCTTAGTTCTCTATTTCTCAAAAATATAGGAAGTGTGCTTTTGCTTATACTTTTTATTATTAAAGGGCACACACTAATTTATTAGATTATTATAGTTAGCCTCTTATTATTCAGCCTTTGTGCAAACTGAATTTATATAATAAAGACAGTGGAATATTTAAGACACAATACTAAATAAAACACACTATCTTTTAAAACAATTGGATAATATTTTTAGAATTTAAAAACCACATAAGGTATAAACCTGTGTAAACATTCATATTGCATATTGCATCTAGGAAATAGTTTCAAGTATTTCTTAATTATTTAAAAATATTTAGAGAGTCTTAAAATAGGACATTTATAAAGTGCCAAGTTTCGGCATTTTGTTGCGGTTCTATAAATGAGAGCTGTCTTTGTACAACTTTTACTGAGGAAAGGAGAACACATATCTGGTACGTTGTTGTGTAAGCGGAATACCCAAGGATAAACAACAACCTCTGGTAACTATTTTTATTTTCCATGGGTTATAGTAATCTTTAGCTATAATCCATTATGCCTCTTCGTTAAATATTGATTGTAAAAAAGTAAACACAGCGTCTTTCCCACAAGACATAGTTGCTCATCGTAAAGAATTTTATCCGTGGAAAAGGCTTCAAGAGATTTCCAGATAAGCCCTCGCAATAGAGTCAAACTCCCCACTGCCCAGGAGAGACACGCCAGGTCATTCTCTAACCATCGAGAATATGGGTACAAAAATAAATATACACACACAGTGTTCCTTCTTTCACTAACTGCACGCTGCACCTGTGCACACATATATCTGATGACATCTGCTAACATAATAAATCTCAAGTGGTTTGTGGTGTCATCAAAACCTGAGATGGCGGTATGGCTCACAGCCTCCCCAACCCCAGGCTATGGTCTTGTTAAATTTCACAGGCTAAACAGAGACAGACTTAGACTCATTCTGTACATGAACCAGGGGTTTTCAAGAGCAGGTTAAGGTGGTTTACCAAGAGGGAAAAAAAAAAAGTGTCTAGATATGACTCAGTGTGTGAAAACTTTGCTCTCTGATTCAATGGTGATAAATCAAGGATGTCTCCCAGCTTTGAAAAAAAATCACTTTTATCTCAATTGTTTTGAATTCTCAATTCAAAGTATCAACCTTTCCTAGCCCACTTATGTTCTGAAGACTTGTTTTAGAAAAGAAGAGCCATGAGCAATTAAATTCTCCATATCTTGCTTACGCACACTTTTATACAACTTTAGCTTCAACCATCAAAATGTCCATAAAAAGAAAACAATAAACTTGAATGAATTTAGGCCGTAATGATGATTAAATTGAGCAAAGGAAACACAAGTGTTTTCTCAAAAAATGTTCAGGATATTTTGTGCCATATGTAAGGTTTCTGAAACAACAGAATCACTAAGGTACTTTTTTTTAACCACTTTCAAAAAACAGAAGCATCTGGCAATCCAGAAATCAGTGAGGCAACAGGATGCAAGAAAGCGCTAGACAGTCTACTGATCCTTCAGTATAGTCCTGGCAAAGGACCATCCTGTCTTTTGCTCAGTGGGACATTTTCAACAAGAAAATGATTGTCAAGCCCCCTGCGTCCACATCCTGTGGCCAGTTGTCCTCAGTGTCAAAGATTCTTCTTGGCGTATCTAGAACATGGCGATATCATTTCAAGTTGCCCCTACTAAAGAATATCAATGACCACATTTCGTGTCTTTCTTCCATAACTAAGAAAGCCTAGATGCAGCCTGGGGGCTAGAGGAAAAAGGCAATTCTTCTTTGAACGTGCATTGCATGCTTAGTGTGGGTCTTGACCCAGGGTTGGGTCCTACCATCCAAAGATGAATACATTTTTGAGGATGTCTGCATTTATGATTAAAAAAAAGCCTTCCATCCCCTTGTGGTAATATTCTCTTCTAAATTTGTTGAGAAAGAGTAAACTTCCCATGGGATATCTTGAAAGGCTTCAAGTAAACACACTAAACTATGACCTTTGGGTTTTTTTGCTCACTTAACAGGTAGTTGATGTGGGTTTGTAGAATGAAAACAGTGTTGATGGAAACCAAAGAAAAATGTAATTAGGGAGGATAAGTCAGGTGCCCTTCCCACCCCACCCACCCACTAAAAACAAAACAAACCCCCTGTATAATGTAGTCAGAAGCCAGACTAACAAAGTCAGGAAACTTTTGATACCACTATTCTTCATGATATGGGAAGTATTTTTATAAACAGCAGGGCTGGGGAGGGAAGAGAAGCAATGTTAAGTGGGAAAATTCAGGCACGTAGAGTTTACCTATGTGCAATGAACACTGCCCTCTCTTAACAACTTATTGTTTAGCGATGGTTGACACTTAAATACACAGGGCAGGGTAGAAATACAAGTTTTAAGAACACACTTAATATCTCTGCTGCTCCTCTCCCTTTTTATCTTCATGTCTGGCACCATTCAGAGCTGCCCTCAATATTTCTTTTACCATTATCTTTTTAAATTTTTTGTGTGGCTATACTTTATTTTTAAAAAAATTTTAAAGAGTAGAGACACTTTAAGTGAACAAGTAACAAAGTACAAATGACATCCACCCACAGTCCCATCACCTAGAAAACCTGTTTCATTTGCACATGTTCCAAACCAGCACTTGCCTCTGTGCTTATATACTACTTGCACAGTTATAAGGTTTCAAGGTAGATAGAATTTTATCACTCTTCCACCTAACCTTCCATTGATATCATTGATATTACTGGAAGGGTGCAAAATTGTAAAATACTAAAACTAGGAGAAACTTTGGGGACTTTTAGACAAGAGCCAAAGAAACAAAACTGACAGCATCCTGTGCTCTGCCCTGTTATCTTTTCATTTAAAAGGTTGGGGCAGAGTCGCCACCCCCTTCAAGATGGGTCTCAATCTCCTGGCTCCCTTGTTTCATTCCATTGGCCCTCTTTCTTCTTGTAGCTTTACCAGCTTACCTCTTATACCCATGGCTTCACAAGCCTTGATCTAAACTGAATGCTGTTCTTATAGATGAGAAATCAAAATGAGGTTCGGAGAGAGAAAGGGTCTTGGTTAAGGCTACTAAGCTAATTAGCAGCCACGCTGACATTGTAAAGGAAGCCCCTAACTAAACAAGTGCTCTTTTTACTGATGTTTATCTCAGAGCATGTGAGCAAGCAGGGTTCTGAGCATCAGCATGATAACCTCACCCGAACTACTGTGACCACAAGGCCTTTAGAGACTTTATAGAAATGTCCCAGGTTAGCCACTCACCACCTTTTATGCTCCAGGTCATAATTATCATTTGATGTCCAGTCACCTGAACCCCCATAAATCCTGCCCATACTCACAGTGTTCTTTCTCTCGTTAAAAAAAAATATATATTAGGATGCAAGTAAGGGAAGCTGATCACTTTATACAGAGAATGTCAAATCTGCTCTCATTGATAAAGTAAAATTAAAAAGTATGGGGCACCTGGGTGGCTCAGTTGGTTAAGCATCCGACTTCGGCTCAGGTCATGATCTCACAGTTTGTGGGTTCGAGCCCTGCATCGGGCTCTGTACTGACAGCTAGCTCAGTGCCTGGGGTCTGCTTCAGATTCTGTGTCTCCCTCTCTCTCTGACCCTCCCCTGCTCATGCTGTCTCTCTCTCTCTCTCTCTCAAAAATAAACAAAACATTAAAAATGATTTAAAAGTAAAGTACTTTATAATATTCCTATCAGACATAGCTCACTAAGGTGTGATGCGGTACCAATACCCTAAGAGTCAACCACTCTCCTAGAAAATATAAAACCCCCATATCTGTACAGAGACTGCATTTTCTGAATGTTAAATCAGGACACATTGTATAACTCAGAACTTTTTTTTTAATTAATTTAAGATGTAAACTTTTACAAAAGTTTTTATAAATGAATCATTGTTAGCCATGGTTTAAGAAATGGGCTTTATGGAAAATAATAAAAAGGTATACCATGTCAGAATTCATGATCTCTAAGTCCATTAAGGCAGTTCTTAGAAATTTGCCCAGAAATAGGATTGGATTACAGTGACAGCCATGTCGTCATTGCTGTTTGTGTCCTGTGCAGTTTGCACTTGCTTGTAGGGCTTTGTTCTGCAGACAGCACATCCTTTCTCTAGGTTCTTCTCCCAAATGGACATCAGTGCATATCTCCCATGTACAATGTCACCGAGTCAAAATGGTAAATAATTGAGAAGTTCATACATTATGTACATGTTGAGTGTATAGTTACTCTCTTGGCAGGCACAGAAGACAGCCATATCCAATCAGGCTCAAGACTCATTCACAGAAGTGATCTTATTTGGCCCTTCCTCAGGCCAAAGCACCATCTTAGTTGAGCAGCGTGGGCACACTACTGTGCATTTAGGGGGCCAGACCCTTTGTGCTACATTTCTCTGCGATCCAGATATGCAAGCTTCTTCCAGAGTGTTTTAAAGGGCTCCCTACAAGCTAGATCTTCTCCTTTGCTGTGACCAACAGCAGCACCTTAATTAAGCAAGGTCTCCCCTAGGGCAATGGTTTTCCCCAACCTTAGGTTAAATTGAGTGTCATAACAAGTGATAATAATTACCACGTACTTAGATCTACCTATGGCTCTGCTCTGTGCTCAGTATATCATATATTATCTCAGCCCTTTTAAAGATAAGGAGCCTGAGGCTCAGAAAGGTTAAGTATCAGTGAAAGGTTATGATGCTCCTAATCCAGGTCTTTCCAATTCCAAAGCCTATGACCAAAGCTGACCAGTACATGCAGAAAGGTCATAGTGCAAGGCTGTAATCACCCAGGTGAGTGTGGCCCCTTAATAGGAGTTGCCTTGGAAGGCTTTGAGAGTATTCCTTTAAAGCATTTTTATTACTCTTCTTTTGAAATTCCCTTTAGAACTTCAGGCAACATTCTTTGAAATATTATCTATGGGATAGATCTTCCTCTTTTGAGTGTGGATTTGAGTTTTGGATATAGATATGATTCATTCAGCACCCTATGGTAATTAAAGACCTTATCAAGCTGGGTAAACCAGTTTGGGTCGCAAACAAGGCATGACAGAATGTAACAAGGTTATTTTCAATCTCCAGCATTTCTGAAGGAATGGAATAGAGGAGTGAAAGGGAAGAGACTTAGATTTAGAGGCACCATGGTTCGGGGTTCAAATTCTAACTTAATCAACCAGGAGCTATGTGATGGTGGGAAAGGCATGTAATAATTCTTAGCCATGGTCGCCTTACCTTCAAAAAAGAGCATACAAAGCCAGCATACCTGCGTCAGTGTTGTTTGAAGATCAAAAAATATCGCACGTCAAAATATATCAGGATGTGTCTGAAATATAGCCTTTCTCAAGAACTATTTCCTGAATCTGATTATCAGGTTATTTGTCTCTGTCCTTGTCCTTCAAATGCTATGAGAGATGGTAAACAAGACTTTCTGTGGTCTGTGACAATGACCAGACCTCAGGGCTTTTCTGAGTGCTTCTGATCCTGGCATATAGCATGTATTTACAATTACAGATGAAAAGCCAAAAACGAGGTCCCTAGTTTCCCGATGCTAAGGGAGATGGATTTGAAGGAGGATGTGCTGTAGTTTGAAGTGTGTGGGAGGCAGTTTCTATCTCAAGTTTACTCCTAGACTCTCTCTAGAACGGTAGGAAATATAACAGCAGATCCAGCAAGGGCCTCTTTCTAAACATTTATGGAATGCCTGCCCTGATGTCAGGTTCTGGGTCAAGGTAGGACATGGGTTACTGCTCCTGTCCCCAAGAACAGTATCCAAAGGGCTGGTTTAGTGACAGGCATGGGATGCTGCTGTTCAAATGATAAGATGTGGGAACACCTCAGAATCCATTGACACAAACAGTGTTATTCATCTATTGACTAAGACGTTGTAACTCTTCAGGCAACAAATAAATGTGTGCTATGTCCAGGAGGTGCCCAGTGAACAAAACAAACAATACTCCAGCATAGAGGAGAGAGAGAGAGATGGAGAAGAAAATACTGGGATAGCCAACAGAAATAGAAGCCTTGTGTAGCATTGCTCTGAATTCATAGGTCTGCCAGCCTTCTTTGTGAGGTCAGAAGGATGATTGAGAATTCTAGAAAATTCGCAAAGAGGTGTTTATCAAAAGATGGAAAAGAGGAGTGCGCAAGCTTTTTGCAACATACAGTAAATCAGGGATAGCTATCTAGGGTATATGGGCACCTAAGGGGCTCAGTTGGCTAAGTGTCTGACTCTTGGTTTCAACTCAGGTCATGATCTTGTGGTTTGTGGGTTCAAGCTCTGCATCAGGCTTTGTGACAACCACAGGGCTTGCTTGGGATATTCTCTCTCTCTCTTTCTCTCTGCCCCTCCCCTGCTTGGATGTGTGAGTACATGTGCACTCTCTCTCTCTCAAAAATAAATGAATAAATTTAAAAAGAAAAGAAAATAGGGGACAGGAGCAGCCTGAGGAGCTCTGTAGAGCTTTGTCAACTGATCGAGAGCTATGTGTACTATCCTTTGCAGCACCCTAAAGTACAGGTACAAGATTGTTTCCATTTTCCAGATGAGACACCTAGGGTATAGAGAAGTAAATAACTTATCCAAGGTCAATAGCTCCCAAGTGTCACTGGCAGAATTTGAACCTAGGTAGTGTGGCTCTAGACTTTTGACTCTTACAAATTTTCTCTTCTCCCCTGCATGCCCACCCCCAATAAAGAAGCTTTGCCCAACGGTGAAATCTCCTCTCCTTCCTGTAGGGCTCATTCTAGGCCCTACCTCCCCCTATAAGGGAGCCATAAATGTGGGCAACCTTAGCACAAGACTTGGTCACTAAGGAGAAAGGAAGTACTTCCAAAGCCTTGGCCTAATTCTTTGAATCTGTCAAGGGTGAGATCCAGTGACTGCCCCTATCTCTCTTCCTGTGCTTTGAAAAATTCAAAAAATTATTATCTAATTATACAATGAAACATTATATAGCAACAAAAAGATCATACTTCTCTACAGCATGCACGTAGAAAAGGGCACATCCTAAGTGTTTAGCTAGAGAACCATCCATCCACATTTAGAAATGGAAAATTACTGGCACTCCAGAAATCCAGAAGTTACCCCATCATCCTTCTCAAAGATAACCACTGTCCTGATTTCTAATAATACAAAGTTATATTGTTTGTTTTTGAACTTTATATAAAGGAAAATATATATTTGCTTTTTAATGTCTCAACAACTTGCTCAACGTTTCATGCAATCCTTGCTGTTGTAGATAACAACGTTCTTTTTTTCCACATTGCAATATGGACTCTATTGTATGAATACAACACAACTTATCTACTCTATACTTGACAATCACTGGGTTATTTTCAGTTTAGAGCCAATAAAATAATGTAGAAATGAGCATTCTTCTACATGTGTTCCAGCATCCATATGTATGCATTCTCTTGGGCATAAACGTAGAAGTAGAATTTTCAGGTTATGAAGTAGCCAATGATAAATTTTAGTAGATAATGACAAATAGATTTCTAAAGTGATTGTATGAGTGTGTATGAGAACATATGAGAGTTCTAGTTGTTTTATGTCCTTATCAATGCTGTTTAATTGATCTTTTTCTATTTTTAGAGTGTAATAATATCTCAATGTGGTTTTAATATGCATTTCCAGATGACTGATGAGGCTAGCTGCTTTTCATCTCTTTATTGGATATTTGGATAGCCTCTTGTCCAATGCTTGTTCAAATATTTTGCCCATTTTTAGTTGGGTCTTTCTGTTTTTTGTTTGTTTGTTTTGTTTTTCTTAATTGATTTGTAGGTGTTCTTTATACTTTTGGGACATGAGACCTTTGTTAGTTCTATCTGGTGCTGATTTCTCTCCCACTTTGTAGCTTGTAATTTCACTCATTGGATGTTGCAATGTCTTTGTGAGCTTTAAAAAGCACATTTTTAAAAGAATAATTGCCACACAATAAACTATGTATTTAAAGTGTATGATTTGATAAGTTTTAAAATATGTGTACATTAGTGAAACTATCACAACAGTCAAGATAAGAAATAATTCAATCACCTTCAGGAAGTTTTCTGTGCCTCTTGGTAATCCCTCCTAACGGATCTGCTTTCTCTCATTAAAACTTGGTTTGCATAGTTTAGAATTTTATGAAAATGGAATCACACAACAGGTACTCTCTTTTGTCTGGCTTCTTTCATTCAGCATATTTTGACATTTATTCATGTTATTACATGTTATCAATAGTTCATTTATTTTTACTACTGAGTGGTATTTCATTGTATGCTTGTGTCATTATTTATTCATCACTTGTTGATGAACAACTGGACTGTCTACAATTTGGGGCTATTAAAAGAAAGCTGATATGAACATTTCATGCACAGGACTCTACATGGACATAAGCTTTCAATTCTCTCAGGTAAATACCTAGGAATGACATTTCTGGGTATCTCTTTAAGGGTTTAACTTTTTGAGGAGCTGTCAAATGGTTATCCAGAGTGGCTGTCTCATTTCATAATTCCATCAGCAATGTATGAGAATTCTAGTTCTTTCAAATCCTCACCAACTTAGAATGATCAAGTCTTTTATTTTGAGCCATTCTAATAGCAATGTGGTATGTTCCATTATCATTTTAATATGTTTTCCTAATACTTGTTTCCTTCATGGCATTTGATGTTAATCATCTTTTTCCATGTGTATTAAACATTCTTGTATCTTCTTAGTAAAGCATGTTCAGATCTTTTGTTCATTTTAAAAATTGAGGTGTTTCTTTTCTTACTGTTCAATTATCATAGTTGGGTGTTTTGTTTTGTTTTGTTTTGTTTTGTTTTGTTTTGTTTTGTTTTGGTATGTTGTGGATACAAGTCCTTTCTCACATATTCAACTCACAATATTTTCTCCTAGACTGTGGCTTTTCTTTTCAGTCTCTTGACCACATCTTTTGAAGAGTAGAATTTTTAAACTTTGATGAACTCAAAATTTTGGATTGTACTTTTGGTTTTATATCTAAGACATTTTGCGTAATCCAATAGCACAAAGATTTGTCTCCCTATTTCCTTTGGAATTTTTATAATTTTATGCTTTACACTGAGGTCTATAATCTATTTTGAGATAAGTTTGATATATAAAGTGCAAGATATGGATTGAAATTCATTTTTTTCTTATGGATATCCTTTTTTGTCTCCACTGAATTGCCTTTATACCTTTGTGGAAACTCATTTGTCCATATATGTGTTTCTTTGATTGATTTGCTTACCTAGAGGCCAATAACACACTATCTTAGTCACTATAACAAAATAATGTTTGAATCAAGTGGTATTAGTTCTCTAACTTTGCTCTTTTAAATATGGTATTTTAATGAACTCTTCTGTTGTATTGTTCTCTGGGTAAACTCTTCAGGTGCTTGGTTTGTTTCTCAACAAGTTTTCTCTAAGAAATCTTGAATCTACTCCAACTTGGAAATCTGTGGATTTTAATTCCATCGTTCCTGTGGGCTTAAAAGTTATTTTTATTCAAAGATCTTTTATTAAAATGCATGAAACCCAAAGGGACTGGGGTTGTGGTGATATTAAGCCAAAAGTCATCAGCTATTATGGTAACTGTCAGCCAGCTGATGATCTGACTTTTTTGGAAAAGGACTGTACAACCTGATGACGTCTTGGATCTGGGGAAGCCCAGGTGGAACGTAGGAGAAAAAGGAGTTTTCAGTTTATAGTAATTCCTATAAGTTACCAGGGATTGTACTGGCTGTTTTGCACTTAGCATCTTATTTTATGTAAGATCATTATGATTTCCCTTCTAGGAATATGCTCTAGATTAGCGTCCTTTTCTGTAAAGGACTAAACATTTTAGTTGGGTCCAGCTTGACATGGAGGTGAATCTGTGCATTCACACAGATTCAGATTTTAGGCTTTGTGAGCCACACAGTTAGTCTCAGATGCCTCTACGCAGCTCTTTCCATGTTACACAAAATAACCGTCAATGATATTTAAGCAATGAGCCTGGCTATGCTTCAATAAACCTTTATTTATGGACATTGCAATTTGAATTTATTATTATTTTTACATATTTGTATGTAAAAGATGCGTGTCCTCTTGTTTTTTTCTCATTTAGAAACTATTCTTAGTTTCCAAGTCATACCCGAATAAGCAATGGGTTTTATCTGGCCTGTGGGTGGTAGTTCCCTAGCCTTTCCCTAGGGAAACTCCACACATGTGCATCAGGTGACATGCACAGGAAGTTCACATCAAAATTGCTCTTGAATGCTCCAAACTAGAAACAACCATAAGTCCCCACAAAGGTGGAATGGTTAAATATATTGTAGTTTATTTATATATAACATATGGTCGAAAAGAAAGGAGCAGGTCTTAAAAGAATACATACAGTATGATTTTATTTATATAAAGTTCAAAAACAGACCTGTGTAAGAGCTAAAACTAGAATATATATTAAAAAAATAAAAGCAAGGAAATGATCACAGGAAAAATCAGGATGATAGTTACGTCTCTGGAGAGGGAACTGATGGGGAGGGGACTTCTGAGGTCTTAGCAATGTGGCCTTTCTTGACTTGGGTCATGTTTGCATTGGTGTTTGCTTTGTATTTATTCTTTGAACTATACCTTTTATGTATCTACTCTGAAATGTATATCTCATCATTTTAAAATTTTCAGTTCCTAATTCTAACCCAGAGTTGACATTTGGAGACCCATTTCATAATGAGGTTGGGGGAGGGGGCACCGCATGCCCAGGCCACATGTTTCCAACTTCCTAAACCTCCTTTGATATAATTTTGAAGACCTTTGGCATCCATCTGGCCCTGGGCTTCACATTTGCCAAGAAGAGTCTTGGCTTTTATAGCATTCAAATGTTTTTCTTCTCAGTTTACTTTTGTCTCAGATACTAATGCTCTCTGCCAAATTCCCTCAAGGTCAAATCCACATTATTATGGGTTCCATTGTCTTGAAGCCTTTCTTGTTTGCAAATTCCATTTTTCCTAATTTCAAAATATAATTATAAATAATTCAATCACATTGAATTGGGCAGTGGATGTGTATACTGGCTACTTTCCCTTTATCCCTCTGCTCCTCAGTGTTTATTCTCTTCTTAATATTTCTACCTTCTGGCTCTCTATGTGTGGCTGTATGTTGTCATTAACCAGGAAGGACTGAAATGAAAGAAAAGAAAATATGTATTCATGCTTGGAAAGGACACGAGCTTAGGAGTAAATCTACTGCAGTTTGAACCTCTACTCAATCTATTGGCTGTGTGTTCATAGGAAGTGATCTAACCTCTCTGAGTCTTTTTTTTCACTAATGGAGGTGATGGCCAACAACTATGAGAGTCATTGCAAGAATTAGATATGTAAAGGTCAAGCAAGAAAACTTGTGATATGTACACAGTTCAACACCTTGCACTACAGCTACTTTGTGACTTGTGATGGGGGCAGTAAATTTCAGTTCTCTTCCTTCCTCCTTTCTTCCCTTCCTTCCCTCCCTTCTTCCTTCTTCCATTTTGCAAGATTTTTCTGTCTACCCTGACCAACGATGTGAATCCAGCAATTGCTTAATGAGAGAAAAGGATGGTACTGGGTTGGGGACAGGAAAAAACAAAGGTGCCTCTACTCTAGAGCCTAAGAAAAGAGCTCACATTACATGCTCTATTTCACTTGCCCATCGCTCTTCATACTCTTCATTTTTCCATGTACTCACGGGTCTCTGGACCCCTAGAAATCCAAGAATCTGGTAAGGCTGCAGTCAGAATATTTAGAGAGCCTAAGAGAACTCTACCATGATTTCAGGAATAAAAATTGTCTTCATATAAATCACTTAGAACCCTGTCTGGCATATTGTCTGTACTGAGTAAATGTTGGGTATTATTACTGCGATCATTGGTGTTATGATTATTATTGTTGTTCAGGACAACATCTCAGTATGCACAACAGAAGTTGTAAGGCCATCAGCTGCCTCGTTTGCCAAATGCTCACCCAAGTTACAAATGATAGCGATTGTTGTTTCTTTCAGCATTTCTCAGTCCCCCCTGTCATTTCCCTCCCCGAAACATTTCATTCTGCCTTTTCCAGAACAAACATCATTATAATCACTTCTTGTTCACATATCTGATATCCCCATGGCTCTTGCTGCTCTCACTGGTAGTAGCAACACCTCTGAATTTACTACCATCTGCAAATATCATTAGCTATTGTTTATTCCCTCTCCCACACTATTAATGAAGATGTTAATTAAGACCAGAACTAACACTGACCCCAGCAGCAATCCACTAGACATTTATCCAACTGGATAAACTTCTGTTAGTCATTACCCACCGCTCATAGACATTACCACTCCTCCATTCCCTTCATCTGCTAATTTGTAAGAGACCAGGGGAGAGAATTAAGGGAGCCCAGTATTATTTAAAAATTAACACTCTGATACTTAGGGTTTTTGGAAAGGGATTTGGTGGAACATCAGAAGGATGGTTGTCAGTAGTATGCATGAGTGAAGTGTGCCAGGCTCCAAAAGGATTTGGTAATTGCCTGGCTAAGCTTATGGGTTTCTGAGAATTTGACAATACACTGTAAGGCTGGAGTCCACCAACATAAATTATAGAGTTTTCTTTTCAGCCACTCCCATTTAAAGATAATCAGACTAAGGCCCAAAGACTTCTCCAAGATCACTTCCCTCGTTAGTAATAGACCCCAAAATGGAACTTGGGGCTCTCACTTTGAGTCCCACTCGAAGTCCCACTCCGGGAAGAAGCGAAGTTGATCTTAACTTCATAGATGTTCTGCTTAGACACCTGCACATCATCATTTGGCCACTAAATCCTAAATGTGTAGATTGGAGCACAGTGGCCATCAACTTCATCCATTCATCTTCAGCCAACCACGTATGGTAGGCGTTCCTTACGTATTTTGTTAAAGGCAAGAGCATTATTCACCACGATGCCCTGTTCTCTCAACCTATAAATCAGTGGTTCTCAGCCGTGGCTAAACATTAGAATCACCCAGGGGAGCTTTAAAAAAATACCAATGCCCACACCACACCCCTAAAAATTCAGATTTAATTGGATTGAGGAGAGACCCAGGCACTGGTAACTCTTTTAAAAGCTCCCCAGGTAATTCTAATGTGCAGCCATAGTTGAGAGCCACCCCAGAGAATAAAGTGTTTCTCCAAAGAGTCCTAAGTTGGGAGGCTTCTTGTTGTATAGAATAGGGTCAATACAGAACTGTTGTACCTTAGCAAATAGGAACAAACCTTTCTCTTAAACAGGAAACTGACCTCAAACTTTTTCCTGGTGAAGAATGCAAATTACATTACCAACTTAGAATGATGTATTTGGAATCTAGTGATCCGGTAGTGGGTGTTTACACTGGGCAATTTCTCCAGACTTTAACTTTGCAGGCCATAGTGCCCACCTAAAAGCTCTCAGGTGGTCCCAAAGTGAGCTACTGGTTTAGTGTGAAAGCTGGCCCACTGGAAGCAAAGTCAGGCAAAGGACAGAGGACTTACCAGCATTTGAAGGGTTTGCTCTTTAGACATTAATACCCATTGTACCCAATGCAGCAACAAATGCCTTCCTGCCACTGGTATGGCAGTGGAGCCTTCCTGGATGAAGAATGTAGGTCAAAGACAAAATAAGGAAACATAATCTCAGGCTTCTGCCTGGACAAGAGCCCAAGAAGAATAAAAGACAAGACTTTGGAAGGCTTCAGAGGCTGCTAGTCTTCTGGCATTGCACTTTGTGGTCCCTTCCATTTTAGGGGAACATCTCTCCATGACTAATTGCCCAACAACACTCACACCTATCAGAATTGGGGAATTCATGGTGCTCGCGTTCGCTTGTGCAAGTTTTTCACTGACCAAAGATGCCTGGTACATGGGATCTGAATGCTTCCAGGAAGGACAAGATGACTTTATTTGTAGTTCACAGAAAGAGGTTGCTTGGAAAGTGGAATACCCGAAGAGGGATAAAGACACAACAGTTTTCCACATCCATGTCAAAAGAAGCAGAGGCCTCATGATGAAAACAGGGAAGAAGAGAGAAGGGCAAAGAGATGACCAAAAGTGTTAGGGGCCACAGGGATTGCCACCCTCCCTGAGTATGCTCCAGTGTCAGCACTTCTCGATGGTTGTTAAGGCTGGGCTAAAACAGGAAAATGTACAGGAAGCCAGTGAAATGTGGAAATGGAATATCTGTAGAACAGACAATAAGACCCAGGGAAAAAGGAAGTCGAAGGTGGGAACATATTTTATGTGCTCATTCTCCCACCCACTGAAGTTGGGGCCCCAGCCATGGCTCACGGGCTTGCCTGCTGCTGTTACAACCCGGTTCAGCTTCTGGGAAAGAAAAAGAAAGAGCAGGGGTCCCGGCAACAGTCACTGGTGGAGGGCCAGGACGGGCGCCTTCACCCGTGACTGCTTCCAGATGCACTGAAGTGTTGTCCCAAAACACGGCTCAAGAAACAGCTTAGGTAGAGAGTGACTCCACCAGAGGAAAAAAAAAAATCAGTCACTTTGACAAGGTCAAAATACCAAGAAAACAGCATTCCCAATTGAAGAGTTATGGGTCAGGCCACACTCCATTAGAAAATGCTCTTTTCTGCTTCTCCCTCAGACATTTTGGCTATGACGTGATTTTTAATAAGGTCTCCCCAAACAGCAACTCTCTGGGCACATGGTCTCAGCTAAAAACATGTCAATGGTTGAATGTGGGGTAAGGGTTCTCTCCCCTTACCCATGACAAAAAGAAAGACTCTAAAGGAGGGAGTTGAATAATGAAGCTAAATAATCCCATCTGAGAACAAATGGTCCCAGGTGGTATCTGTGTACAGAATTAGTGGGCTGTGGTGTGGTCTGCACTGCTACAATATTGGGACTCAACGGGAAGCAAAGTTTCTCTTAGAATCTGAAATTTTGGGCTATTTGGATGGTTTCTGCTTTGCTTGTACCTTGGAAAGGTAGCCAGGGAGGAAGCCAGTGGAGTGAGAAGGAGGGAAGGAGGGACAGAGGAAGGAAGGAAGGAAGGAAGGAAGGAAAGAAGGAAGGGAATGAAAGGAAGGAAGGAAAGGAAGGAAGGAAGGAAGGAAGGAAGGAAGGAAGGAAGGAAGGAAGGAAGGAAGGAAGGAAAAGAAAGAACTGAGGGAGGGAAGAAATGAGGGAAGGAAGGAAGTCTCATTTACCGAGCATAGACATTTGGCTTTTCCATACATGCTATTCCATGTAATCTCTAGAACACCACTGTGAGGTAGATATAGTTGCTTAGCTAATAAGTGGCCAGGTTATTTACCTGCTTTCAAAATTCTTCCCTTTTCCTCTTAACAACCAGTTTCCACCAACTAGACACACATACATGTACACCCGTGTTTATGCATGTGCACAGGTGCGTTATTTTCCTTAAGTGGTTCTTAACATTGTCCTATCACCAAGCAACCAAACAATGAGGATAAATTTCCTATTTCTGTTTTTTATGCTCTTCTCAGACTATAAATGGTTTTCCTCTCTTCAGAGTTACCCTTGACGTTGTTTTCATCTGTCTGTCTGTACATTGTTGAAGAAAGGAGGAGAAGAGGGAGGGTGGGGCTTAGGGAGATCATTTGCCCTGGTTCTTTGCTTACTGGGCACAAACTGTTTTCGGGGGTGCCACCATTTTGCCAAACCCATACCATGCAGCTGTGGGAATTCTCTAATCTGTTTTAGATGAACAGTTCAGTCCTGTTTTACTCACAACTTCTTGAGAGTTGATATCTCCTCCTTTACTGAGAAGACAACCATCCCTAGAGAAGCTTCTTTTCAAGCAGCCTTTCTATACCTCTCTGAAGGAGAGACTGCAGACCTCGTCCCCACTGCCAGGGGCCTCTGCCTTTCAGAGTTTCTCCTGGGGAGACCGAGAGGGGCTGGAGGTGGGAATGTGCATGATGAGGCTGCAGGCTGCCTCCCCACTGGTCACCTGCTGCCCAGGAGAGGAGAGCCATAGCCAGGTGTCCCCTGGGTCTCCCTGGAGCAGACACAGATGCTTCAGGAGGAGAGATGCTATCACAAAAGGGTTTATTAGAAAAAAAAAAAAAAACATGTGAAAGGGGACAGGGTGTTGGCAGGCACATTTGCTCCACACAGCCTCTGCTGTCTGCAGCCTCCATGTATTGATTCTTTTCTATCTCCACTCCCCACTTTCCGAGTGTTCATATTCACTCCATAAAGGAAGGCAATCCCCAGTCAAAAACGTTTACAGTATTTTATGAACATTTGGTGGAGAGGAGGGAAGTGGAAGGAAAAGGCTGGACTAGGGGAGCATGGGGTGGGGGTGGGGGGTGATAACGGCTGCCTGAGAGAGAGGAAGAGAGAGGGAGAGAAAGGGAAGGCAGGCATGCATGAGAGTCTCAAGCAGCGGCCAAGAAGCAGAGAAAGGGCTGCTGGGGACGAGGAGGGGGATAGTGTGCCAAAAGCCTTATAGAAAAAGAGCAAAGATCTGAACAGGAGGAATGGTTAAAAACCGAAGTGCAAATGGACTTTGGGATCCTCCCCGGGAAAAGTGCTACAAACAAAATACAAAACAGGACGCTGGAGCCCATGGCAACTCAGAGTAACACAACTCCTGAGGAGGCAGTTTGAAGATGCCACAGCAATGGCTTAGCAAATAGATAAATAAATGCCAAAGAATGCTAATATGCTGAGGGCCTTTAAAGAGAGAGAGACAGAGAGAGACAGAGAGAGAAAGAGAATGGAGGTCTGAGACACAGAGCGACATCAAGTGAAAGCAGAAGCAGAACAGAGACAGGGACAAAACACACACACATAGCCAGACCCCAAGAGAGGGACATGGAGAGAGTCACACACAGAGAAAGACAGAAAGGGCTGGGGGGGGGGGGGGGGGGGGGGGGNGGGGGGGGGGGATGGGAGTGGGGCGAGAGGGAAAGTCTCCAGCCAAATGCGGGAGATTTGGCAGGTGGACAGCAGCAGCCGGCCAGGCAGTCACTGCACTTGCTGTGTCTAGTCTATTGTTGTCTGGAGGGGGGGAGAGGGAGTTGTTTGTTTGTTTTGTTGTTTGGCCTCTTTGTCTCTTTTGTTCCAAGCAGTTAGTTTGCTCCTTTCCCAGACACTGGGCTGAAGGAAGAGCTTTATGGATTTTTCTTAAAGGGACAGGATTAGCTAGTTTACCAGTAGGGCCTTGGTGATCCCTCACTCCTAACCAGTTTCTACCTAACTGGCTATATATGTAAATATTTTAAAAGATCGGAGTAAGTATGGAGAGGTAGTATTTTCGTTGTTTTTGTGACTGGTTAACAAGAATAAACGGGTCAAGTTCACTCTCCCCCTCCCCCCCCCTCCAGGGTTGCCAGCACTGCCAGGGGAAGAAGGAAGGAAAGACAAAAAGAAGAAAACCCTACAAACAAAAGTAAATGGAGAACATACATAAATAGCTCCAAACACTTGTACATGTTCTATCCCTCTTTTTTTAACCTAGGCATCAGGATGAGAAATATAAACTTGAGGCTTTAAATAACCACCAGCAGAGGGGCTTTGAAGGGATTGGAGTGACTGGGCCATCCCTCCCCTGATCCGATAATCTCCCCTGGCCTCACACCCAGACCTGTTTCCTGCGGGCCCTTCCCAGGCTCTATCCCAGGGGACAGACCCTGGGGTGCGGGCTTGGGGACTCTGTCTTGGGTCACCCTTGGGGCTTGGCCTTCTGGAAGGAAGGGACTGTTAACACACTCAGGCTGCCCAATGCCCTGTCGGAGGGTACTGAGTCACTAAGCTGACCCACTTCTTATTTGTTTGAGGGGGGTAGGGGAAAGGGGTATCCCAAGAGCCTCTGACTTTTTTGTTTCCGAGGAGACTCCTAGCTTCTTGTCCTTCATAGTAATTTAAATCAGTTTTAGTCTAAAGCAGACAGCTTCTGAAGGAAGTGAAATTTCAAAACACTCCCCAATTCATCCACGTTTGATTCTGAATCCATCTCTAGGCCTCCCTCCAAAATAATGCCCAGTCCTTGTTCTTAATCCTAACTCCTTTTCCCTTTGCTTGCCTTAAAATCTTCCGAAGAAATCTAGGATGCTGGAGATTAAAAATCAGTGCATACAGTCCAAGGGCTTGGGACTTGGCTCCTTGGGAAGGAATGGGGTGTGGGGGGGGGGNTATATTTGAAGCAAAACACAGATGGGAATGGACTCCTGTGCCCTGGAAAGCCCGGCTGCTCACAGTTGGAGGGTGCAGGCTGGTTCTGGGGACAAAGCAGGCTGCCACCTCCGCCCCACCCTCTGGGAGTTTGGTACTTCTGTCAGCCCCTCAGGTTTAGGGGCGGCAGGGTGAGTTGTTACGAAGCAAGCTGCTTACACTTATACCGTATCCACCGCCCCTCCCACCATAACTTTTCTCCTCTCGACCACCGTCCCCCTCCTTTTTCCAAAGGTGCCCCCCCTGACCCCCCCCTCCCGGCCGTCGGAAGTTTTTGCTTCTGCAAAGGTGCCATTTGAAGGGGCCAGGAAAGTCCCGCCTTTCCAGGCCGCCCCCCCCCCCCACAGCCTTGGTGACAACGTGGGCCAAGACATGCAGGGACCGACTCGGCGTCTGGGGGAGGGGTGCTGGGGAGCCAGAAGATGTGACCTTGGCTCCAGGCAGGCCCAGTCCG
The DNA here is from genome assembly GCF_008692635.1 of Crocuta crocuta. NCBI lineage: Eukaryota > Metazoa > Chordata > Mammalia > Carnivora > Hyaenidae > Crocuta > Crocuta crocuta. The sequence goes on from NW_027530182.1 coordinate 341,946, forward strand.
AGAGAGGCCTGTGGGAGGCGCGGCCAGAGGGAGCGAGGCAGCACGCGGGACACGTGTTTGCCCAGGGTTTGGAAAGAGAGCACGTTGTGGGGCGCGGGGACTCCTGAGACTCTCGGGGGAGGGGACATTCGTAGCCAGCTTCGCTTAGGGTGGACGTCTCACGTCCCAGGTCACATGAGGTAACCGACATCCTCCTAACCTTGAACGTAAACCTGGTTCTGATTTGGGCACGTAGGCGCAGCCCGGCTCAACCCGAGAGCTCCTACGGACGTCGCTTAGGGGCAGGCGTCCTCTGTGGCCAACAACCGGCACGTGCGAAGATCAAAGCGAAGTGCTGGCCATGACCCTGGTGGGGTCAAGTCCGATTCCAAAACCAATCCAGCGGGGTTCAGTAGGGGCCCTGCAGCCTCAGGCCGGGGCGTCCGTCCCGCGCCCTCAGAGGGGGATTTCGTTTCTGTTCCCCGCACGTGTCCCAACGGCGCACCAGGAGATCCAGTTTCGCCGGAACGTTCCCGTTGACTTGTTGGTTTGAAAGTTGAAGCCCCGGGGTAGTAAGGCTGGCCACAAAAATTTCAAACCCCGCTAATCCCAGACAAAATAAAAACATAATAGGCCACAAACCAACAAACTGGGGGACACATTCTGTGGTGGTCTCTCTCGGCTGGGCACACGGAGCTGCGCAACCTGGAGGGAGCGAATCTTTTTACCTCTAATTCCCCGTGTTGTGTGGGAAGACCTCAGGATGGCGTTAGAGCGGGGTCTCCAGGCCCCCGCTTATTCCCGTCTTCTAAACAAGTATGCAAACAGCCCCCCAAGCCGACCGCATCTACTCCGCGGGCGGAGGCAAGGGGCGCCGGAAGCCTGCCTAGAGCCCGAGCTTTGGCGCTGATTTGCCTCCCACCCAGACGCAGGGTCTCCCAGGGAGACGAAACCCGGCGGCAGAAATCGCGGCCCGGGAGCCCCTGGCCCCTACTCGGGAGCCCGCCCGCCGAGCACGAAGAGCGCGTCCCCCGATCCCCACGCCCGGGACCTGGAGGGCAGGGGGACGTTCGAGGCTCCAGCAGGGTCGAATCCTAAAGAAAAAAAAAATCTGAAAAGAAAAAAAAAATAAAATTGAACAAAACTAAACTACAAGCCCGCAGGTCCCCGCCGAAAGCGAGGTGGGGGAGGAGGGGGCGGGAACGGCCGAGGCGCAGAGAGTGGGGGATGCGAAACGANGAGGGGAAGGAGAGGAGACAAGGACGGGTGGTGGGGAGAGGGGAGGCGGCGGTTCTTTTTCTCCTCAAGCCAGCGCCAGCCGAGGCGAACTTGAAGTGGCGGAGCTCGAGAAAACTTTGGAAAGTTTAGGTGGCGCGGTTAGTCGTGAAGGCGCAGGGCGAAGCAGCAGGGCTGGGTGGGCGTTGGGGAGCGGGCGGGGTGCTACGGGGAGGCCAGGTCCAGAGGTGGTTAAAGATCCAAGCGTCCTGGGTCAGGTGCGCCCACGGCCGCAGAGGCTTCGAGGGGCTGACTGCAGGACGTTTCTTTAAGAGATGGGACAAGACAGAGCCGGTAGTTGGGCGGTCTGTGCCAGGGCCGAAAGCACTGCAGGGCGACGGCTCGGAGCAACAGCGAGAAAGGCTCGTCTGCCAAGGCGGGATTGGATCCTCCCGCTCAGGGGCCCGGTCCCCTATCTTCCCCCGCCCAGCGACGGCTGCGCGCGCCAGGGATCTTTGGGGCGACGCGCGCCCTTTCGCGCCGCGCTTCGGGTCTCGGCACACCACGTGCGCCCACGGCCTCGGGCGGGGACGTTCTGTCCGGCGCCGCTGAAACGGAGGGTGCTGCGCAGCCAGGACCAGGCTTCGGCCCCGTCGGGCCCGCACACCCTTGAAGGAGGCAGGCTCAAAGGGCGCAGCCCAACTTTTCCCTGCGCGCTGGGAAGGAAGCGTGGTGCGCCCGCTGGAGCGCGAGGCCGCCGCCGCCCGTTCCACACACGGCCTGGCATTCTGCTTTTCCTCACTGCGCACCAGGGAAAGGCATAATTCAATTATACCATCCAAGTGTCACGCAGCCTTTTCCTCTTTTGCTCTGGAGCCTAGTGTATTTCGAAGGGGGAATCTCCCAATTCTCAAATAAATGTCTTTCTCTCTAAAGCCTGGCTGGGTTCTGTAGTAATCATTGAAGCAAAAAAGACCCAAAAAAAGAAAAGACAGAAAGAAAGCAAAAAGGAAGGAAGAAAGCAGAAAAGGAAAGAGAAAGAAAGGAAAGGAAGGAAAGGAAAAAGGAAAGGAGAGGAAGGGGTGGTGGTGGTGGGAGGACAAATCAGATGTGTTTACAGCCTGAAGCGGCTTATTTGGGCTCATTGAACTCCATTCTAGACCGCGCAGCTCACGCTATTCCGGGAGAAGTTGGAGAATGGAGGGAAAACAAGGTTATTTAAAGTGACTCCCGGGACGCGACTTCCCTTCCAAAACTCCATAGGTGTCTGCTTCTGGGCTCCAGCTTAGCGCGGCTCCGGCGACCCAGCCTTGAATGTTTAAAACGGGCCAGCTCCCGGGTGAAACTACCTGTTGGGAGAACGCGCGGTCTAGACTTTCGGCCCTCCTTTCTCCCGCTCAATCCCCGCAGCGGCGGGATGGTTCTGGGTTTGTCAGGACTGGGGATAGGACTGGAGAGCCGGGAGCAGCGGACAAAGTCAGCGGCGCCTGGCTCTACCCAGCGAGCTGCGGGGGCTCTTTGGAAACTGGAAGCAGTCCCTAGAACGCTGTGAGGGGCCTTTGGCTGCAGGGATGCGCCCAAACTCGCACGATTCTCGAAAATCGGAAACCACGAAGCGGCGCGGTTCGTGCCTGCTTGGTGCAATTCTAACTTTAAAAAAAAAACCAAAAAGCCTCCTGGCGGCTTCCTCGGCGCCCACCCCCACCCCGCACTCCAACAGCCCACAAGTTTCCCTGCACCGAAATTCACTTTACTACTTCTTAAAATTCGGGAAACTCCTCCGTTTGGACGCGCGGCAACCCAGAGGCTGCTTAAAGCTCTTGCACGAGTTGCTTGAGGGAAATCACTCTGCTCTTGCGGGCAAACAGAATCTCTGTATCTTAAAACAACCTAACCCGACGCGAAAGCAGAGTTAGCAGTGACAATCTGAGCACTCTTTGCAGCCCGTTGGGGGAATTTTCAGAGGCTGGGGGGCTGGGGGGTTCGTCTCACCCTAGAACCGAGGGGAAGACGGTTCGGGCAGGGCCCTGGGGCTGGAAGACTCATTTGGGAAGCGCACAGCCCGGGTGTGGCGCGCGCGTTTAATTACATTCTTTAGGGCAAATTCTCTTGCACAGCCTGCACCGACATTACTTCGGGGGGACGTGGGAGGCACAGGCTGGACGAAACCCGGAGAGGTCCCCCTCTAATGCAGGAAAACACCCTGCCTTGTGTCTCCGATGCGGGTTTCTGCTCTTTGATGGCGAACTCCACTCAATTGGGGGAGCCCTGGGACTTGGGAGCGGCCCTACCGCCGGGCCCGTTTGGGGTCCGAGGGTACGGAAAGTCTTTCTCCGTGATTGGGGGTACGGAGGCGCTGTATTTCTCGGGGCATGCGCTCACTTTCTCCACGGTCACAAAGCACTCGGCTTAAAACGAAATGGGGACCAGTATTAGGCCACTGCAGGGAAGGAGCGGGGTAAGCCTCATCTTGTTTAGGATACTCGTTTTGACAGCGAAAACGGCTGGGCTGCGCGGAAGAACGGGAGTTTGTTAATGAGAATTTATTGCACAAGAACGAGAGTTGAGACTTCGAGCTAAAAGACGGCTCAGGACGCTTCCCGCGCGGCAGTCTTTCATGATCCTGACAGTATTAGTCTGTTCGGCCCCTAAGTCACACCCCTATTGCCAGTCTTAAGTGGCATTTCCCTTCCCACTGTGCCTCTCCTGTGCCCACTCATCCGGGCTTCGTGTTGCCCAGGGCCTCTCGGCGTCTGGAAAGACTCTCGCTCACTTGCCCTTCACCCAGTGCGTACGCGCGGGTGGGCTCTCCCCGCGCCGCCGCGCCGCTGCCCCGGACCCTCCGGGGCCTGGGAAACCCGGCGTATTTCCCAGCGCTCAGCCTCTGCGCTCCTGTTTTATTTCAGTTCAATCCCAGGGGCACGGACCCAAGGATAATAAACAATGCTGCTTATTAGAGATACAAACGGGCGCAGAAAAGAACCACGCGGAAAAGCAAGCACAGAGACATTTTAACAAGTGGCCATGCGTGCAGAACTGTCTATGAAAGTGACTTGTCATGCACAATGGTAGGGAATCTCTCCAAAATTACAGAAATTCTCAGAATGTAGGTTTGTCAAAGTATGATGGTCGGAGCTATTTTTATTCATTTGGTTTTGCCTCTGGAAATCAGGCGAGTTGTTGCTACCTGCCCAAGCCTCTCTGCAAGCCGCCTCCCCTCCCGGAACCCCCTTTTAGCCTCTTAGATCGCTAGGCCTCACAAAAAAGAAGGGAGGGGTCTTCCAGGTGTGGCATACTTTGCTACCGTTATTCCAGATCCCTCAAGAGTTGAAAACACTACCTCCCCTTTAGGCAGTGACAACACGGATTTTTTGGGGAAGATGTCATTGTAACTGGTGTGGTCAAGTAATTCAAAGATTCGGGGGATTTTTTTTTTTTTTAATATAAACGCAGATACCTTCTGAGTGAGTGTTGACCCTGAGAGTGGGGGCTGGTGATTCCTCCTGAGATGCGGGTGAAACCGATTTCTGCCCTGCCTGATGGTCTTGGGAAAGGGCCTCCCATCTGCTCTGATCGCCCCCACCCCTTCCAATGTCAGAAAATCTTCCTGCCTGCAAATATTGGCACTTCGCTGCTACTGACAGGCGGTGCTGCTTTAAATAGGAAGAAGACCACAGGGCGAAAAGAAAGTCACAGCCTTCCTGCCCACCAGATTACCTGCCTCCAGTCCCCAAAGGCCAAGCGCTGGCAAGAGAGACTTACAAGGAAAACCTCTGATTTCAGAGTAGGATGGGAAATGAATCAACCGTGTGTTCCAGGAACAAATCTCTATTTGATTCTCAGGAACTGGGGTGCCCCAGAACAGGTCCCCCCTGTTTTAGTGCCTGAGCGTCTGCACTTCCTATGACCCGGTCTCTCCACTTTTCCACTGTTGTTGTTCGGATAAAGGTAATGATGAGGGGAACTTCAGAGGTGCTTTAGTTTAGACCTCCTGGGCAGCAGGTTCCTTTTGACTTTATCCAGAGTGCAGCTCAGCTCAGCTCTGCTGCTGGGGGTGCTGAGGGTAGGGTCTGGCCTCACCACAGCTGGCCCTGCGCCCCACATAGAACTCTCAGCCTCGGCACCTGGCCGGGGCTGGCTCTGACTGGGCCAGGGGCCCCGCTCTTGAAATGCACCCCTTTGCCAAGTGAGGGCATCTCCTTGGAAATGATCATGGGGTCAGCTGCACCCAAGGAATAGCCAGACCCGTCCCTCCCCAGCTCCTACCTAAGTTGATGGCTTTACACAGTATTCATGACTTTTTGTTTCCTAACTTCAGTTCTGTATTATCTTCAGAACTTAACTCAGCAATCTCCAGCCTACCCCAGAGGACAGCTTCTCCTAGGAAAGGAAGGGTTTGTGCCTGATGAGCTCAAGCCTGAGAGGCCTCCTCTGCAAAGACTATGTCTGTCTGCATTTTAGAGGGTGCCTCAGGCACTTTCGGTGGTGAAATTCATCCCACTGTTTTCTGATTCAATTGGACGGTGCCTTATAACTTTATAGAGAAGGAAACTGAGGCACAGAGAAGGGACTGGACTTCCCCAAGGGCATACGTGGTGAGTTGAGCAAAGAGTCTGCACCAGACCCCAGGTTTTCTTGATTTGAAGTCCATTTGCTCCAGTTTTGAGGCTTGTGTAGCTAACAAGACACTACTGTTCGGGAAACATCCACTGTGTGCCAGATGCTTTACATAGGTTGTCATTACAGTAACTCTAAAGAGCATTATTAGCCCCAATAAAAATTTGTAAAAATTATAAGCATAACATATGTATAAATCAAAATATTTCATATAATCCAAAAGGGCATAAACTGAAAGTAAGTTTCTTCCTCTGCCTCCTCTTCCAGAATGATGTTGATATTTTTCGCTCCTTTAGTGGCTCTGTCCATACCTAATAGATGTTACCATTACTTTCTGAATGAGGAGAGGGGGTCTGCCAGTGGAGATAACCAGCTGTGGCTACCTGTCTCAGACCCAGCACCGCCATGACTATCCACATTAGCGGAGGTGAGTGGGGATAACCAAGGAGTGAAGCCACAGATAGGAAGGATCAGGTCAGAGTTCATGTTGCCCCTTCCTCTCCTCTCCACCTGCACCCGCTAATGCTACAGTTTTCCAGGAGCTGAGACCATACGCTCTCGCTCTCGGTGCAGATAACCTGGTGGCTATTTGTGAGGGTTGCATTCCTTCCAGGCCTCAGCGCAAATGGACCGACAGCTTTCCCTGTGTCCCTGTCACCTAGCTGCTGTCACCTCTGTGCTGCCTGCAGCCTGTACTAGCCCTGGGACTGGGGAGAGCCTCTTCAGCTTCAGATTTCACTGCCTGTTGCTCTGGGTTGTTTGCAGGTTCAAATGAGACACGGGGTGTGGGGTTGGAGGGGAGGACTGTAAACTTGAAATGTCTTTATGTAACTAGACCCGCTGTTTTTCAGAGGCCTGGGTAGGGCCTTGTGGCTCTTCAGTTCGAGATGGTGAATGTTCTGGGTTCTTTGCAAAAAGGTGTGCTTGGGGGACATGGGGATTTGTGTTTGGGTGTGTTGTGCTTAGAGGACCAGGTATAGAAGTGTCTTAAAATGGAAAGGGATGTTCATTTTTCTGTGAAACATGGGAACACGGAGTCTTTGGGACCGGGGACTGTGGTGCATATGAGGTAGATTTCCTTCTGCCGGAGAACACAGACAGCCAAGCTGGTGAAGGCAGAGGGAGGCACTTTCCTGCTTGGGGTGCACAGTGGGTGGGTAAGAAGCAGGGCTGAAGGGATGATTCAGGCTGTCCCTTTGGGTAGGTACCCCCCACCAAAAGCTGATGTTAGCCATTCAGGACCAGGAAGGTGAATGCTGAGCAGTGTGAGCTTCCCAGGACCGATCATTTCATTTGTTTGTTACTATTTTTGTGAGTGGAAGGAGAGGGATTTTAGAGGAAGCATGTGATAATTCTGTCAGGAAAAGCAAAATTCTGTATTGGTGGCAGGGGGCAGCAGGGAGGGGGCTCTAAGTGAGAGCAAGTGACAGGCCCCGCTGGGGGCTCCTAGGCTTTGCAGAAGAGGAGCCGCTGGGGAGGGGCTGGTCTCTCTGAAAAGCCCTTCTAGAAACATGCACAAGACCCTGCAAGATGCACAAATCTGAGATGGTACAGAGGGAGAGTGTGAGTGTCCAGGAGGAAGAAAAAAAAAACGGTTTTAAGATAAATGAGGGGGGTTGGGGAGGGGGCTGGTTCCAGAGAGAAACTGTGGAAGGAGGGAAAGTGAGGTTTGTTTTTTTGTTTTTTGTGTTTTTTTGTTTTGTTTTTTTTTTTTGAGGCCCAGCTTCAGAGAAGGCTTCAGACTTCAGAGAGCCTGCCTTCAATGCCTGTGTCAGGACAAAGGATGCTGCGCCCCCTGCTGTCGGACTGGCAGTCAGCACTGCTCGCTGCCGCAGACCTGAGGGTGGGAAGACCAGAGTCCAGCCAGAGAAGTCCACGGGTCAGTCAGATGCCTTTTCTTCTGTATGCTAAGGGAGCTGAAGTTGAAATAGCTTTTGCCTTCTCGTCTCTGGAGTTTCAATCGAGACTGGTGTAGAGAGAGGTGTAGAGGATTTCTGTTGTTGTTTTATATGCAAGTTAAGCCCACAGGGCAATGCCTGTTTTGAAGTAGTCTGGTCGGGTAGGAAGCCCACTGACCTGAGAGAAAAGACATGTATTTGAGGAAGAACAGTGGTCTGGGGCGAGTCACTAAACGTTTCAGAACCTCCCTTTCCTTGTCTTAGAACCAAAGGGGTTAGAGTAAGATGGCTTTTAAAGTCTTGTCCAAGCTCTATCATTCATCACCACACTATTGTTCTCCAAGAACCTGGAAAATTGGACATTATTATTTTTTTTTTAAATGAGCACACAGGTACAAATGTTTCAGCCTGGGTTCCCTGATTCTGAGCAAAGGTTTTTGTGCCCTCTTTTCTTTTAAAAAGGCAAAATATGCCTCTTTTCAGCACAGAAGCCACCCCTTCACCTTCTATGGAGCCTCCTGCAAAAAGCAACAGAGTGAGCAGGTCTTCAGTCTCCGCTCTGTTTCTTTTAAAAATAAAGTAGGAAAGTGTCGTGCTGGAAATTATGCTACTGAGTGTTACATGCGGTAGGTGTGAATATATGCTTCAACAGTTCCAGGCATAAGACCAAAAACGCCCCCAGAATTAGCAGAGTTTTCAGCTATAATCTGGCTAACATTTCTACAAATAGGTACAAAGACCAATTTGAGAGTATGCTCTCTCTAAGGGGCTGTATGCTTGGGATTCCACTGAAATTTAAGGCCATCCCTTATACGGTCAGGTGATTTTAGTAGGATCAGCCCCCAGGAAAAATTCTGTAGTGGCTGAGAGTTTCCTCTCCCAAAACCTGCAAGTCGAATCACCAAACTGAGTAGTCATGTGTACCTCATGGCAATTGATTTCTTCTTTCTACACTGCACTTGAACTCTTCTCTCAATAGAGTGGCTACATTTTGGGTGTTGTTTTGAGGCAACCGATTGTAGCCGGACAGCGAGGATCACCTGAGTAGTCTTGCAGAGGTAGAGGGTGTGTGAGGCCATTGTCCTATACTAGGCAGTGACACTAACTCCCAAACTACAGGAGAGAACAGGGTCCCCTGTGTGGGAGAAGGGGACAGGAGGAAGAATGGCAGGCCACAAGAGGAGCCATGGCAAGTGTCGGGGCCAGGCTAGTGCAGAGACATGGAGCACGGTGCTTCTCTGAGGTGGACAGCTGCACTGGGGGCTGAATTGACCTCCAAAATTTCTAGGTTGAAGGCCTAGCCATTAGCACTGTGGGATATGACTGTTTGTAGGCATAGGGCCTTTAAAGATGCCCTTAAGTTCAAAGGAGGCCGTTAGGGCAGCTCTAATCCAGTGTGACTGGGGAAGCCCTTATAAGAAGATGAGATTAGGACACAGACTGGCACAGTGGGAAGACCATGTGAAGACACACCGAGAAGACGGCCGTCACAGGGCGGGCAAGCCATGGGATGAAGCCTTAGAAAAAAGGGTTTCTACTGACACCTTGTTCTCAGACTTCTATCCCCCAGAACTGTGAGAAAATAAATCTGTCATCTAAGCCACTCAGCCGATGGTACTTTGTCATGGTAGCCCTAGCAAATGAATATAAGTCTCAACTTGACACCAGCCAGTTTTGGGGATCCATTTAGGGGCGCAGACCGGGAGTCACCAATTCTTTAAGTTCTTAGGAGAGGTTATGAATCTTTTGCTTTTGAAATGTTAGGAGCAGGGTACACTGCATGAGCGTGCAAACCTGTGCAGTCCCACAGTCCCCCACGCTTGGCCCAGGAAGGGCCTCTATGTGGTCATCTGGAAATTCTTAAATTTGAACAAGGGGTCTGCGTTTTTGTGTTGCGCTGGGCCCTACAAAGTGTGTAGTTAGTTCTTGTTGACAGTTAACGCAAATTTAAAATACAATGCTGGTTAAGAGTATGAAGGCTGAAACAGAATATGTCTGAGGCTGGATGTAGCATGGGACACTGGTATGAAGTTTGTATCCCCAGTTGGATACAGAGAATCCTTCCATTCTCTAGGGTGCCTGGGTGGCTCACTCCATTAGTGTCTGACTCTTGATTTTGGCTCAAGTCATGATATCATGGTTCATGAGATTGAGCCCTGTGTTGGAGTCTGTGCTGACAGTGTGGAGCCTGTGTGGAATTCTCTCTCTCCCTCTCTTTCTGCCCTTCTCCTCTGCTCACATGCTTTCTGTGTCTCAAAAATAAATAAACATTAGGGGTGCCTGGATGGCTCAGTTGGTCAAGTGTCTGACTTCAGCTCAGGTCATGATCTCATGGTTTGTGAGTTCGGGCCCTGCGTTGGGCTCTGTGCTGACAGCTCAGACCTTGGAGCCTGCTTCAGAGTCTGTGTCTCTCTCGCTCTTTGCCCCTCCCACAATCGTGCTCTGTGTGTGTCTCTCTCTCAAAAATAAATAAATGTTAAAAACTTTTAAATAAATAAACATTAAAAAAAAGATCTCCTATTCTCTGAGAACCCCTGGGAAGGAATTTATGGGGCCCAGACATTTTTCTGGGGGCGGGAGGAAGGGCACAGATATTCTACAGGTTTGATTCCCTGAGATTCCTCATGAGCTAGTGTGGCCCTAAGATTCCAACCCCCACCCCCACTCCCAGAGATGGGCAGTGAGAACTTCACAATAGGAATACTTTGAGGAAAAGCCAGACAGAAGGAATTCAGTGTTTGGTTTGGGGGAGGGGGCTGGGTTGGACCCTGCATATGGTCTGAAGCTGGAAGCTTTTCCAGAGCCATCCATCCAGGGACCAGAGTTGGGCTTTGGAAACCAGAACCGAGAATGTTTATTCCCTAGTATGAACAGTAGGACTCTGAGGGGCAGTGCAGCCCAGCGTCAAGGCAGCTAAGTGTAGACACAGTGAGGAGAGAGGACTGAGAGGACTGACTAGGCCCCAGTGTTCTGCCTGCAGTGTGTGACCAGGATTCTCGCTCGGGAGTGAGTCAGTCCCAGGATCCTTGAGGGGTTCTCAATTGGGCTGCATTAGGAGGGCCGAGCTGCAAGAGAGAATCCTGGCCTGTTTTAAGGCAGACCTGAGCCCTTAATTGTAAGTAAATAATAGACTTCCAGGTCATGGCGCATGCCATACAGTTGATTCTAATTTGGAAGGGGCAAGTTGTGCCCCTGATGAAAGGAATGGAGTCATCAGTGAGTAGAGTCATGGGGATATTCTGGGGAGATCCTGTTTTTAAGGATATACACTGATTTATAGAAGCTCATTGAAAATATTATAGTGGAATGTTTGGTCAGGAGGTCTGCTTTTTGGGTTCTATTTCTGCCCAGTATTGGCTAACTGGTGAGTGTAAATTTTAAAAGAAGTCATTTCTTATTCACATTTGTGCAAACTCCCTAAGGGGAATGAGTGAAAGACTGTTTGAGACACTGAATTTCTTGGAAGAAAGTTGCTATTAGTATAGAGCTTTTTTTTTTTTACCTCCCCATGGCAGGTTTGTAGGACCCATGGACAAACCTTCCCATCATGCAAGGGAGAAAATGAAACTCTCTCCTAACCTTTATGAGGGAAGCTAAAATTCTCTCTTTCCGGCAAGCTTCCCAAGCCTCGTGACTCTGATTTCCAGATCAAAGAGGAAGGTTTTTTTTTTTTATTCTTTATACTTGGCCTATGAAGAGGCCCACAATAAGGCAGGCCAGACTTAGGTACTACAGGGGGAATTCAGCCACACCTACACAGTGCACCCCAAGCCAGCTCCTCCTTTCTCCTGACAGACGGCACCCTCTTCCCTGAAGTGTATAAACAGGACTCCTCCTTTGGGCTGAGCAGACCCTGGCTTCTCAGGGGTAGGGTGAGTGGCCCAATATTTAAGATGATTGAAATTCTATGTGCAGCATTTCTGATTTAACTCCTGAATGACGGTTCCCTTAAATGTGCAGAAAATGAGAGACCTCACTAAAAATTGTAACTTAAAAGACCGTTCGATTCAGAGAAATGAAATCTATGTCCAAGTTTTAAACAAATGTTCATAGCAGCATTAGTCATAGTAGCCAGAAAGGGGAAACAATCCAAATGTCCATCAACGAATGAATGGGTCAACAACAATGTGGTATGTTCACACAATGGAATACTATTTGGCAATAAAAAGGTATGAAATACTGCTCCATGCTACACTGATGAACCTTAAAACATATGCTGAGTGAAAGAAGCCAGCGACAAAGGCGCACATATTGTGTGATTTCATTTGTGTGAAGCTTCTAGAGTAGACAAATCTACAGAGACAGAGAATAGATTAGTGATTGCAGACGGCTGGGGTCAGTGTCCGGGCACTGGAAGATGACACCACAAAAAGACGGAGTTTCTTTTAGAGGCGATGAAATATTCTACAATTAATTAATCGTGGTGGAGAATGAACAACTCTGAAGATGTATCAAAAAAACACTGAATTTGGGAGCACCTGGGTGATTCACTCCAATAAATTTCATCACAATCAAAACCTGCTTGGGCCAGGGGCACCTGGGTGGCTCAGTCAGTCAGGCGCCGGACTTCAGCTCAGGTCATTTTCTCTCTCAGGCCTGGAGCCTGCTTCAAATTCTGTGTCTCCCTGGCTCTTTACCCCTCCCTTTCTCATGCTCTGTCTGTCTGCCTGTCTTTCTCTGTCTCAAAAATAAATAAACATTAAAACAAATTTTTTAAAAAACCCTGAATTTTGCACTTTGAATGGATGAATTGCATCATGTGCAAATTATATCTCAATAAAATTGTTAAAATTTTTTAAAAAGAAATGGTACTTTTAAAAAGACCATTGGCTTATGTCTCTTTTTCTGAAGCTGATCACCTTGGGACACATGTATCCAGGCTGAAAAACAGATTTTATGAGCCAAGTGAAATGACAATGTGAAAAAGAGTGATTTTCCCTTAGGTAGAGATCTGATTTGCAGATCCATGCATATCCACAATGCTTTGCTTGTACCTGCAGCTGCTTTGAGCTTCACTGAACATTTTTTTCTTAGCTTGAAATCATTAAAATATGTTTAAATAGTACTGAAGTGATTTTGTTGTTGTTATCTACTCCTTTGTCTTCCTTTAAGTAGTCGCACCCCAGTTTTCTCTTAAGGAACCACCAACCTCATTTTCAGTTCATGTGGTTTGAATATTGATGGCCCTATGCCTTAGGCTCTGTGAGTCAGGCCTGATCAATCAACACATTTCATACAGTGGTGTGTCAGAGCTGGCTCAGACCAGTTTATTCCAACCAACTGGTAAATTTTTAGGAATTTTGTGAGCCAGTTGTTAAATAGGATCACTATTAAAATTTAAAGTACATGAATTTACAATTAAGTACATTATACTTAAAATGGACTTACTAGCCACTCAAAATTCATCACTTCCTAATTATTTGAATACATTCTACTATTATCTGTGCTCCTGAGGTTACTTACATCTGTCAGATCTGCATGATGTAAACACACTACTGTGAATCTCTTCCCAAGCCCATGTTCAGTGACTTCCTGTCAGCAGCTTGGCATTGGCCATGGGCAGTATTTATACCATGCAATGATGTAAATGCTGTATATCAGGGCTTCTTTCCTGTCAAGGAGATTGTCAATCATTTGCCAGCTGTAGTAGTTAAAATAGTGCCAGCCCTGTTTCCTCCCTCCCCCCCCCCAAAAGATGTATGTGTCCAAATCCTGTTTTGTGAATATGACTTTGTTTGGGAAAAGGAATTTTGCAGCTGTGTTTAAGTTAAGTCTCTTGAGATGAGATGGTCCTGGATTATCCCAAGGAGGTCTAAATACAATCACATGTGTCCTTATAAGATAAGGCAGAGGGAGTACAACATACACACTGTTAATAGAAGGAGACAATGAGACCAGAGAGATTGATTGGAGGGATGCAGCCACAAGCCAAGGGATGCCTGGAGCTACTAGAATCTGGAAGAGGCATGAAACAGAATCTCCCTTGGAACCTCTAGAGGGAGCACAGCCTTACTGACCCCTTGACTTTGGATGGTTAGTCTCCAGAAATATGAAAGAATAAACTTCCGTTATGAAGCCACCCCGTTTGTGGCAATTCGTGATGGTGGCCACAGAAAACTAACCTACTGGCACACCACTGGAGCACTATTGTGTGGTCAGGAATGGGTATTCCCTCCACCCCCTCCAGTTAGGACAATTTGAAGTCAGCTTTTACCATAAAAGAAACCATCTTCTTCTACTAGGGGTTGCCAAATGGTGCCATTTTTGCCAACATATATGCATAAGAATGAAAACAGCACAGAAAATTGTCAAGTGGGGATTGAGAGAGAGAGAGAGTGAGAGAGATTCCGGAACAATGTTGTTTGAGAAGCTGGGTCTAGTCTACTACTAGAATTCTCTATTGCATGAACTAATTTATTTCTTTTCTTTTTAAACCAAGCTCCTAACTTGGTTTACACACATGTGAACTTTAGAGAACATTTGAAAGTGTTCTTTTGCACAGACAGGGTTGTAGATACACACAGTTGCTATCATTTGATCGGTTGCTACTGAAATCAGGCATAACTAACAAAAACAATCAGGGAAACATATAGCAAACGGTGAACAATCTGAGATCTACCTGAATTCAATCAGGTTCATTTGTTCCACAAACACTTACTGAGCCCAACCATGTTTCAAGTGTTCTATTCAGGGCACATATCCATATATTTAAGAGCTTACAACTTATTTGCCAGTAAGGAGTTTAGGATCGCTCACATTACTGAGGTCACCAGCAGTATTAACTTTTCATGACATAGCCCGTATTTTTCTGGACAGTACTAAATTCATATAATTTCATAATTTTTCCTAAGGACAATTTGTTTAATGTACATTTAAAATATTCTACTTTCTTTATAAGATTCCATTTACGTACATTTACAAATCATAAAAAAAAAACCTTTGGCAAATTGAATGTTTTGAGTTGGGAAATATTCTTCTAGTGATTTTCAGGGACACTACGCCTTTGTGAATTTTGTACTTCTCTGGAATTTTTATTCTCCATTATCTTAGTAATGTTTTAGCACGGATAGGCACATTTCTGAAAGGAGGGTGTGGATTTTCTGGAAACCCCAGACATAGACATACTGTATGTCTATATTGAATATTTTTAAAATAAAGGGAAAATCCTTTTACACCCAGAATGTCTATCTTTATTTTTCTCAGTTCAGGAAATTTTCTTTTAATGTTTTATTTATTTCTAGGAGAGAGAGAGAGACAGCGTGAGCAGGGGAGGGTCAGAGAGAGACGGAGTCACAGACTGAAACAGGCTCCAGGCTCTGAGCTGGCAGTCAGCACAGAGCCCGACGCGGGGCTCGAACCCACGAACCGCGAGATCATGACCTAAGTGAAAGTCGGACGCTTAACCGACTAAGCCACCCAGGCGCCCCGTCAGTTCAGGAAATTTAAAATTAATTTTATCCCCATAATTCTACTTCTTTCCCATACCTTTCAAATGGCCTTTTTTTTTTTTTTTTTTTTTTTTTTTGGGGTTTTTTTTTTTTTTTTTTTTTTTTTTTGCNCTAATTGAACTCACCTAAGTTTAACTCAGATAGCATTTGCGGTTTATTTCTTGATGGTTGATAAACTGGAAACCCATCTTTGGGAATTAAAAAAAACAAACAAACAGAGGTTCCTGAAGGTTGCTCATTGCTAAAAGAGCCTATTACTAGTAATGATGTCACTAGCATCAATACACTGATGCCACTTGTTGGACTTAAAATAGAATAAACTTTCAAATACAAATATCCAGGGATGTGTGAGTGGCTCAGTCAGTTGAGCTTCAGACTTTAGCTCAGGTCATGATCTCACAGTTCGTGGGTTCGAGCCCTGTGTCCAGCTCAGTGCTGACAGCTTGGAGCCTGGGGCCTACTTTGCATTCTGTGTCTCCCTCTCTCTCTGCCCCTCCCCCACCTCATGATCTGTCCCTCTTTCTCAAAAATAAGCAAACATTAAAAAATGTAAATATCCAAATATCATATTATTCCTTAGCACTTTACATTTGCTCATGGCATTGCTTATCAAACAAAGAATTGTTCTGAGTATTTTCAAGGCAAAAGCAACAACAATAACAACAAACAAACAAATCCATAAACAGTCGTTTGACTGTTTGACTGTTTGACACAAGGAAAAGCAACCAAACACACACACAAGCACATACACGTGAGACATAGGGAATAAGAGATTTCACTAGAACATACAGCAGACATTAATGAAGCAATAATAATTCACGTCTACTCTCCTTCCAGTCTGGAACAATCCTCTCTTTGCTATGAAAAAGTAGCCACCAAAATCTTTTGGGAGATTAGATCATTATCAATACAGATTTCAAGGAGAACGTGAAAAAAGAAAAACTTAGCTTTCAGATTTCCCATTTTTATAGCCCCATAAAAGCCTAAAATAAAAATGGGGAGTACATCAATTTTACCAAAAACAGGTCAACAACAGACTCAAAATAAATATTTAGGAAGTCACTTTCTATTAACAGAAGCAGCTTTTAAATATTACTCTTTCTTGATAATTTTGGCTGAGAAGAACCCAAGCAAGTTAGCTTTTTTCCTAAGGCTACAAAAGAAACTCACCACCAAAGTAGAAATACAACGCACCGGAAAAAATCAGTGATTTGTTCCCTGATGGCAACTTTATGCCAGAGACACAAGAGTTTCTTTACACTAACGTGTTTTCTTCATGTGGAAAACACTGATGGAAATCTAGGTGAATGGATATAATTAAGTAGTTGTATGACTCCAACTCTAAAATGCTTTTTTTTTTTTTTCATCAAACACCTCCATGTTTGCCCAGTAACCAGACGAGAGGAACAGCCTTCTAAGAATGGAGCCCTGAAGACATTTCCAAGCTGCCTGGACAAAGGCTTGGAATGACTACAATAGTGAGCCATCCTGCCTCGCTGCCTTGGACCTGAATCTAGATCGATGACCTAATACATCTTTTCCAGCTCTGACTGCCATGGTTTTATGAGCATTGAGAACTGGGTGTCTGCCATGGTCAACAAGCAGGGCCTCTCCAGAGCTTGAACATCCACAGACGCTCAAGTACCCCCCAAAAAGCATAGATCGCCCAGTCTCCCAGGGCTCTGCGTGCTGCCTCTAGCTTTCACGGGTGACGCGGAAACTCTTCTCTGGCAGGATTAATTCTTAAATAAAGGAAGCGTGTCCGTTACACTCCCCTGTTATCTTGGTTTAAGAACTCTGAGTCAGAGCAATGCTGATTTCTGAGAAACTAATTAAGCTTAGCTTAAGGACCTCTCTTTTTCAGGGGCCCCTTCCGAAGAGCTGTACCTAATTTTGTATTTGTAATTTTACATTCTTTTTAAAGTAATTTCTTTCTTTCTTTATTTTTGAGAGAGCGCAAGTGGGGGAGAGGCAAAGAGAGAGAATCCTAAGCAGGCTCCGTGTGATGCCAGGGCAGAGCTGAACTTGAGGCTCAAACTCGTGAACCAGGACATCATGACCTGAGCTGAAGTCAGAGGCTTAGCTGCCTGTGCCACTCAGGCACCCTGGTAACATTGCAATCCTTCTAACAAAGAATCCCTTCCATTGTATAAGCTGTAGCCCTCCCACCCCACCCGGGGCGGGATAAGGATCTGCCCTGAGCAGGTAAACTGCACCAAATCTTAGTTTGATAAAAGTGTAAAAATTAAACACAAACTGCCTTTTGTGTTTTACAACATCCCCCCACCCCCTTCTGGCAAGTCATGGTTAAAGAGGAGACCTCTTAGAGTCCCTGGTCTTCAGCTGTCCTCACTACAGCGCTGGCTCAAAAACTGGCTGCCTTTTGAATTTATTCTCCTTAGCTCCTCATTAAAAGAACACGCCATTGTGGGGTAATTATTACAAGAGCTTGTAGACCCTAAAAGCCAGAAGAATTTCCATGAGTGGCCTTCCTTTGGTTAAGCGGCATCCCTGTTCCAATTTCAGCTAAGTTGTATTTTCCAGTAAAGTTAATGGATTTGGACTAGGCTTCTATACTTTGGTAATAGGGCTCTCAAGGGACTGAGCTACAGAAGCATTTCTTTTTTCTGATTACAAAAGTAATGGCATATCTATATAAATATATGTACACACATATATAAATAACTTGAAACACTATAATAATGTATGGCTATGAAAGTGAAAATCTTCCATAATCCCACACAGCTGAGAAAACCAGCTAACATTTTTGTTCAAGGCATATGTAAAAATTTCATTTATTATTTTACCAAAAATGGGATTATACTTCAACTTTGAAACATGCTGTTTTCCACCTAGCACTATGTCTTAGATGTCCTTCCGTGCTGGTCTGCAAAAAAATAATCTTTTTAATCTCCTTTTTGATGGCACCATGGTATTGTACTGTATGGCCAAACCATACTGCCCTTAACCAATTGCCTGTTCATGTACGTTTGGGTTCTTTCCAATTTTCCCTGTAACAAATACCCTTGCAAACATCATTTTACACTTATATCTTTGAGCAGTTGTAGGAGTATTTCTCTATGATGAATTCCCAGAAGGTGAATTATTATTGGGTCAAAGGTTATGAGCATTTCATTTTTAATAGCTATTGCCAAATTGCCCTCCGATAATTTTATACCGATTTACACCTTCAACCACACTGTGAGAAGGAGGCTGCTCCACGCCCCCATCCCCCCATGCCCTTAGCAACACGAAAACCATGCAATTTAGGGATGTCTGATGTGAGTTAGGAGTTAAGAGGTTCAGCCTGTGGAGGTTTTTGCCTTTGTGAAAAGCTAACAAAGACATCAAAAGTCTCCCCTTTTCCTTGATGAACCTCCTGCTCTGAGTAAGCCAGTTATGTTAACAGACATCTAGTTAATGTGAAAGGTCAAAATTCTAACACCTAATGCTTGCATCCAGCCGATTTTTTTTAAGAGATAATTTGTCATTGAATGCATAAACAAATGTGTTAGCTATGGAATACTTAGTAACTTAATTATTAGATAAATATAAATCGGTCCTGACTTTCCCACTGCTGTTCTAACGTAAACAACACATTTAATGTTAGAACATCAGTATGTTTCCATCTGCAAAATTCCTTGATTTCATCTTTACGTTGATTGGTGCACAGTAACTTGGAAAACCTATTCTTTAAAGATATGTGAAAAGTGGCTTTGAGTCAGCCTCTTAAAGAAGAGCAAGGTTTGCCAACATCCAGTCTTCAGGAACTTGTTTTGAGGATTACTACAGTTTACATCTCCAGAATTAAGATCACTGGGCATTAGACGGGAAAAATCTTTAGGGGTTATCCAGTCAAAAGACTGATACTAGGGGCGCCTGGGTGGCTTAGTCGGTTAAGCGTCCGACTTTCACTTAGGTCATGATCTCGCAGTTTGTGGGTTCGAGCCCCGCATCGGGCTCTGTGCTGACTGCCAGCTCAGAGCCTGGAGCCTGTTTCAGATTCTGTACCTCCCTCTCTCTCTGACCCTCCCCTGCTCATGCTGTCTCTCTCTCTCTCTCTCCTAGAAATAAATAAAAATATTAAAAAAAAAAAAAAAGACTGATACTCTACTCTCCAAAGCCTTGGGGTTGCTTCAGAGAGACAGAAGAGGTTGGTGGAAGAGGAAGTCAGCCACCATTAAAGGTTCATGGTGTTGCAATCTTAATTCTACCACGAGAGCCCTGCTTTGATCTGCTTCATGTGATGGGTTATATATTACGTTACATGGAGCAAGTTGATCTCTTATTTTCCTCTTCTGTAAAACAGAAACAATAACTGCCTATTTAAGGGTAGTGGACTTTTGGGGCACCTGGGTGGCCCAGTTGGTTAAGCATCTGACTTTGGGTCAGGTCAGGATCTCCCAGATCATGAGTTTGAGCCCCACGTGGGGCTCTGTGCTGACAGCTCAGGGCCTGGAGCTGCTTCAGATTCTGTGTCTCCCTCTCTTTCTGCCCCTCCCCTGCTCATGGTCTGTCTCTCTCCTTTTCTCAAAAATAAATACATACATACTTTAAAAAAAGAAGGGTAGAGAAGTTTTTTGTTTTGTTTATGTTTTTCTTTTTAAGTAGGCTTCATGCCCACTGTGGAGCCCAATATGGGGCTTAAACTTAAGACCCTGAGATCAAGACTTGAGTTGCAATCCAGAGTTGGATGTTTAGCCGACTGAGCCACCCAGGTGCTCCAAGAGTAGTGAAGATTAAATTAAGTAATACTATACACCTACGGTGCTTAGCCTTGTGCCCTGCACATGCCAAGGACCCAATAAATGTTTGCTAATTTATTATTTAAAGTCCTCCTTCGCAAAAGGATTTTGTTGCTTACAAATACATTTCAAAACCACTCATTTACTTTTGCATCTATAAAATAAGGTGATTATTTTGTATGGAGTGGCTTTAGATTTTATTTATTTCCTGCTTTCCAATCCAATGGTCTTACTCTGAGATTCAAGTACATTTTGATGGAGAATGCTGGGGGGCTCTGAAGATTAACTGGCCTCCCACACACCAGCTGCCACCCCACTGGCCAAGATCACAGCTCATCTAGCTGCCTTGCTCTTGATTTAGGAAAGAAACATGACCTGGGGAAGAAAAGTTGTCCTTGCCCTGTGGGAGAAGTTCCCCACAGGTTCACCATGAAGTTTCCAAAATGTTAGAAACGTTACCGAGGTGCCGTCTCTTCCATGATTATGAGGACAACTGAAGGGAATTCAGAAATGGGACACTTCAGCTTTCCACAACTAGCTGAAGTTTCTATTCTTGGCCAGACACTTTTAAAAGGAAGAATTCATCCAACAAACATATGCCCTTATCAATCCTTTTCTTAGGAAACCTTGTCTTGGTGCAGGGGAAATTTTCAAGCTTTCCTAATGAATCACAGACATAAGGCAGGAAGGGGAGAGCTTCAAGCGTTTTCCTCTCTGAGTGGTCTAACATGAGACCAAAAATCAGCGAGCGAAGAGCAAAGCCTTCTAAACCATGTATCTTTTCTGCCTCAGAACTCCTTTCGTGCCAGTCGCTGCTGCTGCTGTAGAGCCAGACATGGGCGTGGGGAGGGGCTTCTCTGTGTCAGGGCCATTCAGGGTCTGTGGTAGACTTAGGAACAAGTAGACGTAAAAGCTGTAGAATTAAGAGTTGAAAACAGCATTTAACGAAACCCCTCCCTCCAGACACTCTTGATCAAAGTCTATCCTTGCACTAAGAAAATTGATCTACAGTTGCATACATAAAACTTTGGCAACACTCTGTCCTCATTGCTTTCAACAGAGGCTTTAGACCTCTGAGACTGGGCATTGTCCCAGAATTGAGAGCCAGTTGCATTACGCATCCCAGAAGACACACCACCCCAGCCGAGGCCCGTGCAACCACTTTCTTTTAACCTCACGTCTGTGAAAAATTACTTTCCAAAAAAATAAGTGAAACCCGATGTCTTCTCCGGGTGGTTATTCTTGCGCCCATGAAGTCAATAAAACTCTCCAGATTTATTAGACAGCCCTGCTGCGGAAGACAAGACCACTTCCTATTCCCTACCAGAAACGTGTGCCTTTCCTTTTTCTGCAACCTTCTGACCAGATTTTAATTTTGTTCATTTCTTGTATTTTTCTCAGAAACCTGGTCAGAACACTCTAAGATAAGTGGCTTGGCCTGTGCTAAAATCCCGATTTCTGGCCTCCAAGAGTGATAAAATGAACACATTTTGGTGGCTCTCGTTTTCTTCTTTACCCCCCATTTTAGAGAGGCCCTCTTCAAGTCAGAAGTAGCAGAGTTTGGGGACGCCTGGGTGGCTCAGTCGTTAAGCACCTGACTTTTGATTTTGGCTCAGGACATGATCTCATGGTTCATGAGTTTGAGCCCCACCTCGAGCTCTCTCCCTCTCCCTCCCTCTCTCTCTCTCTTCCTCTCCCCCACTTGCTTGAGCTCTCTTTCTCTCTCTCTCTCTCAAGATAAATAAACTTTTCTTAAAAAAGAAGCAGAGTTTGGTTCTCTCTCTTTCCACCATGCTAAGCATGAAATGTAGTACCTACCAACAAGTCATACTCCTGCGAAAGCCCACTAACCATGGCTTGATGATCATGATACTGGCAGTTGAATTCAATTCTATTTAATACAATAATAGTATTTATTGAGCTCCTACTATATATGACAGGGCTTACCTGGGTATAAAGATGCAAAGATACAGAGGAGGATGTACATTCTTTCAAGGGCGAAATTAACATGTTAATGAGTAAAAGTCATCTAGTGTGACAGATTCCATAATAAACAGAATGTTGTGGGATACAAAAACTGGAACATGGAAAGGTAATGAAAGGCTTCTCAAAGGCGATGACTCTTTGATTCTATGTTGATTAAAAAAAATTTTTTTTAATGTTTATTTATTTTTGAGAGAGAGAGACAGAGTGTCAGCTGGGGAGGGGCAGAGAGAGAGGAAGAAAGAGAGAATCCCAAGCATCCTCTGCACTGTCCATGCAGAGCCCTATGTGGGGCTCGAACCTATGAACCATGAGATCATGACCTGAGCCAAGGTCAGATGATTAACTGACTGAGCCACCCAAGCACCCAGACTCTGCATTTAGTGATGAACTTGGGGAAGGGCATCCCAAGCAGAGGAACTGCTGAGTGCTGAGAAGAAGAACTGGGAAAACAGCAGGGCCTCTTTGGGAGGCTTACAACACAGGTTGTAAGCAACCTGTGTTCTTACATGAATATGAGTATATTTGTTTGGTGATGGAGAACTACTGAATGGTTAAAGACTTGGAGCAATTGTGGTAGCATGAACAAGAAGGTAGGGAACAAGTGACCAAGTACTATACCAGGGAGAAATGAAAACAGCCTAAACTGGACCAGTGTGGCCGAAATGGAGAGGAAGATTCAGAGTGAGAGCAGAGAGGAAGATGTGAAAAGGGAATAGAGTGATAAAAATTCTCACTCCAGAATGACTTCTAAGCAGTTGTATTCTATTATTTAAGAGTGCAAATTACTTTCAAAATGCTTTCGTTTATTTTTATTTATTATGAAAAAGAGAGAATGTGTGAACAAGTGGGGGAGGGGCACAGAGAGATAATCTAAGCAGGCTCCACGCTAAGTGGGGCTTGAACTCACAAACTGTGAGATCATAACCTGAGCCAAAATCAAGAGTCAGACACTTAACCGACTGAGCCACCCGAGCACCCCCCAAGGCTTTTATTTTTTATTTATTTATTTTTAAATGTTTATTTATTTTTGAGAGAGAGAGAGAGAGAGAGAGACAGAGCATGAGTTGAGGAGGGGCAGAGAGAGGGAGACACAGAATCCGAAGCAGGCTCTAGACTCTGAGCTGTCAGCACAGAGCCAGACACAGGGTTCAAATTCACAGACCCTCAGATCCTGACCTGAGCTGAAGTTGGACACCCAACCAACAGAGCCACCCAGGTGCCTCCTCCCCAAATGCTTTTAATTATAAGTTATTAACTCACTAATTCTTTTTCCCTAACCAGTTTCAGAAAAGGTTTCAGGTAGGAGAGCTATTTTGTAGCTAGAGCCAGGGCCATCCTATATGATTGTGTGGCCTTCGGTCATCTATGAAATGTTGAAGAACATTTGTAGGACATTATCCCTGGTTCAGTCATTCTGAATATCATTTAAAGAAATTTATACCCACGCTATCTTGGCTAGTTTCAGTTTTGATTATCCTCATGTGAATATGCCATATATCTCAACTGGCACTTCCTTGGTTAACAACTTCTAGCTTATTTACTCATATTTTTGGGCATTAAGAGAGAAGGTGTGCTTACCTACATAACTCATCTGACAAAGGAAAGAAGTGGGACATTTTGGGAGTCAGATAACTCCTGGTTTATTCCCCGTGAACTTGGGCAAGGTGCCTAAGCTTAGTTTGTACAAACTGTGTAATGAAACAACATTAATATCTACCTCACAGTTTTGGTATAAGAATTAAATGAGCTAATGAATAGAAGGTGCTTGGCACGTAGCAAGTGACAGATTCATAGTACTCTTTACATGTCAGGCACCGGGCTGACTGTTCAACAGTAGTGTCTCATTGCAATTTTCTAGGTTGTTTTTTTTTAAATATAGTTTATTGTCAAGTTGGTTTCCATATAAAGCAATCTTCTGGTTTTACAAAAAATATAATTTAAGTTTTTTTAAAATAGTTTATTGTCAAGTTGGTTTCCATATAACACCCAGTGCTCATCCCAACAAGTGCCCTCCTCCATGTCCATCACACTAAGCTCTTTTTTTTTTTTTTTTTGAAGGCAGGGTTTATTTATCATTATATTCCCAGTCCCCAGAATAGGGTCTTCCCCAAAGCACATAAGCATCTTGCTAAGAGGGATTAAATAATAACTTATCCAAAGTCAAACATCTAGTAAAGAAAATGATCACGATTCTGATCTTTGTCTACATGATTCTAAGCCCAGTGCACTTTTAAGGATCTCCCTTTTTTTTTCTTTTTTCCCCTCAGAGAAAATGACATGGAAGTTAGTCAAAGTGCTACTTTGTGCTTTCTTTTACTAGTATTCAAATTATTTAATTATCATAAGTTGGGGTTCTCAGTATAAGTAATTTCCATCTGTATCATTTGAAGATCATTTTCAGAGTATTTTTTTAAGTAGGCTCCACCCTTAGCATGAAGCCCAACATGGGGCTCAAACTCACGACCCTGAGATGAAGACCTGAGCTGAGATCAAGAGTTAGACACTCAACCAACTGAGCCACCCTGGTGCCCCCTGAGTATTTATTTCTACATGGGTCAAGTTCTTCTCTGGTAATCTTCCTTCATGAGTCCAAGTTCCAGTTTTTAATGCTTTCTTGGTGAGGTTCACCTACCAGAGTTGTCTACTTTTTAAAAAACACATAAAACTTTATTGAGTGTTTAAAATGTCATGCACAGTCTTCTGAAGGCATTTCAGCTGTAATATCTCCTAGTGCAAACTCATCAACCAGCCCCCACCTCCTCTTCTCCCCACTCCACCCTCCAAAGCACCTGCTTCCCCTTAGATCCTGATAGGTGACATTTTTATCCACCCAGGCACATTAAAGGTTTTGGAATCAATCTTTACTCCTTCCGTTTTCCTTCTCCAACTGGTCACCAAGCTTTATTGTTTGTACCTCTGTAAAGGTTTTCAAATCTGGCTTTTCCTTTCACCTCAGCTGCTACTTTCTCAGTTGGTCCTTCATCATCGTTTGCCTGAAGATTTTGGACAGCTGCCCAATTGACCTCTTACCTTCAGCCCCTTCCCTCATGAGCCTTTTGAAGGCAAAATTCTCTTCCTATAGCACAGAGCAGATAAGGCACTCTCCTGCTCTAAGACCTTGGCGGGGCTCGCCTCATTGTCCATGCAAGAGGCTATGCTCCCTATGATGTACTAATATATTTAAAACCAAACCCAGTCAGATTTTCCTGCCACTCTCCTCATGTGTCCTTGGCTTCAGCTATACTGCACCACTCACTATTCCCCAAACACCCAACACATTGTAGGATGTGGTGCCTCTCTTCCAGCTGCATCTTCTGCCCATAATGACCTTCTCTTCCTTTTTGCCCTTAAAAATTCCTGCTCATTCTATAAGGTTCAATCCAATGTCATATTTGGGATGAGGGCCTCTCTACCTCCCCCGTCCAACTCAAGGAAAATCAATGTCTCCTCCTTTGCATTCATTATAGCACTTCCAAGACTTTAATTTTAAAAGTTTATTTAGTTCTTTAGGTATTCATGGTCCATGGAGTCTCAAGATCAAGGGCTACTTAAGTCATTGCTAAAACCCCAGTACCAGGATAGTTCATTATTTTTTCTATTTAAGAAAAAAAGAGTACGTGGGCTTTTTGGAAATTTAGTGAATAAAGAGCACCTGGGTGGCTCCGTTGTTTGAATGTCCAACTATTGGTTTTGGCTCAGGTCATGATCTCACAGTTCATGAATTCAACCCCTGAAGGGCTATGTGCTGACAGCACAAAACCTGCCTGGGATTCTCTCTCTCTCTCTCTTTCTCTGCCCCTTCCCCTCTCACACTCTCTCTCAAAATAAATAAACTTTTAAAAATTTTTAAAAAAGAAAATTAAGTGAATAACATCATAAGTGGTAAAAGGAAGGTAAATCATGTAGAATGTGAGGCAATATCAGATGTTTGGGAATTTTGGTCTAGCCCATCGTAAGTCCTGAATAAACGTGAATTGATCCACAAATCTATTTTTTGTGGTTCCCTATTGCCTTTTTTCTTTTCTCTTTTTATTGAGATTTTAAAATTTCAATTCCAGTCTTGTTAATATACAGTGTTCTGTTAGTTTCAGGTGCACCATCTAATGACTCTACTTCTATACATTATTCAGTGCTTATCATGATAACTGTAGGAACAAATCTATTTTATAAGTACTTGACTTCACCCTAAAGGCACAAACTTGTCTAACACCAAAGGTAAAGAATGGCTCTGAAAAGGACAGCTTGGTCTCAGGATCATATGAAACTAGAAACTCATGGAAATTGGATGACCCCTAAGAGCCAAACTTCTTCAAACTTGGATGCTCTCTTGCCTTGCAATGGGTAACCCTCACCACAAGGTGCTTTCAGACCCTGCTTGGAGATCTGTCCATTTCTGGGTTTAAAAAGTACTTTCCAGGGATGCCTGGGTGGCTCAGTCATTTGGGCGTCTGATTTTGGCTCAGGTCATGATCTCACAGTTTGTGAGTTCAAGCCCCGCGTCAGGCTCTCTGCTGACAGCCAGATCAGAGCCTGGAGCCTGCTTCAGATTCTGTGTCTCCCTCTCTCTCTGACCCTCCCCTGCTCACTCTGTGTCTCTCTTTCTCAGAAACAACTAAAACATTAAAAAAATTTAAAAAGCACTTTCCAAGCAGCCAGAGGACCAATCTTTTCTCATAGTTGTGCACAGCTGTTATCTCTGGAAATTTGTCATCTTTTCCATCCTTGGAGATGAGTTTTTACTTTTTTGTTGTGGGAGAAAACACTATTGTGAAGAACTGTAACACTAAAATCATCTCAGTTCCTACTTAATAGGTTAAGTAGTTTACAAATCTCTCTTGAAAGGTATTCAATGGTGTTAGAACTGGTTTTAAAGGAAGTCAGATCTAACTGGATGGAAAGTCAAGGGCTCTAGATGCTAGTTCTGATCACTTGAGTGACCTGTGGGGAAGTCACTTCAGCATTAGTCCTCTCGTCTGTCTCAGGAATGAAAAGGTTGCAAATTTGGAGCACCTAGGCCATATCTGGACCACAGAGACGCATGGTTGACCCCTTACAGTGTTGAAATGAGGTGACAGTTTAATTGCTAGATTTTATAGAAAGACACAGGTTTTTATTTTCCCTTGAGAAATCAGAAGATCTGGCCATATGGGTCAAGTCCCACATTTCAACCCAGTAGACAGTAGCTGCCCTCTGTAACAGAGCATTGGCTTACAAGGGCCCCAAGGACCCTATCATGTTCTACTGCCCTTCATCTGCCCTGTGCAAAGGTAAATACCAGTTGTTCCTTGTCATTAAAAATATTTCACTACTAAGGTCTGGGGACTGACCTATCAGAAAGCATACCTCTGTGCTAGAGCAACATCCTGGGTGTGCCTTGCTCTCCCCAGCTGCTGGCTCATAGGGAAGTCCGCAATTTCCTGGAGAAAGAGCAGATGCCCAGAGGTGGGCCTCACTCTGTGGGGTGAGAACAGCCTCTATACGTCAGTTGGTAAGAACAGTGCTAGTTCCTTGGAAATCCAAGTTCCATGGGTTTCTAGTTTCATATGATCCTGAGACCAAGCTGTCCTTTTCAGAGCCATTCTTTACCTTTGGTGTTAGACAAGTTTGTGCCTTTAGGGTGAAGTCAAGTACTTATAAAATAGATTTGTTCCTACAATGATCATGATAAGAACAGTGCTAACCTCAGGGGTTACACCACCTGAATAGAAGCCTTGCTTGAACCATAGTTTTCTCTGAGTAGGGAGGTATATTCCTGCACCCCTGTCTCTCACTTCAAACAGGAAAATGAAGGAAAACTGAAGAGGAAAGCCCGAATGATTGTTCCTGTACTTGATTGCTTTGTTCTTTTACCAACTGGACGCTAGGACATCTGAGTTTGATTTCCTGGTACTAACCCATCTATAAACGCTTTTCCAGCCTAAGCATAAGGAGCCTCTAATTTTATCCATTTCATAAATGGAGTGAAAATTTTGCAAACCATCTTGAAGAATTTTGCAAATCATTGTACAGAATTTATATAAGGTCTAAAATACTGTTAGAAATAATAAATCACCCATAAGTTATCTCCATTTTATTATTGGGCTTTTCAATTTTAAAAGCACACCGAGGTTCTTTATTTTTTCTTTTTTAATTTAGCCATGGCTATTTTTCAAATGGAATTAATGACCAAAAGCTAGCCTCATTCTCTAATTACAGTAAGAGACACTAGACAGGAGTTGTTCCAGACACTGACCCATCTTGGCTCAGGGCGAGGCTCTGGGCAGTTTTACTATGTGCTGGCTTAGTACCTGGGGCCAGGAAACATCTGTTATAACATGCAGTCCAGCGGGTGCTCTGCTTAATTATAAAATGGCATTGCAGTGTCCCTATGAGTTGGCTGGCCTTAGCTTCTAATACTATCAAGCAAAATGAAACTCTTGATGTTCTGTTAACTGAGTATCCAACCCAAGTGTTGAAATACTTTGAGGAGAGAGAAAAAGTTCAACCTTTCCCCTCTGGAAAGGTGTGGGGAAAGACAAAACAAAGAAATGCTTCCTACAAGTAATCGAGAAGCTTAGATGTGACTGGGTGTCACTTATATAGGGACTGGGGGAGCAGATTCGGGAATGACTCACACTTCTAGAATGAACTGTTTATATAGTACTTCCTCCTCTTCGCTCCAGGGATCCTGTTTGGAAGGTCGGGGACAAGGACAATTGAGAAGCAAAGAGAACACTGGAGAAGAGTGGAGAATTCCTTGGAACACCAAAAGGCTCATTCACCTTGAATCAGAGGACACATTTCTGTAATGAGTCCATGCAATCAGTTACGGCCCAGGACTTAGAATTTATTCTTGGAACACATACATTTGGGAATTCTTCATAATGCTGTGAATCTCTTATTAACTATTATGAGAACTTACCTTCCCCGATCCTCTTACATGCTAATGGAAAAGCGAGCTTCTTGTCAGCAGTGTCTGCTTAGGAATACCCTTTGTCTCGTACCTTGTAATCACTTCCAGACCAGTGGTATATTTATGATTTACATAATGTTACAGAGGAAGAAGTCTTAAGGATTTTTTTTTCTAAATCTTTGTGAATTATTATTTTAGACTCATTGCCAGATTTTTTTAAAAGAGGGAAGTTGATGAACTTTTAAATATGTCATTACATGCTCTGAAATAGCAACTCTGTTCTTTCAAGGTTTTTTTTGTTTTGCTTTTTTGTTTTGGTGGGAATTTAAAGGGCTGTGTGTGTGTGTGTGTGTGTGTGTGTGTGTGTGTGTTTAGAAACAGGTTGAGAAGGAAATGGGTAAAAAAGAACATTTGAGGTTCACTGATAAAGTTAAATACATATTTTGTGTTTCTGTTAGAACAAAAGTTGGCAGATTTTGGGGATCTTACCTAACAGTTGGGGTGGGTTTAGGAAGGGTGGCTCTATATTCATTTCCAATCATGTTTCAGTAATTAGGAGCAGCAATGGAAGGGTTAAGCCCTAAAGCAAGGAAATATCTCTAAGTCAGAAAACAAAAGGAAACTTGCATATTTCTGAAGATGACATCGGATAGGCCTGTGAATTTCAAGCAATTATGCAATATTATGATTCCCACTGAGTATGCATTAGTTGGAATACTGTTCTTTTTATTTCTCCATGTCCAGGGGTTGTACACTGAAGGAGCCCTGTTCAACTTTGCATGTCAGAATTTTGAAGGAAAAATCACAGTAAAATATGTTTAAAACAGTGGGGCCTTATGTGAGTGAACACAACATTTTCCAAGGCTTTCAAAAATCCTTTTGTTAAAAATATGGTTTTTATTTTGTTTCTTTTTTTTCTTTCTTTCCTTAATATTTTTTTTCTTTCACTCAAGATTTTACTTCCCCTCTTTCCTGGAGGAAGGAAGAAAGAAGCTTCAAAGAATATACATAACATAGCCTGCATCTAGGGCCTGGGGACTTATAGTGGGTTTGTTTTCAATGAGACACCCTACGTGGAAAATAAACACGTGAGAAAAGTTCATCTGTGTATATAACTTCAGTTCCAACAACGATGGTGACAGTCACAATATCTGAGTAAATGTCCCCTAGGGTCATCTTATGAGCAATATGATTATTAATTGAGGTTTCTGGGAGTTGAAAGATGATTATTCACAAAGTGGAAATTGAATTAATTTAAAACAAGACAAAACCAAAAGCAGGCACAGGGAAATGCAAAAATTAGGAAAGATGATAAATGACTGTCGAGTTCATTTTGCTCCATGATAGTCTTTCTCGCAAAGAAGAGAAGTTATTTATTCGGTCAGCTCAGAAATGCATTTAACTGTCAATGACAGTGATTAATGTCAATGGCTTAAACATAGAAGGGTTATTTTTTTTTAAATGTCTAACTTATTTTTAAGAGGAGGTAGGGCAGAGAGAGGGAGACAGAGGATCCAAAGCAGGCTTTCTGCTGATAGCAATGAGCCCGATGCGGGGCTTGAACTCACTAACTGTGAGATCATGACCTCAACTGAAGTCGGATGCTTAACCAACTGAGACACCCAGGCACCCCTAAGGATTATTTTTTCCATAATAGAAACCCTACCTCTGGCTATCTGAGGCTCACATGGTGTTTTCTCAAAGTCATCAGGGACCCAGGCTCTTTCTAGATCTCTGTTCTTCCATCCCTAGGCCATGATGTCCCTCTGGTCATTATAAAGGACACCTCTCCTAGCTTAGTTCACTCCCTGTAAGGAGCTTCCCTTGAAGTGCCTCAAAGCATTTTCACTCATAATTCATTAGCCCCACCTTTGTCACACGGCCACACCTAGCTGCAAAGGAGCCTGGAAAATGTTGTCTGTTAGGAGGCAAAAATCACCGCCCCAAATGAAATCAGGGTTCTATTACTAGTAATAAGGGAAGATCAGGTATTGAGTAGGAAATTAGAAGTCTCTGTCCTACTCACATAAAACCTCCGTACTGCCAATATACATTGTCCGAGGCTGATGGATTGCTTCTGTTTGAATTATGTAAGGCACTAGCTTAGGGACACAGTTTTGCATTTCATGGTCTTAAAGCAGATGGCCGATACTTTCGTGCATCATTGATCCTTTCCTCCACTATTCGTATAGTTTAATCTTGGAAGTGTTTGTGTTCGTAACTAAAGAGCAGAAAATTCCACGTATCCTTGAGGCTCCAAATTCGGTTAAGTGCAGTCTCTTGTCTAGAAATTGTATTTCTAAACGGTTATATATTCTTTTTTTTTTTTTCTCTTTTATTTTTTTTATTTATTTATTTTTTTTAATAGTTTATTGTCAAATTAGTTTCCACATAACACTCAGTGCTCATCCCCAAAGTGTCCTCCTCCATGCCCATCCCCCCCTCCCCCCACATCCATCAGTCCTCAGTTTTTGTCAGCATTCAAAAGTCTCTCATGGTTTGCTTCTCTTCTGCAGTCTTTTGCTTTTCCACATCGTTGTTGGAGCTTAAACTTCCTCCACCATAAAAAAAGTGGACATTTTAGAAAACTAGTGGGTTCATAGTGAAAAGGAAGAAACTTATACAGAGTGCGAAGTACATAGATCGAACAGAGTAGCACCAATTTAGGAGGCACTCTTTCCCGCAGGACTGACCACCTTGTCGTCACTTGAATTTCTTCACTTCCCTCTTTTATGCTGCTTAAAATTCCACCAACTAAAGATTCTTTAGAAGGGGATGTCAATTTTTTTTAAAGCTAATGTTATTGGTCATGCAAAAATCAGTGCCAATTACCTTAATCAGATTGCTTTCCTACTGCTTAAGATACAATTTCACTGAGTGGCAGGTATCTATCTAGCTTTTCTTCTCACTTCATATGAGAAATAAATATACCTGTGACAAAAAATTCAATGCATACAACTCCTCTTGTTTTATCCAAGTGGCTATATATTGTGTGCACTATTTGGTGCCTTTTAAGATAAATTTTAAGTATCATTGAAAGCAATTTTAAATCAACACATATATCTGCTACACTAATAACAAGAAAGGGGGATGGATGGCTGAGCCTGGGTGGCTCAGTCCCGTAAGCATCCGACTCTTAGTTTCGGCTTAGGTCATGATCTCATGGTTCGTGAATTTGAGCTCCACGTAGGGCTCTGTGCTGACATCATGCAGCCTGCTTGGGATTCTCTTTCTCTCCCTCCCTCTGCCTCTCCTGAGTGTGCGCTCTCTCTCTCAAAATAAATATTTAAAAAAAGAGAGAGAAAGACTTCTTGTTAAAATAGGAGTTTTAGTAGGGAGGAGAATTCTACATTTTAGCAGTGGAGCTATTTCGCTTCAATATTTTATTTTGAGGGCAAGAGAGCTCTGGATCCTCTGAAGGAAAACCTTAAGAAAATGGAAGATGGAGGGGTGCCTAGGTGGCTCAGTTGGTTAAGTAATCCAACTTGGGCTCAAGTCATGATCTCACGGTTCGTGGGTTTGAGCCCCACATTGGGTTCTGTGCTGACAGCCTGCTTCGGATTCTTTGTCTCCCTCTCTCTCTGATTCTCCTCTCTCTCTCTCTCTCGTTCTCTGTCTCTCTGTCTCTCTCTCAAAAATAAATAAACATTAAAAAAAAGAAAGAGGGGCGCCTGGGGGGCTTAGTCGGTTAAGCGTCTGACTTTCGCTTAGGTCATGATCTCACGGTTCGTGGGTTCGAGCCCCGCGTCGGGCTCTGTGCTGACTGCCGGCTCAGAGCCTGGAGCCTGTTTCAGTCTGTGACTCCCTCTCTCTGACCCTCCCCTGCTCACGCTGTGTCTCTCTCTCTCTCTCCTAGAAATAAATAAAAAACATTAAAAAAAAAAGAAAGAAAATGAAAGATGGATTGACCTAGGACTCTAACACCATGCATGACATTGCTCCTCCAGAAAATAATGTTCAAAGTTTCTAACAACTAAGTTGACTCCACGTCTAGATTTCTGTAGGGAAAACCTCCATTTATGCCTGTTGTCCTGGCAGAGTTTTTAATAGCTCCCACTTTTATTCTTGAAATGGTCCCAGTTTGGATGACTAATTATGTGATCACTACAGTCATAACTAATTGACAAATTAACCAGTTAGGATCGGCTACAAAAATGAAGAAACAGTCTTAAGTTGCAGACAGTGAGGGTTTGTCTGGTGGGGACCCTGGTTCAGTCACTTATGAGCAGTATGATGTGGGTGAATTACTAAGCTACTGTTTAGTCTCAGTGTCCTCAGCTGCCTAAAGGGAAGACTAACTGTCTCCGAGTGGTATTACAAACATTTGATTAAGGAATACATGTGAGAAGCTTATCACAATGGCTGGTTCATACGTTGGACTCAATACACACAGCCATTTATATTATGTGTCATTTTTACAATGCAGCAACCCCCAAACAACTTTGTCCTTACACTGTATAAATTTCCACAATTAAGGTTCATTTAGGTGAACAGTCATCATATTCTATTTTTTTTTTTTTTAAATTTCTAGGAGAGAGAGAGAGACAGCGTGAGCAGAGGAGGGTCAGAGAGAGAGGGAGTCACAGACTGAAATAGGCTCCAGGCTCTGAGCTGGCAGTCAGCACAGAGCCCGACGCGGGGCCCGAACCACGAACCGCGAGATCATGACCTAAGTGAAAGTCGGTTGCTTAACGGACTAAGCCACCCAGGCGCCCCACAGTCATCATATCCTAAAAATAAATCATGGTAGGGGCGCCTGGATGTCTCAGTCAGTTAAGCCTCCGACTTTGGCTCAGGTCACGATCTCAGAGTTCATGAGTTCAAGCTCTGCATCAGGCTCTGTGCTGACAGCGCAGAGCCTGGAGCCTGCTTCGAATTCTGTGTCTCCCTCGCTCTCTGCACCTCCCCCGCTCACATTCTGTCTCTCTGAAAAATAAATAAACATGAAAAAATAAATAACCAAAAATAAAAATAGATCATGGGATAGGGCATTTAAGAAGAAAAGTTAGGTGAGTATAGGATAATTATTGTCAGCTAGAGGTCCCACCATCCCCCTCACTCCAGCCTTTACAGAAGAAAGGATCAGACTGTAGTTTGAAAATACAGCAGCCCTTTGCACTTTGATTTGAGTCAATTCTGACTTTGATATTAACGTCTTAAAGATCTCAGTAACAGAGAAGGATGCCAGTGTCTCTTGTCTAGCAAGGGTGTCACATGTTTGATATGATGGAGAGACATTCTTGTAGCCATTTCTACTGCACAAGTAGAGTGTATTAATCTACTGATAATGCAGCTGCTTCAAAGAGACGGGTCAGGAAAACTTAAAACCAATCACATCTCAGTACATCATTACCACGCGTGTAACTTTCCATACATTTATTATTTCCCCAAAGAGTGTCCCTTAACAGATCTCCTTCTGGCAGAAGCCACATCTCAAACAATGAGTGACAATTGTTTGTTCTCACACCTGGAAACTCCTGAGGCCTTTTCGGGAAGGACAAAGGAAGTTGGACTGAGTAGGAGTGGATTGGGGAGGACAGAGCTATTGAAAGAGCAGGCACAGGTATTTTCCCTTCATATTCATTTTCTTAAAATTCAATTAGGTTCCTGTGAAAAGCTGTTTTGTAGAATAAGGACCTCTTTATGGTTTCACCAGCTGAGACATAAAAGGCTATTTGTGCTGTGGTGTAAGTTCTGAATGAAGGAGAAAATTCCCTACTTACTGGTAATTTTCATGATAATAAGAATAATGCTTGTAAATAACCTGACCCATTGAACCAGGAATCGTAAAGTCCTCTCCTCACTGTGGTATATCACCGCTTAGACTCTGGGTGAGAAGGTTGCCCCAGAGCTTGATTTATTTTCACATTACAAAATTCCCTTCTCTTCCTTCTCAGGAAAAGAAGGAAACATTTTAGTTAAAAATTAACTAAAATTTAGTTTAAAATTTTAAAAACACCATTTGACCCTTTGAGAACAGGACCTAGGAAAACTTCTGGCTTCTGCCATTACTTCTTATCCAAATAATGTACAATTTTCTAAATATATTTGAAATAATGGACTCAGTCCAACAACTAGACTCACCTCTGAGCTATAAGGCAGTGGAAAATTTTAAATGGCACACAGCACCACAGAAAACTTCCTTTCACCTAAATCTAGAATGCTTCTGGGTCTTTAACCACGGAAATCCCAGAAGAAGCAAGGGAAAGACTGTCTAATCACACTCATTTGGATGGCCCAGGGGGTTACAGAAGGTAGATTGAGAGCTTGAGAACTAAAGGCAAGGTATGAAAAACAAACCAAGGACCAATTTTTGCCTAACACACCAGATTTTGACCCCATAAGCTGGTGATGTAAATAGAGAAATTTATCAAGACCGTCAGAACCAAGGGGCAAGGTCTTCTTTCACTTTGAGCCAATTCTGAAGTTAGCTACTTGGTAAACAAGAGAGCCGAGTAATCCTTCTAGGGTCAGGACCACCGTGCTATGCGTGGGAGACGTTAGACTGAGTTCTTCCTAAGATACATTTCGGCTGGACCACCCCTGTCTTGAACCTTGTGCCAGAGCACTGAGTCATAACAGTACAAGAGGAACCATCTCCAGAGGTGCACTCTCTGTTGGGTGTGGTGTTTTCTGTGCGTTACCTCTAATCCACACAGTCACCGCAGAGGAGGCCTTTCCAAAAGCCACACAGCCTGGAACAGTGGAGCAGGGATTTGAACCCAGGGCCTGGAAATAGGGAGCTGTCACTGGTCCACCTCTGTCTATTCCCACATCACCCAGATCTCTGCCACACTGGGGTTCTTGCTCCCTGACCCCCAAGTTTTTCACAGTGACCGCCTGATTTTCCATGCCATAGATGATCAAAGTACCTGCTGAATGAAGCTCTGGGTCTCAGTGACTTTGGCTATCAAACCACAGTGGTGGTTTTAATGCCCCCCAACAGAGCAAGTGTTACTGCCTTCCTGGCCACTTCCCACTAGCCCGCAAAATTTATGTTTCTGTTCCTTTTTATCAAGGTCATATCTTTGCCCTTTCTCCTTTTCCCCCTTCTATTATATTCCTTGCCTGAAGCTTCTCCTTCCTGTTTTTCTCTCTCTCTTTTTTAAATGTTTATTTATTTTTGAGAGACAGCAAGCATGAGCAGGGGAGGGGCAGAGAGAGATGGAGACACAGAATCTAAAGCAGGCTCCCGGCTCTGAGCTGTCAGCAGAGAGTCCAACGCGGGGCTCGAACTCAGGAACCATGAGATCATGACCTGAGCCAAAGTCAGACACTTAACCGACTGAGCCACGCAGGCGCCCCTGTTTTTCTCTTTAAAAACAACAGCAACCACCACCACCACAGCAACAACCTGTAGAGGCACCTGGGTGGCTCAGTCAGTTAAGTGTCTGACTTTGGCTCAAGTCATGATCTCTGGTTTGTGAGTTTGGCCCCGAGTCAGGCTCCTTGCTGACAGCTCAGAGCCTGGAGCCTGCTTCCATTTCTGTGT
This sequence comes from Crocuta crocuta, assembly GCF_008692635.1. NCBI lineage: Eukaryota > Metazoa > Chordata > Mammalia > Carnivora > Hyaenidae > Crocuta > Crocuta crocuta. Next base: position 378,218 of record NW_027530182.1, read on the forward strand.
CTCCCTCTCTCTCTGCCCCTCCCCTGCTCATTCTCTCTCTCTCTCTCCCAAAAATAAACAAACAAAAAACCTCATAGACATCAGCCCACATCCCTCAACTCCAATATGTATTCATGCCTCAAACCCACTTGTGAGCCGGTGATTGTCACACCAGCACGGCAAGGGGCATGGAGATTGCTGAAACCAGCACTGTCCACCAGAACATTCTACAGTGATGACAATGTTATGCAATCTTCTCTGTCTCCTACGGTAGTCACCGGAAACGTGGCCAATGTGACTGAGAAACTGAATTTTAAATTTGGTTGAATTTTTATTTCCGTGTAAACAGCCACATGGCTACTGTGGTGGATGGCACTGGACAGGCATCCCAGGAAGGCTGTAAGATCCCTACATTTCTGAAAGCCTTGGGATCTTCAGAAATCTACATATACTGAGCCAGGCCTGGGACTCACGCCTTACTCTCATAAGGGTTACTTTACTTGTAGGAGTTCCCAAGAATCCAGAGTCACGCTTAAGAATAAAGATCTGGCAGGGTGCCTGAGTGGCTCAGTCAGTTGGGCGTCTGACTTTGGCTCAGGTCATGATCTCTTGGTTCATGAGTTTGAGCCCCACATTAGGCTTTGGGCTGACAGCTCAGAGCCTGGAGCCTCTTTAGATTCTGTCTCTCTCTCTCTCTCTCTCTCTGACACTTCCCTGCTCATACTCTGTCTCTCTCTCAAAAATAAATAAACAATAAAAAAAAAAAAGAATATGGGCGCTTGGGTGGCTCAGTCGGTTAAGCGTCCGACTTTGGCTCAGGTCATGATCTCACGGTTCATGGGTTCGAGCTCCGTATTGGGTTCTGTGCTGACAGCTAGCTCAGAGCCTGGAGCCTGCTTCAGATTCTGTATCTCCCTCTCTCTCTCTGACCCTCCCCTGCTTGCGCTGTCTCTCTCTCTCTCTCTCTCTCTCCCTCAGAAATAAATAAAACATTAAAAATGTTTTAAATAAATAAATAAATAATTTAAAAAAAAAGAATAAAGATCTGGCTAGGCCTATAGGGCTGCCCGTGGGAATGAGAGTACGAGCAGGTCTGGTTGTAACTGGAAGAGTCTGTGGGATAGAAGATGGGGACAAAGTACAGAGGGAAACGTGCGGGACAAAACCTTAATCTTTAAACTTACTAGCTGTATGATCTTGGGCACACAGGAGCTCCTCAATAAGGAATTGTTTGGGATAATCACATTGGGTAGCACTTTAATATTACCTACTGAGACAGACAGAGCCCATGGCACAGCGATTCTACTTCTAGGTATAAATCTTCAAGATGCTCTTGCATAAGTGTATCCAGTTACATGTGTGAGAAAGTTCCTAGCAGAACTGCTTGGAGGAGCCCCCAGATGGAACTAACTTGAGTGTCCCTCAATGGGATAATAGAAAATAGTGATGTGTTTATCCAATAGAATAGAGCCCAGCCGCAAGACTGATTGCAAGAAACGTACTTCCGCTCCAATACCGGGGGAAGGCATCAAACGGAGAATGAAAGTCCGGAAAAGGAAAAGTAAGCAAGAAAAGTAAGAGATAATTATAAGGTTTGGCCGGCAGTACAGCCCCGGTAATACTACCAGGTCTTGAACGCCGCATTTCTTGGGCTGGGTATCTGGAAGCTTCCCAACCAGTGTGTGCCACAACTTGGAAATAAGTAACTAGGAGATATCAGCTTAGCCTTAGGCTCAAGAAAACAATGTGGAACTCTTAAGAAGAGGATTATTTGGCAAGAGGAAGATGACAAAAATTGAAAACAAGAGGTCACAGCATACTCAATCCTTGAAAGTCTCACTACCAGTTTAAAAAAGAGAGCTTTGTAGCAAATTCACTTAGAACGATTTGTAACTTATCATTTTGTGAAGTTCACCTGCTTAGGAAATCCACTTACAGTTTTATTCATAGGGTGATATTGACTTATTCTCAAATAAAGCTCCTTTCACTGAGGGCTCAATACTGAAATACGAGTGGATCCTTATATCCCATGGATTACTCTTTCAGTGACCAGAAAGGGTGGATCCATTTGCCTTCTAGGTTGAGAGGAAGGAGGTGTTCCAGAATTAATAATTCAAATAGGGCTGTTACACCAGGAGAGGAGAGAAGAGTGTCAGAGTCAGTGTTAAGAATCTGGAACGCTGCCAGCATGGTTTGCATGATAAGGGTGGATAAAAACATAGAGCGAAATATGATCCAGTGGTTGGTCTGTTTCCCTTTCATTTTTAAGGGTGGCTTGCTTCTGAACAAAATTGTGCAATTTTCAAGTTACTATAAGGACATAGCTGATTACAGATTTTCTTTAAAACCAGAGTTTCTGCAAGCAGCCTGCTGACAAGAGAATTTGATCTTTATGCCTTTTTGTTTTTTTAAAGCACCTTTCACGATGGGAGAGGGTGTACCCTGAAGATTTACCCCACTCCGTCTCATCTCTGGCCACCTTGCAGAGTACCACCTATACTGCCATATCCAAAGCCCATTACAATTTACAAATTAAAAGCCAGTGGGAAAGAACATAATCTTGGCAACGGCCTCTTGGGAAATCTTACAACTGCAAGAGTGGCATGGAAGAGCGCTTTAAATACCATTGTGGTTCATCCAATCTCGTCACAATTGTATAGAAGGGCATGTGGCCAAGGCCTTGAAGAAAAGGGGCTAGGGCGCCCAAGCTCAGGATTGGCCAGGGTGGGGCGTGATGCTAAGCGAGCCACTTAGCCCACTTTTGCTCCATGAGGAGCACGCCACATGCTTCTTTGCACATTCTTTTAAATCCTCGTGTGGCTGGCATTTGGAAAAATATCGGCTGCAACCAGACCTCACAATCTTGATGACAGCTCTTGAAATCCCAACTTTCTCGCGGCAACATCTACTGTCAGCTCCCCACCCTTCTCACCAGAGAGCCTTCCCCACCCAAGTTGTGCTGCAAATAGAAAGAATTTCAGATGTACATGTTTGGCTGCCTCCTCTAAAGGCCTCGACAAATATTCAGGTGGTAAATAGCCCGAGAGAAACGCAGCTGATAAAATTAGTTCAAATATTTCGCAGAAAACAAACCTGACACCACCATGACACTTGATAGCGCAGCCTCAGCGCTTCCAAACCTTTCCAAACCCTCTTGCCTTCAAAGCCCAAATGTCTGGTTTTAAATTAAATTATTATTTTTTTCTTTCCAAAGCCAATCTTTACCACCTCCTCCTCTCAAAAAAAAAAAAAAAAAAAAAAAAAAAAAAACCNTTAATATCCAAGGTCAGGTGTTATTAATATCTATTTGAATTTTATTCGTCTGGTCTATGATATCATCTGAGCCACCTCATTGATTTATAACATGGTAATCCCAGACCATCATTCATTTTCCTGAAATTCTATTCAGGGCTTGGTATCAGACCCTCTCTCTAATATCCTTTTTGGTTTTCTCTGATCAGTAGCTTTGCAGTCCTTGCTTTTATCACCTTCCCACAGGTAACCCTATACCTGGTGTCCAAGATCGCTTGATTGATTTTTCACCATGTCACCTTCTCCTTTTACTACATCTTACTGTAGGAAAAAAAAAATGAACCCTGCTCTTGAGAAGTGCTTCATGGTATTTCTCTCCCAGAAGCCAGTTTTCCATCCTGGTTTTCAGGTAGACCGCTTCTGGAAGCACATAGGCCTGCTAATGTCTGTCTCACATATGAGACATTCGTTTCACTGCAGCTGGAAGTCTTGGGCTCAAACCCCTGGTAAGAATTAACAGTTTTCAGAACTCACATTATGTGTTAGCTACACTGAGGGCTAAGGGCTTTGATGAATGCTCATCTAAATGACATCCTCAGGAAACTTTTGGGGGATGTGACATTATTTTACTCACTTGGCAAATGAAGAAACTGAGGTACAGGGAGGTTTAAGGAACTTACCCAAGGTCAGCCAGTAATAAGTGATAAACATGGGACCTGAGCCCTTAGTCTCTTTATTTCCAAAGCTTGTGGGTATTATCACTTTCTAATTGCCTTCCTCTAATAATTATGATAATTAGTGGCCAATCATTATACATGATACAGTTATTGTTCCAAAATGGGCTCGGAGGTCTTTGCAAAACGTATATTAACACTAAAATTATATCAACATCTGCTATACTTATATAAATTTTTTTCTCGTACATCTAAAAATAAAACCAACTTTTTAAACCATTGGAAAAGTAGCATATGCTATTATAGAAAGTTCTTAATTAGAAAGAAGGAAAAAAACACCAATATTCCTAGCAATTCAAAGGCTACTGCAGTTAAAATTTTCATAGATCTTGCTATTTTTCCATGCATAATTTATATATTTGTAATCTTCTGTATATATAAATTTATAACCCTAACGTGGGGTCAGAAACCCAGTGTGATCTTGACAAACACGCTGAATCATAAGAGGAAATCTAGTCAATCATTAATTTCATTGATTAAGTTGTTGAATAGATAATACATATACTTGTTCAAAATTTCGAATATAGAGAAAAATGTATCATAAAAACCTGCCTCTTACACATAAAGTAAGTGCTCTTAGTTTCATCTCATAAAGATGCCTTACTTTTCAGAGTTTAAAGGCCTAAGTTCTAAACTCTCCTTCTTCTTTTTTTTAAGTTTATTTATTTATTTTGGGGGTGGGGAGGAGGGGCAGAAAGAGAGGGAGAGAGAGGATCCCAAGCAGGCTTTGTGCTGTCAGAGCAGAGCCCAACATGGGGCTCAATCCTTCAAACCACGAGATCATGACCTCAGCTGGAATCAAGAGTCAGACACTTAACGGAATGAGCCACCCAGGTGCCCTGTCCTTCTTAGGAGCATATGTATGGATAAACATATGCCAATTACCTAAATTCTGGCCCAAAAGAGTAGAGTCCAGAGAGAAAATTTTCTCCTGGCAAATATCCAACTTCTGAGTTTCTCTCTTCTGTCGTGGATATCTAGGTCTTCAGTTAAGTGAGAGACCCTTCCAAAGAGCCATACCTTATACTACAGAACTCAATAGGCGATCACAATCCCATACACTCCAACAATTCTCGCATGATTAGAGATGCACACATGAAAGAAGCGAGGTAGTTTTATTATGCATCCTCATCCAGTAACACACAAGATTCCATTAGGAAACAAAATTAGCCTTATTAGTTCTCTTTACAGAATACCAGTTCAATAAAATGAATATTAGTATTTCCATTTTCATACAATTGCTAGGTTATTTAGATAAACTCCCAACACAAGGGAAGGCGGTCTTAATGACCTGAGACAAAGGTTTTCAAGTGAAGAGATTCTTAAAATCTGTTCCATAGGATATTAGTTTCTTGAGATGTTATTAGATACTGCACAGAAAAGGGGGATTCCACAGACTAATAAGTTTAGAAATTCTTAAGAGAAGAAAAAATGAAAAATTAAATTGACCACAATATTTTTTTAAGGAGTAGGGTTCCATACGGCACACTTTGGGTAATGGTGTGTGATTTTGGCAGCTTTGACACATAACAAGTAAATGACTTAGGATTGTTCATCCCTGTGTGTCTTAGTTAATCATGTACTCATTTGCTTATTATGAAAAAATTGTTTCTAAGCCTGGATTTGCCAATAACTAGTAGAAACAGGTTGAGAAAAGAGCTCTGTCTGTAAGCTTGGGTTCAGACCCGTGTTCTTTTTGACCTCGCGGCACTGTTTAAACAGCAGACATGGTGACACCATTCAGTACTGTGCAACCATGAGCATCAACTTTCTTCATTTAAAACATCTATTAGGAAACACAAATTTTTATGAAAAATGGCCCTAAAAATAAAAGGTAAGCCATAGATTGGAGCAAAATATGTGCAGCTGTGTATAGCCAACAAAATATTAATATCCAGAATACAAGTAATCATTGCAAATCTGTAAGAAGAAGAAACAAACAATTCAGTGAAAAAATGAGCAAAGGATAGAAACAAGTAATTCACAAACCATAAGCATATGCCAATAAATATATTAAGACTCCCTGATTTGGGGCACCAGGGTGACTCAATCGGTTAAGTGTCCGACTCTTGATTTTGGCTCAGGGTCATGATCTCACAGTTTCATGAGTTCAAGCCCCATGTTGGGCTCCAAAGTGATGGTGCAGAGCCTGCTTGGCTCCTCTGTCTCCCTTTTTCTCTGCCCCTCCCCCACTTGTACTGTCTCTGTCTCTCTCAAAATAAATAAATAAACTTAAAAAAAACAAAATAAAAAACGACTCCCTGATTTTTCAGGAAGATTCAGATTAAAACAAGGTATCATTTCACAGCTCTCAGACCAGCAAAGGATGTTCAAGTCTGGCAAAGTGGGCATGTAGATTGATATAATTATTTTGGAGAATAGCGTCCACCTATAGTTAGATTTCTTGGGGCAGGTTTTCCGATCTCTTTCCCATCATGACACACATAGAGAATGATCATATTCATCCAACTCATTGGGGTAGCCTGAGGAGGCTCTCACAGCAGGAGCTTCCCCTTCCGGAAGACGCCCTGCATTGTAAAAATAGGCCCATGTTTCACTCCACAATTATTGCCACACTGTTTTCCAAAATAATTATACCAATCTACATGCCCACTTTGCCATACTTGAACATCCTCTGCTGGTCTGAGAGATGTGAAATGACACCTTGTCTTAATCTGTTCCCACCTATGTTTCCTAAGGGTTGAGAGTCTCCACATTTTCTACTCAACTGAGAGGCACTGCTGGGAGGACAGCTTCACCCTAGAGCAGCATGCTCTGTGTGCTCAAGGAGATGTCCAGTGCAGAATTTTTATTATCCTAAGACCAGAAGAAAACAAGATGGGAACACCAACTTAAATGCCCCACAGTAAGGGAATGAATAAATAAATTCTGAGATATTTCTACCAGGGAACACCATACAGCAGTCAAAATTAATGAATTTGATGGGGCGTCTGGGTGGTTCAGTCAGTTAACCATCCAGCTCTTTCGGTTTTGGTTTTGGTCATAATTTCACAGTTTTGTGGGTTCGAGCCCTGCATCGGGATCTGCACTGGCGACATGGAACCTGTTTGGTATTTTCTTTCTCTCTCTGCCCCTCCCCCACTTGCTCTGTCTCTCTCAAAATAAATAAACTTTTAAAAAATTAATGAACTTGAACATAGGGATGAGTTGCAAAGCCATAATGTTGAGTAAGAAAAGCAAAATGCAAAAGGATACATATACTATAGCATAATAAAATTTTAAAACAAACAAAACCATATGTACCTACATTCCTATGAGGTAAAGATATGAAAATATGGATGAGCCAAATATCGCCACCTTCAGGGTAGCAATTGCCTCTGGAAATGGAGGGAAAGCAATGGGATGTGATGGTGGACAAGGGACTTAGGGTATCTGAGTCCCTATTTCTTAAAAGACAAAAGTAAATGAAACAAATGTGGCTGTAAGTTATCTGCTAAATCTAGATAGTAAATACATAGGTCTCTAACACATTTTTACCATACTTTTTCTGCATTTGAAATATTTTGTAATTTAAAAAAACCTAGATCAATGGTTTCCAGCTAGGATGCACATTAAAATTACTGAGGAATTTAAAATGTTTTCCATGCCAGGGCTGCACCACAGACCGATTAAATCAGAAACTTAAGAGGTGGGGCCTGGACATAAGTATTGTTTGAACATGTCTCCAGTGATTCTTGTGTGTAGCCTTCAGTTGAGAACCATGAATCAGATGACCTCAAAAGTTTCTTTCGAATGATATTCTCTATTTCTAAACATCTTAATTGTACTGTTTCCTCATGTGGTTTCACGTGAACAGAACTGTATGCGAAGTCAGGCTCTGTTCATATCCGCTAAGAACTTTCCTTCTATCAAAGCTGGTTATCTTCTCCTGGTGCTCATGCTTCTTTTGTTTTCTAGAACCACATGTTACTCCTCCCCCATTCAAGTTCATCTCTCCCCCTTTCTCCTCCCACATTTCTGAGTCCATCCGAACAGGCAATTCATCCAAGCACCACAAACAGCCTCTGAGTCATTCATATGCATTGCTTTTGAACATATTAAATAGATCCATATGCTTATCTACAGTAAGATATAGGTTTTCCCTTCAGAAAATAGAATACAAAAAAAAAATCATTCCAATGTGTACACTTTAAAAATTTTAAGCAGGCATCTAAAAGGAAGCAGAAATTAAAAGTAACTTGGACCAGAATTTTGAACATTAAAACATTACAGCAAATTGGTAAAACATAAACCAAATATATAGATGTCTACTTTATATCCAAAAAAGTTACTCTTTTCCTGCCACATTCATATAGACAGCTCTCATCATGGCTCCACTTCAATCAGAGTTGGATCACAAGTAGAATGGTAACGAGTGGGCCTTTTCCAGCATTTCTACCCCTAAAGACTCTTTATTATCCTCTCCAACTTCAGAAATTCCTATGAAGTCATTATCAACCAATCAGAGTGTCAAACAGTTTGAAATAACCAGCCATAATGAGTTGACATAGAATCAAAGAAATGTGACATTCTCCTTAGCCTGGGCAGTTGTGTCATGGATCAACGTATGATTTCTATTAGATTTCCCAAAATATGGAAAAATCACTTTCAGACCCTCAGCACTACCTCTGGGGATACTTATTTTAGATTAGAACCACTAACCAAAGTGCCATTGTCTTGAATAAACCCTGTCAAAATCTGATCTCAGAGACAGTAAGACAGAAAATGCTGAAATACAATATATGTCAAGAACGCAGGAGAACGTCCAACACTACCTAAGGTTCATTGGAAGGCAGGCTGATTTCCCAAGAGGGGAAAGAAAAGCAGGAAATCACGATTAGACAGACCTGAGTTTTAATCTAGGTTGCACAGTTTTTTAAGGCATGGCCTTGGGCAGGCTACTTAATATTTCTAAGCTTCAGTTTCCTCATGTATAACATACAGAAAATAAAAATAGTGACTTCCATATCCAACACCCAGATCTTGTTTTTTCTTTTTCTTTTCTTTTTTAGTTTTTTTTAGTGTTTACTTATTTATTTTGAGAGAGAGAGAGAGGGAAAAGGAGAGAGAGAGAATTCCCCAAGACGGCTCCACATTGTCAGCGCAGAGCCTGACATGAGGCTCGATCCCACAAACCATGAGATCATGACCTGAGCCAAAATCAAGGCTCAGACGCTTAATGGACTGAGCCACCCAGGCACTCCCAGATCGTGGTTTTCAGTACCCTTCTCTAGTACGGGAGCCAGGACTCTTTGCAAGTTTGGGGCAAGGAATCTGTAAGATAAGCCTGAGGCATCTTATAGTGCTAGGAAGTGAAGAGATCCTAAAGAAAAATCCAGAACAGGGAGAGTATGTCAAAGAGACATAAGAGCCAACTGAAAGTGCTCCCAGTGGCCAAATCTGAGACAATTAATCAACAAAATAAATGTGGTATTGGATTATAGCCAAAAGTATAAAATAAATATACTTGAGTCCGGATAGGTGAATCAATGAATGCGAAAGAACAGACAAATCATTCATATAGAAAAATTCCAAATAATGTTTGTAGGTATTGCTCCCTCAAAGAGGTGGAGTGGGAACTCCCTTTCCTTAAGCATGGGCTGAGCATTTGTCCCAGAGTGCAGTATGGAAAGGAGATTGATAGGGAGTAACTTTTCAGTGGAGAAACCTGATAAACACAACTTCGTCCATGGGTTCAAGCAGCTTCACCTTATCAATGATAAATTATGCTGGTCGCAGACACTCTTGACATCATGTGATGAGAATAGCACTTGGCCCTCATGGTTTTCCTCCCAAGGACTCATTTTCCAGTGTAATCATGGGAAAAATCTAAATGGAGGGACATTCTACCTAATTCCTGACCAGTACTCTTCAGAATTGCCATGGTCATCAAAAATAAGAAAAATATGAGAAGCTTCCATAACCAAGAGAAGCCTAAGGAGACATGTGGTGTCCTGGGACAGAAAAAAAGAAAGGACATTAGGTAAAAACAAAGGAAATCTGAACAAAGTATGGACTATAGTTAATGATACTGTATCAATAAGGTTCATTAGTTGTGAAAAATGTACCATACTAATGGAGGATATTAATAAGAGGGGAAATTGGGCGGAGGTATATACTGGAAATTTCGATACTATCTCTGTAACTACTAAGTCTAAAACTATTCTGAAATAAAACAGTTATTAAGAGAAATAATTACCTCATAGGGTGGTGGTGAGGGTTCTGAAATAACACATTTAAAGCATTTAGCACAGTGCTTGGCACATATACAAACTAATACTTGGTAATTATTATTGGCTAGCCACATTGCAGTTAATTCATGAACTGCTTAGCAATCTATTCCGGAAGTAGAATATGCTTATCACTTGAGCATTAAGAGAGATCTAATAACTTCCACCATCTTAAGTATTTGTGTTCTTGAGAATCCTGTCATTGTTGTCCTTGCTAGGTGAGTCTATTTCATTTTTCTGCATTATTCTACATGTCAGGATAGAACTCTGAGTAATGAATTGGACAGCACTTTCTGGATGATTAAACTTTCTCTGCACCTAACTGGGCAATGCTCCTGTAATAACTTTCCCCCAACCCTATCTCCTTATCCAACAAATTGAACTCTAGTCATTTTATGAGAAACGTGCTGCCTACACCTCCAGCACGTTGGAGCATCTCTGTGGTGCTACAGCACTGGGTACAGCCTGAAGAGTCCATTTCACCACCTGCTATTTGCTTCCCCCAATATCGCTGGCTCCTACTTCTACATCCAGTCCTTCCACGTTGTCCGTTAAGCCTCTTTGACCTTGCTCCCAACTCATACTGGAAGTCACAGCAACCTCCTCTGTGTGCTGGATTTGGATTCATTTTTATTTTTTTATTTTATTTTTTTTACATTTATTTATTATTGAGAGACAGAGAGAGACAGAGCATGAACAGGGTAGAGGCAGAGAGAGACAGAGACCCAGAATCCGAAGCAGGATCCAGGCTCTGAGCTGTCAGCACAGAGCCCGATGCGGGGCCCAAACACACAAACCGCGAGATCATGACCTGAGCCGAAGTCGGTCGCTCAAACGACTGAGCCACCCAGGCGCCCCATGGATTCGTTTTTAAACACTGGGACACAGCCCTGCACTGAAGGTGTGTGCGGGCATTCTGCATAACCCCTCCCAGTTTGTCAGCTGAAGCCAACCCCAGCTCCACCTGGTAACCTTCTCCACATTTAACACCAAGTCGGGCACATCCAGTGCTCCATATTGAAGTGATGCTAATTTGGATGCCATCCAAAAAGTAACTGAAGCACTCAAATGTGAGGATTCACCTCCCTCAGCAGAGAGCTCCAGAGACGGCCTTCACTGAGTTGTCTGCAGGGACAATTCCCAAGAATCTATAATAAAATTAAAATTAAAGCCTCCAGTGACTGACTGTCTTATTTTTCCTATCAGATTTTTTTTTTTTTGCTTAATATATTATAATTCTCCCTCCTCATTTATCAGAATTGGTCATCTTTCCTTTTTGTTTCTTGTTAATGTTAGTTACAGTATTTTTGGCAAATTGGCAGATATTGAAGTGGTTAAACCCAACATGTTCCATTTCTCCAAGGCCACAGGAGGGAGCTTTGAGGTCAAACTGCTCATTGCTAAATGATACAAATAGCTAAAATAAACTTTATTATTCATTCATCCATCCACCCATCTTTCATCCATCCTCTTTTAACAGTATTTACTGATTGATATACGCAGGTATTATGCTGGGTGCTAGAGATGCATAAAAGAGTCTCTGCCCTCAAAGAGCTCCCCATGTAGTGGGGGAAACAAACAAACAAGTGCAAATGCACCATGACAAGTGTCATCATAAGAGTAATGATAGAGGAAACAATAATCATAGAGGAAACAATGCTTGGGCCCAAAAATTAAATCAGTAAAAGCACTGATTGTTTCATGGATTTCTTCAAACAGCTTCCATGTCTAGAAGGCTCAGAGTGACACCTGGCATCTGACATTTTCCAACTTTGACCATCGGCAAGTCACTGACCACCCTGACCCTCAGCTTCCTCCTCTGTACAATAGTATCCCTCCAATGATTGCCTGAAAGGATCCTGGATTTACTGAGAAGATCAAATGGACAATCTTTATAAACCCTAAAGGGCTGTAAGAGTTTAAGTAAATTATTATTAATTACAAGTATTACAAGGCAAAGGAGAATATTTTTCCCTCATAACCTCTTCCAGCCCACTCAACTTCTGCAAGAATGAAAAATTTTATGTGGGTCTGTTCTTTCTCTTGATGATCTATTTAATCAAGCTTTACTTTACTAGACTGCTTTGGGTGCCCCCGATCTCAACGCATGGTGCGTGAGTGCGCCTGACAGCCTGATCTGGGGTGTCCTTATATGCGTTCCCCCCAGGGCTACTTAGAACAAGATTCTCGGACAGCAGTTCTGGCTGGTCTCATCTGAGCACCCAGTATTTCTAGTCTAGGACACTGATTCCTATTTTGTGGCAGCAAAGGAACAAAAACTAATAGAAAATCAAGAGATGTCGCATCTTAAGGAAGAAGCCTTGGACCTCGTTTGAAAAAAAGGTAGCCGCGATGGAGACGGGGCGAGGGTCAAGGCAATTGCAAGTGTCCGAAAAACGTCTCCAACAGGCTGGCCCGGGCTTTGCGTCCTGGATAAATCCAAAGCAAACAGGCCTACGGGACATGGAGCCACATGCTTTTCTTGTGAGCCCAACAAACGTAAAGCTCCCTTAATCCACACAAAAATAAACCTGAAATGTTAGCCGGCCCAGATCTGGACCCAGTATGACCTCTTCCACCACCACACAGCCCATTTGCCGACCTACTGGGTCGCCCGGCTACGCTAATTTCACCTATAATTCTCCCTCATCCCTCCCCCTCCCCCTCTCATATTCTTTTGACATTTTTGCCACCCAAACAGCATCCCAAAATGCCTCATTTGGTGACATCACAGATAGCCATGGATTGCTTCTGGTATCCCATCTGTTCTGCAGGGTCTTGCCTCAGTGAGGGCGATCTGAAGGGAGTGTTCAGTTGAGGCTGGGGTGGGGGTGGGGCGGGGATCGGGCCTTTGAAGCTGTTTTCTATCGGGGCACTGCAGCTGTCAGTGTTGGCTGCCGAAGCCAGTGGTTGTCCTTGGAGCTACCGTTGCCGGCAGGGCACTGTGCTTTTGGATATTAATTGGGCTTTCATTATGTGAATGTACCCAGAGGCTTTGCAGTCGATTCCTATATCTATATTGATTCATAAAAAAATGCCAATAAATAAGAGCTTGCTCAAAGCAGCTTTTAATCTTTTTGATAATTAGTTGGTTTATGTTTTTCCCCAATTTTCTTTCTTTCTTTCTTTCTTTTTTTTTTTTTCTTTTTTCTTTTGACACATTACTGCATAATAGATCACAGAATCTCTGGGACAATGGACAGGCACATTGGCTAAATCACCTTATTACAGTTCCATATAGTTGAAAAGAGGCTTAATGCTAAATTATCAGATCCCAGCTATTGTGGAAACCAAGAAAGAATAATGCTCCAAAATAACACTGCGGTGCCTCTGTGCACTCATTGTCCCAGGAGCGATTGGCACGTCTCCTGCCGGAGTGTTGCATTGAGTCAGCAATCCCCCGAAATGAACGGTGGGGCCCAAATTCAGGCTGGGAGTGAGTCTCTCCACTTTCTGGTGTATTATAGGTTATGAGATATTTTAGGGTCTGGGCTTTCAGGAAAAAAAAAATCTTGTTTTACATCTGCATGTAACTGTGGGCAAAATTATTTTATTAGCTTCAAAATGCCCCAAATTAGGCATGTCACAGACAACCTCTGCATGCAGAATCACTGTGTATTATCCCACACAAAGTGGAGACGAAAGCAGAAATTGCACATCCGTTTCATTTCACCGAAACTTTTCAAAGGAAGGAAGGATGTTCATTAAAAGTTAACAGTGACACAGCTGCGCAGAATTCTCAGAGAAAATGTCATTGTCAAGGGAGCCTGACTGTGACCAAATATCATTCTCCGTAGCAGAATGTGAGGTTCCTATGGTCTCTAGAGCTGTTTCAATGCCATTGAAAGAGAAGAGCAGTGCCCCCAAGAGTGTGGGCATGCAGATGGACTTGGGGAGATCCTTGTGCTGGCATGCCGTAACTTTAACAAGGAGTACACATGATTTTGCTCCCCCAAATCAGAACGAATTGGGGGCCCTAACGAAGCTCTTCCTTTTGTTTCTGGAAAGATGAGTAGACACTATTTCTTTATAATAAACTATGTATGTCCAACTGTCTCTCTCTGTCTCTCTCTCTCTCTCTCTGGCTTACTTCTTCTTTAAATAAAGGGGCCACGGATGTTAAGTGGAAATGCAAAAACAAAGAAAACAAACAAAAAACCTAACTCCTACTCAAACTGAACTTTAATACAATTGCTGTTACTGTGTCCAACTCTATGCTTTTTCTGCAGGATTATATTCAGTTATTTCTCATGCAGTCTCTGAAGAGGGAGAAAACAGTGCAAACAACAGTGGCTTTGGTAAATATGCAAAGATAACTGTGTATTCCTGTTATTAGATAAATTCTCTTGAACTGCTTGCAAATGTTCAGTGAGGGCTACAAAAATTTAGGTAGGAGTTAAGATAATAAGTAAGTGCTACTTTGGGAGAAAATCTATAGTTCTCAATCCCAAGAAATTTAAAAATGCCCAATGTGACATATCTCTTTATGAATTGAAAAATGGGTGGAGAATAAAAAAATTTTTTTCCACAAGATTTAAGAAATCCTTCTTAAGTCTTCATGTGACCCAAGACTGAGAAGGGACTCAGAACCAATTTAAGAAAACCATTAAATTCCTCCTCAAGACCATACGGAGTCATGATTATACCTTGGTACAAATATTTTCTTTAAACTTAATAGGGGAATAACAAGTCAGCCAGCAATATGATGCAAAACCTTTATCCTACTGAGGTGTTCTGTCTCTAGTAGCTATACAAATGCACCTCTATTAATTAAGGTATGTTAATAAGGAAGAAAATAAGATTCTATTCAGGAGGGTACAAAGAAGATATAATGGGCATGCACTGCCTTTCAGAGCACACACAGATAAAGCAGAAAAATGACAGATATTAAAGAGATGGCGCCATTCGGTCATTCTTCTGGTTTTCTCATGTTGCCTGGATGGTTCATCACCAGTATATTTATAGTAATGACCTCCATTTATTTAGTGCCCACTGCGTTCCAGGTTCTACGCAATATGCTTACCTAAAAGAAATATTTCCCATACCATTTTGGGTTATATTATTGGAGCTGGCAAAGACCCATGGCTTTTTATTTATTTTTGATAAGGACTTTGGAGTGGGGTATAATAGTAGAAGATGAAAAGGACAAGGAAATGTATTCCTCTGCATTTTGTAGATTTCTCTCCATTTTTCAGGTTAATTGCTTCTTGACTAAACTCACAACCTGCGAGAAGGGGATAAACCTCAGAGTATCTGTGCTTTTTCTTTTCCCTGAAATATCTACAATTTATCCCCAGGCCTCTTCTATTCTTTCCCTCACCATTTCCAAATAATCCTATGTCAGCTCTGAAAGGCTGGAAAGCAGGCACTGAAACTGGAGGGAACTTGGCCAGAGTGGCCATATTTTCTGAACCTCAAATCGAGACGCACGGCCGAAGAAGGGCATTTGAAAACAACAACAACAACAACAACAACAAAACTAGCCAAACCATGTGAAATTTAGACTCTCCCAGAATATCCGAAACACAGGGCTGACATTCTTTTAGGAATCACAGGGTTACATTTCAGGATCGCGCACCGGACAACCCAAAAGTCAGCAGATACTGGGATTCTTTCCATGTCCTGAACGGATCGCTGACAAGATTCCTGTAGGCTCTGCCCCTCTCAGTTGGGCCATTTTAGAATGTTTGTTTCAGGTCATTTTCTCCAGAGTGACTATCTCAGCAACTCAACATCATAGGCATGAAGAAGCAGAGGATCCCACAGCTTGAGGGTGACTGATGTATCTTTATAGAGCAAAGCAAGCTGTTAAAAGCAAAACTGAACCAGGACAAAGAGTTCCTGTACATCCCCAAACTCTCTTCCACTAACAATTTAGCTCCGACATATAAATCTTTTAGAATGGTATCAGAGCCGCAGTAATATTCTACAAAGCCATTCAGCCGATGTGTTTGAGTATAGGGATTTGATCATCGAGACCTATATTGTCCAAAACAACAGCCACTTGCCACATGTGGCTACCAAGCATTTGAAATGTGGCCAGTGCAGATTGAGATGTGCTGTAAGTGAAAATACGTGCAGGATTTCGAAGATTCAGAACGCAGACGCAAAAAGTACAATATCTCACATACAGTAAGTGTATACCATTTCAATATAAATACTGCTTATATATTGCAAAATAGTTTGAACATTAATTTCACCTGTTTCTTTTTCCTTTTTAAAATGTGCTTATTTGAAAATTTAAAATTGCACGTGTGGCTTGTGTTTATGGCTCACATTACATATTTCTGTTGAATGTCGCTGGTCTAGATAGCTGAATAGAGAAGGAGAATGTGATTTTACAGGCTAAGCCAACAAATTTTTAGAAATTACCTCTGCTTTGCTCTTAAATTTGTGGTTAACAATGATACAAAAATCTTATGTACAGGCTGAGGAAATATTTTACATGTATACTTTTGTATATATGTATCTTTTAATTAATATCGAGTCTCCTTTTTAATTAAGAAGAGGCAAAGAGCTTTTAAACAATTAAACTATCAGCTTGAAATATGAAGTTGCAGATACTTAGTCTTTGGTGTTTAACTTTTCATATACTAAGAATTAGAAACAATAATTTTTTTGATCCCCGAAGCCCAGAAGATTATTAAAATAAGTTTACTTGGATTTGATTTTTAAATTGTTTAAATGCAGAAGTTATGTTCAGGTGGAAAAAGGCAATGTTATGCCTCTGGTTGTAATAGTCATACTTTGAAAGGAAATAAAATACTACAGTATTATTTAGTGGGAATTATTCAAAAGTTGCGTATATATTTTAGGTTTTATTGACATTTTTAGTAAATGAAGAAAGTTCTCATTTTTTTAAATTAAGCAACTTGGTAAATAAATATTTAACATTTAATTTAAGCTGTAACATAGGAGTGCCCAAATGCCAAATGTACTCTGCGCCTGGCCAACTCACAACAGTTCATACTCTTTCCTAGAACGTTGAAATCATCTTATATGACAATTTCACCTTGATGCAAGTAACAGCTAATCAGCGGTAACAAACAAAGTACTAGATCAAAGGCAGAGGCATACATTTTGCTTCACTAACAAGTTCTGGAGCTTAAATCTTCAATAAGCAAACTTAAAGTGTGCTTTCAGAATGACTATTATGATACAAATTGCATAATGCATTATAAACAGTAGCTTTATATTCTGTTTACTTACAACGATTCCATTTTGCACTGATGATAAATAACTTAGTCTTTAGACATAAAAATATTTTCACTCAGGGACATGATTCTTGCTTGACAGATGTGCAGGGATACTGTTATTTCTTAACCAGAAAGCTTAAAAATATGTGCATTCAGAGGCATCTGCCATATTATTTGCAGACCTGAGGTTTTTTCATCCTAAGAGAGGTCAGTCTAAATGCCGACACCAAAGAGATGATTTTGCAGAATAAAAGCTACCTGACTTTCCCCTTGGATTTTATGTTTTATTTATTTACTTACTTATTTACTTATTTATTTGCCCAACTTTGGATTATTGAAGCACCAGGTAAGAAGCCGTAAAATATACATGCTACCTACCCTGAGTAATATACAGACCACAGCTGTAACTCAAGTTAAGCCACCAGCTACGAATAAAAGCACCAGAAAACAAACCAACCGAAACCTGGAGCAAACAACATGCTTATCACATAATAACTATTGAATAATGCAAATATTAACAAAGCAAACCAAGCAGGGGGCCTCCATCTCAGGAAGAAGAAAAGCCAGCAAAGAGAAGGCAGTGATTGGGAAATCAGATCTGCTCTTCCTCCCTGGTTCATTACTGAGAAAAAGTGGATCAGGACTGACATCTGCTGGCCTTGTTAATGGGATGTACCCATTGAAACAAGGGTCTTGGAGAACAAAACATTCTGGTGGGGTGATATTGCATCACTGGGGTAGGGAGGAGGCAACGGCTTGGCAGAAGCCTTGCTGGTGAGCCACCTGCAAAGTGGCCAATCAGCGGCCACTCCACTGGCCAAGGGTAGCCTCAGTTTTCCCCCCTCATAACCAGCAATGTTTTCCTAATCACTCCAAGAGGGGACAGAGTATTATATAAGCCGATTTTTAGTGAGAATTCTGCAAGTTCCAAGGAGTGCTGGTCAGCTAGGGGCTGGCTAGATATGACCAGACAAGTTCAAGTGTTTATCCAACAACTCTTTGGAGAATAAATTACTTTAAAAACCGAACTATGTATCCACACCCCGACAACCTCAGTAGCTTTCAGTACAAGCCGGGGTAGCAGCCTCTGGAATGTTCACCAAGTCAATGACCCAAATCTGACTTTTCTCATTCTCTCTTCTGCTCCCCCCTTTTCTCAAATGGAATCTATCACACCAAACAGACAGCAGGTTTGTGAGATTCTGTCCTCATGAGGTCTTGCTTCTAATCTCCGGGCTCTTAGTTTTCCAAGGAGAGTGTTATCCATCATTGGGGAAGGCAAGTTCTTATTGACTTGAGGCTACCAGATGCCTGAGGCAGGGTCTATTTTAGTCATGTTCTCGGCACCTAGTACAGTTCCTCCTACATAATAGTCACCCACCAAATATTTGTTGGCTTACTTGGAAAGTTGAATGTCCTATACTTTCCCCATGTTGCTTTTAGGAAAGCAATTACCTTTTTTTTTTTTTTTTTTTAAGTTTATTGCCTTTGAGAGAGAGGGAACATGAGCGGGGGAGGAGCAGAAAGGAGAGACAGAATCCCAAGCAGGCTTTACACCATCAGTGCACAGCCCATTTGGGGGCTCGAACTTACAGACCCGTGAGGTCATGACCTGAGCCCAGATCGAGAGTCAGAGACTTAACTGACTGAGACACCCAGACACCCTGGAATGCAATTTCTTTATGGTGGATCCGAACAGAGCTCAGTAGTTTAGTGTTTAATTAGAAACACCAGTTTTAATTGGAAATGAGCAGTGATGCTGAGTACTTTTGTATCTCCCATGAGTGCCCGCTTCCCTATCAGTTAAATCTTAACTCTTACAGGAGGCGCAGACCTAGTGTGTGTGTGATCCCAAAATTAGGTCACGGGCTACAGAAATCCTTCCCCAGAACAATCCTTACCATGCTTCATTTCAGTGATAAAAGTGAGACTGGTGGGCCAGAAATCTCCACAACCCCCCTTTGCTTATGTGAATTCCAAAGTATGTCAAAAGTGTATATGACTGCTGTCACATACGTGTGTGTGCCTTCTGGTGTATGTGTGCATGTGTCTCTGGACATAAACAACTTACTAAAAAATTTTTTTGGTAAAGCATATGGAAGAAATGAAGCCTGGAAAACTCTCCCCAGAGACAGAAGGAGGAGAGAGTCTGAAACTTTTTTGAGCTTTTAAGAGGCAGACTGATCATACACTGTCTTCAAAAACACTAGCAAAACCTATCCAGCTTAGGACCAAGTTGAATCAAATTGCCACCTCAAACTGCATTTTCAGAGGCGGAGGCAAAGTAGTGCATAGAACTCATTAGCTTAAAGGTGACAATCATTGGTTTATGTCAAAAAGTGTACAAAGCTCGTTTTCTCTTTTTATCTTCTTCCAGCTTCTGTACTTTGTTCCCAGCTTACACAAAAGAAGAAAATAGTTTCACTTTTCTTAAATATAGTTGAAGCAAACGTCCTTTTTTAGGAAAAAAATCTGAGGAGATAATTCTGAGTATTTATTCCATGGTTAGCACTGCTATGGATTTCATAATATATATACATATATATATTTTAAATCCTTTAAACCTCAGGATCATTCTTAGATTTTAAAAAAAAATTAAGATCTTAAGAGAAAATAAAGGACTTAAATTACTGGGTAGTAGCATCTCAATATTTATAACTCTAATTTCAACAGTTTTGTTGAAAACATGTTAATTTACATTTTGAAAAAAAATTGAAGGGGGAAATAAAACTCATCCTGCTCAAAAACTTTGTAAAGCATTTTGCTTTTTATATACCATGGTAACCTAATAAAGACACCGACACTTGGCAGATGGCGTGGCATATTAGCCTTGAAATAAAACACGAGATGCCAAAACTATTAACTCCAACGTGCTCAGAAATTAAAATCAATTTTTTGATTCTGTTCTCCTAACGGTTTTTTTCTTCTTTCATCTTACCCTGAATCAAAAAGTAGTGAACTCGTCAAAAGCTCTCTGTACCTACTCAAAGGCCATTTGCAAATACCAGGAAGTATTTGAAACACAGATCCTGGAAAAGAACACCTTGGCTAATATTCTCAGTCCTGCTGAAGAGCCTTTTGGCCAGCGCCTGCAGACTCTCCACTTCTGCGTTGTTTGAGCAAAACATTTCTTTTGTCTTGCTTTTGGATTTTCCCTCCCAGCTCCTATTCAAACATAGAATTGATAGAATAAGTACTTTGCTCCATACTCCCGAAATCTAAGGATCTATTGCCGTGAAGCATTGAAGAAGGGATAGGGCCCTTCAGGCCACGGTGAACTCTGTTCAAAATACAGTCTTGTCTCCTTAAGAGATGGTAGCTTTTCACAAGTGGCCTCAGCAGCAATGCAAGACAATCCTGTGAGGTGTCAAGGTCCAGATCCCTGTTGCAGAGGGTACTGAAGAGGCGGGGTACCCCCTTCCCGAAATTTCTCCTGTTGTTACAGAGGCTGACATTCTTCTCTTGTAATTTTTAAGATCTTAATTCTAAATGTACGTTTCATTGGATTTTTTCCTTCCTACTTCTTTTTCCCCATCTTTCCTTCTTCCTAAAGACCTCATGCAGCACATAACTTTTTAACCTCGTCTACCCCAGGGCCAAAAAAAAAAAAAAAAAAAGTACAATAGAGTAATGCACGTCATAGCTTTTCTTACTAAAATAATACAGAATGAAAGAAGGTTGTCTTGTTAGAGAGGAAAATTAAATGTCTTGGCCCCATATTAGCCGGCTGTCTTTTAAAAATGTTGTCATGTAAGTTCAGTGCCACTTAAAATGTCTATAAGTGCAAATCTTTTTCTGCCAAAGATGCCAAAGAGATGTCATAATTCACATTTCCAGAAAGGAATCCTATGCTCCCAAGAGGCAAACACAAATTCCCATGATACATACTCAAATCCACTAGCCTACAAAAATTTTAAAAAAATTAAAAATTAAAAAAAAAGAAACACCTCAAAGAGAACGTTCCAAATATATAGACCAAGGGTAAAAATCTCTTTGCATTATTATTTTTTTTAATTTCCAGATTTAAATATCAGTATGTCCTTTAGGAAGAGTGAAATTTAAAAAATCTTAAAAATAATTTTGCAATGTTTACTGCTCTTTCTTCCCTCCTCTGGTTTTTGTTTTCCTTTCTGTCATGTGACCCATCACGTAACCAGGCAGGTGTTTCCACAGTTAGATATCAGGCAGGGACACGCCTGTGCTTGGTCTAGCTATCTAATATTGAAGCTCTTTCGCTCTTTTTGCTTTACATTCTTACCAGTCCCTACTCGTCATCAGAAGAACGAGAAACAGAAACAGCAAATGGGCACACTTGCTGGACCAAGGAGTTTTTCATTCAATAAATATTTATTTTTTTATTAAAAATTTTAAAAATGTTTTCAATTTTTTTTGAGAGAAAGAGTGACAGAGCATGAGTGGGGGAGGGGCAGAGAGAGAGGGAGACACAGAATCTGAAGCAGGCTCCAGGCTCTGAGCTGTCAGCATGCAGGGCTCAAACTCAGGAACCGGGAGATCATGACCTGCGCTGAAGTTGGATGCTTAACCGACTGAGCCACCCAGGTGCCCCAGTAAATATTCGTTCAGTGACTACTAACTACCAGGCACGATTCTAGGCCCTAGAGATACCATGATGAACAAGACAGGTGGAGATGAGGGCAAAACCTCAATATTCTGGGCAGATAGGAACCATGACCACATGCACATACACATATGGAATAAAGTAGGTCACTTTCCAGCTGCTCAAAATACTCTGCTACCAGCTTGCCATGTTTGCCAAAATTTGCATCATGAAATCAATTCCTTTGATTTAGTTTGACTCCCCATCTTTATTTGGAGAATTTCTCATCATGGGAGTTACAATGGGGACAGAGTCTGTTGCTCATTCCATGAGCTAAAAATGTGGAATTGGTCTCAGTCTTATCTGCAATAAGAGAGTAGTAGCTGCATAATCTGAGCTCCACTGGTCCGACACATCTTGCTCTGGGTTTTGATGTGGTGCTAGTGTTTAGAGAAGTGACTTAAAACCACAGAGAACCCATTTGAGCTGTGGACAAGGTGACAGCAGCAGCAACATTGCCCTTTCAGGGGGAAAGGACCGCATCCTGTTGTGATGCTGGAGGCCTTGATGGTACGAGCTTCGGTGTCCAGCCCTTATGCAGCAAAAGCACTGACGCCCTCACTCATCTATTGTTTAGCATGTTTTTGGCTGTGGGTTTAGATTCTGGAAGAGATTCTACAGTTTTCACCCATTTTCTCTTACTTTCCCTTACTTCCAGGCATACTGCTGGACTGCATTTTTCATATCCATATAGTCTCTCTTTTTAAAAAAAAATTTAATGTTTATTTAGTTTTGAGAGACAGAGCATGAGTGGGAGAGGGACAGAGAGAGAGAGAGGGAGACACAGAACCTAAAGCAGGCTCTAGCCTCTGAACTGTCAGCACAGAGCCTAATGAGGGGTTCAAACTCACAGACAATGAGATCATGACCTGAGCCCAATTCAGATGCTAAGCGAACTGAGGCACCCAGGCGCCCCTATAGCCTCCCTTTTAAATCAGGTATGACTTTAGCTCTGCAGGGCCAGCGTGAACCCTGCTTGAGTTTCTCTCTCTCTGTGCCTTCCCTGCTCACATTCTTTCTCTCTCAAAATAAATAAACAAACTTAAAAATAAAATGAAGTAAATCAGCTTATAAATAAATAAAGTAAGTAAATCAACTTATTACTAAGTTCTGGCTAATAAGTTGCTGTCAAAAGCACACTTGACACTTCCAAGTTAAACACAGAAAGACTTTCTACCACACCTTTCACAATCTCTCTGCTTCTGTCTATCCACTGGCTAGTGGCGTCCACCACAGCCTGGAGTCACATGTTGAATATGGAACAGGCTTCATCAGCCTAGGTCCCTGAATGGCTGTAAGGGGCAGAGCCTCCTTGCCAATTAGATTTTAGTGGATGAGAAATAAACTTTTATTGTATTATGCTGCTGAGATTTCAAGGTTTATCTTTATAGTAGTGAAATTTCCCTAACTCATGTACACATGTGTACAAGAAGTGGAATATTACCATAACAAAAACCTAAAATTCGTGATTTGGGGTAAGCAGTGAGCATGTGAGTGGCAAGGAAACAGGCTTGGGCACAGGACAGATGAAGGTCTTTGTGATGTGCTGGCAAGATCTTTGCTAAAACTGAATTGATAGAGTTCAGAAGACAGGTCAAGTGCAGGCTGATTCTTTATCTCTAGGGAAAAGGGTTGGAAAACAGAACATTAGTGGCAATTTGCAAAAAGGTGACTGAAGTCAGGAAAGAATTGGCTTGTTTTCAGACAAAAATGCAACTGGAATGTCAGAAACTAGGGATGTTGAAAAATTGGAAAAATTGACTGCTTCCCAAACTGAAACAGTAAGAAATCGATTGTATAAGACTTAGCCCTGCAGGTCAAATCAAATCAAGGGTGAGGTCTTCCCATCCAGATTCTATGGCCTCAGCCTGTAGAAAAGGAAAGCATCATGGGGATTAGGGAGCCATAAATCAGGCTTGAGGATTCTGACAAGGAAAGGACTTTGGATCTGGTTACCAACGCGGGAGCTAATTGGAAGCAGGTAGGTGAGATGTCTACTAAGCTTTTGAGGAAATTATACCACCAAAGAAACCATAAGTCTGAACTAAAACAAGACTGAGTATCATAATAAGTCTTGGGCTCCCAAACTTATTAGCAATCTAAGGGTCTTGAAAGCTATGCAGCTTCTAAGGAGGACATACTTTCCTCTATCCATGTCAAAGTGCTCAAGGAGGAAAAGGACAAAGAAGAAACTTCCAGATGGTGGAGTCAGGGGCCATGAAGAACATTGAAGCAGACAGTTTCTCCCAGAAAGCAGATCTAGGGTCTCTTCTATAAACTTTTCTCATTCTCGGGGCAAGGTTTTCACAGAGCCTGCCCATGAGCATTTAATATCTTTATGTACCAGTGACTGCTGTAACTCCTCTTGTCCACAGAAGTGGGTTTGCCAAGATTCCTCTGTCCTTGTACCACCACTGATGCCAGATGTGCTGGGGGAGGGGTCAGTAGGGAGCCTGTCTCTCCAGTTAGGTAGTTAGACCATGATGAGCTGTGGATCCAGACCTGCTGGAGATTCTAAGCATCCCCAGGAATCTGGGCTTAATGCTAAACTCAGTGACTGGACAGCGCTGTGGTTTATCTTTCCTGGTGTGTGTGTGTGTGTGTGTGTGTGTGTGTGTGTGTGTGTGTGTGTGTGTGTTGGGGGGTAATTGTGTTCTCTGTGCGGAAGGAAACATGGGGTGGATATTTAGTGACAAGAAAATGGACTGGGAAGGACACTGGCTAGTTATTCCTCTTTCTGGGCCTCAGCCGAACTAGATTTTCTCATCTTTCCTGCAGTTAAGTGTGGCCATGTGACTGAGTTCTGATCAATAGAATGAGTACAGAAGTGATGTCTGTTGCTTCTAGGTTCGATCTATAAAAATTCACACATGGGTCTCCATTCCCTCTTTTCTCCCTTCTGCTAACAGAATGTTGAGGCTCAAGGTGTTCTTGGAAGCCATGTGCTGAAAATGTTAAAGCTCTCATCAGCCTGACATCCTTAGTGACTGGAACAGAGCCTCTCCTCCTTTTCTTCAAATACTAATTGAACTTTGAGTGAGAAACGTATATTGTTGTAAGCCATTTGGATGTCATGGTTTATCTGTTAACACGAATAGCATATCATATACAACTAATGTACTGGGGCTGACTTTTTTTATTCCTGCCCATTTTCCAACCTTGGTTCTGTGGCCCTCTTGGCAATCCCATGAACTTCTGAAATATCCTTTCAATTTATTTCTTTTCCATTTGTCACCAAGAATTTGTTTTTCCTGTTGGCAACTAGAAACCTTGATTGGTATATTAGCTGTAAAAAGGTGAATAAGATGGTGTCCTTAACACAATGCCTTCCACCCATGTATTCTACAAATATTAAATTTCCCTTTATTTTAACTGAAAGGATGAGTTAAAAACCTCTGTACAGGTCAATGATAGGATCCATCATAGAGTCAGATAATATCTCAATGCAAGTCAAATTTTTGTGTCTGATTAACTGATCAGCTATTTAGTAGTGCTGTATGGAAAATATTGTATGTTATTGGTTACTTGTGATGAGACTGGGAGGGGAAGGCTGTGATATTCCTGAGCTGGAGTAGCTCTGAGGAGCTGGTAATCAGGTGCTTACTCTTGCTCAGCTCAGGAGCTGAACTCAGGTGGGAATGAGCAATGAAAGGAGTTAAAAAGAGAAGCAAACTCTGTCTACTTGGGAAAAGCCAAGGGCAACATTGATTATGAATAATATATAACACTCTAGATAGTGTGGGAGAAAAGCTCAGGATCTTCTCAAGATGAGAAAGTGACAGGTGATACTTGGGGATGCAACTTAATGCCCAGGGACCACACGAGGATACAGAAGAGGAGAAGTCCTCAGTTCCTGTGGTGTAAGTTTGTGCAGGAAAATGTCAATAAGCAAAATATACCTGCCGTATATAGAATTATAGGTTTCTGGCTGTATTGCAAACCATAATATTTAGTTAGTTTCACTCTTGGTTGTAGGGAATAGAATGTCAATTACATTAGCTCAGGTAATGAAGGTTTATTATAAAGATGCACAAGGCAATAAGGGAGATGGAATTTTCCAGAAATCCAAGAACACACACAATGTTAGCTGTTTCGTGGATCTGGAATGAGAAGATCATCAGTCTAAGTGGAGCTCTAAAGACCTCTGAAACCTGAATCCTTTCTTATTTTAAACCATGAACATAGTTCAGCTACTTTTTATATTTTTTCTTGCCATCAGCTCTGACTTATATCATATTTCTTTGTCCAAATTTCTATCATCCATAGGGTGTGGCTTTCTTTCTCATGCTCCAATATGGTGGCTTGAGCCCCAGGCATCACTTCCAAGTTTCAGTCACCAGAATGGAAGAAGGAATAGAAAAGGGGTAAAAAGAATGTGCCAACTGTCACTGGAGATAAATTCCTGGAAGCTACCACATAATGCCCCTGGTTTTAGTGTCTTGATCAGAATTTATACGTGAGAGGTTGAGAAATCTAATTTTTATTTTGCATGGTCATGTGAACCACAAAAACTGGATGTTTTATTAGTGTGGAAGAAGAATAGAATAGATTTTGAGAAATGAGAAACAAGTGAGATGAAGTCAAAGAAGGGAATAGTGACCCCTTGAATAGTATTTATTTCATTTTATTTAGCAAATACAGAGCACTTCAGTAAGTTTCAGGCATGTCTCAAAATGCTTTACAAATATCAGTCTTTTAATCCTCATAAAACCCTCTGAAATAGATGCTATGTTATCTCCATTTTACAGATGATGAAACTGAGGCCCAAAGAAATTGACATGCCTGACACAGGTTAATCACACAGCTCGTTAAATGGCAAAACTTGGGTTTAAACCCAAACAATCTGGCTCAATGACTAGCACAAAACTTGGGAGTAATAAGGAGATGTTTCTAGAATGCTGGTAAATGGTTAACAACTGTTTCTCTCGGCAGGGAGAAATCCCTGATTTGCAGTGCTTGCTGATATTTATGGAGCAAATATTCTCACCGTGGATAAATAGCCTGAAGGACATGGATAACAATAAAATTTAGCCAAGTCATTAGGAAGTGACTGGTTTTGAGTATTATGTTTTCTTTTTAATATAGTTTATTTAATTGTAAGCATATATAATTTAATTTTTAATCGTTGTTATGCTTAATAATTGGCTTACAAATTTCCTGAATATATAACAATTGGCTCTTGTGAGCTGGTGCAAGTCACCTTCAGCACAGTCTTGCACAGGACATTGCAGTGACACAAAGTCAAGAGTCAGAGAGAACAAACAAATTGAAGGCTATGAGAACAGGTGGTGGGTATTCCTGAGTCCTCAGGTAGATGTCACTCCTACTGTCCTAGGAGCTTCCACACTCCTTTTATAGCCATTTTGACACAGAATGGCTCTCGGTGTCTTAAATGTGACATCATTCCTGTGTTCTGGGGACTAGAGTGCTAGGCTCACATTGATTCAGACTCAGATCACAAATGCGCACAAAAAGATGATGAATTTAAAGTTGAGACTCATTAGTTTCCTTTCTCATTTCTGTTGATATAGGGAATATCAATTTTAAAGATAACCAGTCTCTGGGATTAGTCTTTTGTTAATGGTTGTTATCTTCGACACCTTGCAGATGTCAGCAAATTTTACCAGACCTATAAGTGATGCTTTAAAAATGTTGATTAGTGACAAGTAAGAAGTAATGAACTGTGATTGTTGTACATGTCTGTTTCCATTTTGACATTGTTGTAACAATGAGCATATATATTAAGATGCTATTCATTTGGAACTCTACTAAACATCCCTGACCTTCAGTTACTTCTCATAAAGTCAGTATTAAATGAAGACCAAAGCAAGCCTTAGTTAACACACATTACTGGATATTAGCAATTTTGGTTGGTAGTTCTGGATACTGGCCCTTAGAATGACATCTTCTTGGTCTCAACATTGCATCATTAATAATGATACATGTCCATATTTATGACCCATATCATTTATCAGATGATCAATATTGCAAGGGTCTTAATAGAGTTCAGATAAAGCTCCTGATGCTGGGGTATGGGGCTCAGAGTGGCCAGAGTTTAGCTCTTTTATACCACCCTTTCATCTTGACTCAGAAAGTGATGGGACCTTCGACTGGATGACCCCAATATGGGAGCCTGTGGCCACTGTAAGCATTTAGAGAAGGAAAAGATGGTGGCAGGAAATTGGAAAGATTTATAGTAATAAATCTTCACCAACTGTGGAAGGATACTGGGGTTCAAATTCTATTCTTCCTGTGGTCTTCATTTCTGTTGGGGGCCTTCCCTGATGCTCCTAGACTGGGTATGATAGTCAGCCCCCGTGATGGCCCCAAGAAAACTCTTTGCTGGTATTTATGCCCTCACGTAGTTTCTCCTACATTGTGGGTCAGGGTTGGTCTGTGACCAATAAAACACAGCAGAAGATTGTGAGTCACTTCTGAGGCTAGGTTATAAAGACACTGCAGTTTCTGTTTCTTTCTCAGATCTCAAGCTCCAAGTAAAGATGGCTACAGCAATCTCATTATTGACTTTGAGCCAGAACTACCCAGTGAAGCTACTGCTTGACTCTTGACTTTCAGAATCTGTGTAAGATAACAAATGTTTTTTGTGTGCCAAATCTGGGGTTATTTGTTATGCAGCAATAAATAACTAATACGTGCACTTAGGTTGTCTGCCCACATGGTCCCATATACTTTATTAATCTAGGTTGCAATCACTTATTCATGTGTTTGAAGCCTCCATTGAACCATTTCTGCTTTGAGGAAAGGAATTCAGTTGACTGTTCAATCCCCATCCCTAGAATCATGTGTGGCACACAGGACGGATTCAGTGTCAATGAACACATGAATGAAGTGAGATAAGAGAGTGGATATAGCACTACTAAGGAATGAGTCTGCACAGGTCAAATTAGGTTATTGTCTTCAGGTCTGAGAAATGCATAATCAATATTCATTTCCTCTCTTCTTCTTTTGTTACTGGCCTCCCTAATAACCTCCCAATACCTCACAAGTCAGTTTCTGCTCTCTTCTCACCAACCATGGGAGCTCCTGGAGTCTCCCAATTCTCTCTAGGAAGGAAATTTCTTCACTTCCCCAGACACAGGAGACTTAATTTGTAGGGACCCTCTTGCAAGGGGACTGCTCAGGGCATGGCATATATAATGAGACCAGACCAAAGGACAAAGCAGAATTAGGGGTGGGGATTGAGGCTTATACATTTCCATATTTAGGAACTTTTTAAGATGTTTGTTAAAGGAGGCTAAAAGTGCAGTGACAAGTCTAACTGGTACAGTGTCTGGTTACAAATGTTCTAGGACAGGCACTTCCACTTCAGGGCTCAGCCATGCCCGTCTAGGAGAGCCACATTACAAGTGCCCCTCACCCCCACCCCAAATCATGCCACTTTAAACTGGAAGAATTTATGTGAGAATTTTTCCAAGAACCCCTGGATGGCTCTGAACTCCCACATCCCATCAGGCTCTACCTCTCATACTCTGTTGGTAAAGTCTTAATGAAACTTATAAAGTCCAAAAAGCCTTTGTATCCAAAGGATTAAGTCCCCAACAGAGTGCATGATTATGGAGATCACACAACCAGGCAGGTGGAGACTTCCCAGTGTACTGAAAAAACACCGTTTTGGAACACCTGGGTGGCTGAGTCAGTTTGGCATCTGAGTCTTGATCTCAGCTCAGGTCTTGATCTCTGGGTGGTGAGTTCGAGCCCCACATTGGGCTCCATGCTGCGTGTGGAAACTTTATACAATGGAATGCTACTTGGCAATCAAAAAGAATGAAATCTTGCCATTTGCAACAGTGTGGTTGGAACTAGAGTGTGTTATGCTAAGTGAAAGAAGTCAGTCAGAAAAAGACAGTTATATGATTTCACTCATATGTGGAATTTAAGAAATAAAGCAGATGAACATTCGGAAGGGAAGGAAAAATAAGATACTAACAGAGAGGGAAGCAAACCATAAGAGATTCTTAAATACAGAGAAAAAACCGAGGGTTGCTGGAGGAGAGGTGGGTGAGAGATGGGCTAAATGGGTGATGGGCATTAAGCAGCCCACTTGTTGGGATGAGCACTAGGTATTATATGTAAGTGATGAATCACAAATTCTACTCCTGAAACCAATACTATACTGTATATTAACTAACTTGAATTTAAATAAATTAATTAAAACACCCTCCCCACCACCATTTTTGATCACATGATCAGGCAAATCGAAAAAACTTAATTTTTCTGCATGCTCAAGAATGACGGAGGTGGGGAAGTGTGGTCTATCACACTATCATTTCCCATTAACAATTTTTGGGCAGGATCAGGGTGCGTCTGGGTGACTCAGTCTGTTAAATGTCCGACTCTTGATTTCAGCTCAGGTCATGATCTCACAGTTTGTGAGTTTGAGCCCTGAGTCAGCTTCTGTGCTAACAGCTTGGAGCATGCTTGGGATTCTCTCTCTCCCTCTCTCTCTGTCCCCCGCCCCCCACTGCCGCTTGCTCTCTCTCTTTCTCTCTTTCTGTCTCTCAAAATAAATAAGTCAACAAACAAAAAAAAAAAAGAAAAAAATCATTTAAAAAAGAATTTTTGGGGGATGGGGCAGATACATAACACTCAGCTCAGTACTGTGAATAGAGTCCTGAGCACAGAGCAAGATGGTCATCTGTTATTTCTAATTGTTTAACCACATGCAGCTCAGCTTTTCTGAGTTTCAGTTTGTTTTAATCTGTAAAGAGAAGACACTTGTAATTACCCCCTAGCATTCACTAAAAACATGTTAGCTGAGTCTGAATAGGGTTCTTACAGCCAACAAAAATTAAAAAAAAAAAAAAGCTGCAAGTAGAATTTGGGAACGCCTGACTAAATTTAAGGCCTGCAGAAAGAAGTAAATCATAGGAGACCTACCAGCTTGGGATATGATGCTGCTTTTTCCAAAGGTAATTTAATATCATTCTGGGACACATAAAAACAGCAGCACAACCCATGAATGTCACAGAACTGCACTTCCATTGACCATGTCAAGTTCAGCCTTTTGTATCTAAATTTTGAAAGATCAATAAATCTGTGACTATGCCAGATAAAGCCACTGAAATAGAGACAACATTGCAAATGACTTGCCAAAGTTAGTAGGCTTGCAAAACTCCTATTTGGTCCATGGGTTTCAGTTGCCACCATTTCCACCTTTACAGATTCACTCAAGGGGCACCTGGGTGGCTCAGTGGTTTGGGCATCGGACTTGTACTCCAGTCGTGATCTCCTGGTTGATGAGTTCAAACCCCACATCGGGCTCCCTGCTGTCAGAGCAGAGCTTGCTTGTGATCCTTCGTCTCCCTCTCTCTCTACCCTGCCCTCCTCACTTGCACTCTCTCAAAAATAAAAACATTAGAGAAATAAAGAGCATTTATAGATTCACCCAACTGTTCACTGATGCGTACTTGGGATGTTGTTATCATTAGGTGAAATACCACTGTGATGAATTCACACAGACCTTAGAAGTCTTAGAGGCTCATGCCATGTCCAGTTTTCATAATCGCTATACATAAGCCTAAAAATGAAGATACTTGGAAACATAATTAGACATCAAAGGCCAAAAGCCTATCTTGCTTTTGATCCTCATCTTTTTTTTTCAAATTCATTTAATAATTGAGCTGATTGTCTTACTTCCTAGTGCCTTCTCTTCCTCATCTGTAAAATGGGATTAATAATACTGCCTCTCCACTAGGACAATTAAGAAAATTAGGTGAATTAGAATATACAAAACACTTCAAAGTGCAATGAGCATGTAGTACAGAATAAATAAATGCTAGTTGTTATAATAATAATTATTTTTTAAAGGAAGGAAGCTTTCATGTAAGTGTCACAAAAGATTTCAAGCATGGTTCTGATCCACCAAAACTTGAAATATTTACTAGTATATAAATACGAGGTCCCTTTTGAGCCTGGCACCTAGGTTAAATGTTTCTTTGGAGGCCTTTCCAAATAAGCATTATATACTCCCTCTGCACACAGCTGGGTAAGTCAAATCAAGTGGTCATTATCTTCATCTGCTATTGCTGAGTAATAAATTACCAACAATCTGGTAGCTTCAGGCAGCCCATATTTATTATCTCACAGTTTTCATGGGTCAGGGGTCTGAACACAGTTTAAGGTCCCACCAGGCTGCATTTACACAAGGATCCTTGACCAGGAAGAATCTGTTTCCAAGTTCCTTTTGATTATTGACAGAATTCATTTTCTTGCACTTGTAGGGCTGAGGGCCCTAGTTTCTTGCAGGCTGTTGGCTGGAGACTGCCCTCAGCTCCCAGAGGCCATCCATGGTCTCTTGCCACATGAACTTTCCCAACATGGCTGCTAACTTCATCAAGCCATCAAGGAGAGTCTCTGGGGGCAGTTTTCATGCCAGGCAGAATTTTATGTAACATTACATAGCTATACAAATGACACCCCATCACCTTCACTATAGTTTATTGATTAGAAGCAAGTCACAGGCCTGGCCCACACTCCGAGAGAGGTGATCACACAAAGCATAAACCTCCGGAGGCCACCTCAGAACTGTCCGCCACTGCCACAGAGGGGAAAAGACATTGCCCAATTTCCGTGTCAGTTTCCCAATTCATTTTCTGTTCTAACCACACGGGTCAGGCAAGGTTTTCCAGTCTGTTAATTAGAGGGTGAAGTTTCGAGAAGGTGAGGGAAAGGAGGAAAAACGAGGTTTAAAAGAAACTCAAAGAAGAGAGTTACTTTCTCTATGTAAACTTGGAAGTGGTGATGTCAGTGTCTAAAACCAGTTCCTTAAAGCCTCAGAGTCCTTCATAATGAAGGCAATATGAGAAGCAACCTGAGGTGTTTGCAGTCCAGGCCTAATTCAGCCATCCTTGGACCCACTGGTTGGAGACTTATGGAGGGAAACAAGCTTCTGACCACAAGCATATCTGTCTCCTTATGGATTAATGAGGAGACAACTCTAACCTTCTTTTTACCTAAAAGATTACCATGAAGAGACCATCCAAATATTCTCCATCCTTTCTAAGGAGGGAACAGGAGAATGGGCTTGAATTTCAGGAATTTCTATAGACCTAAGGGGAAAAAAAGTCTTAACAGTAATGATGATTAAGCACTGACCAGGCTATAAAAAGAAGCTATGAAATATCTGTCCCCTGAGTTTTTTAAAAAGTAAGTTAGACAGCTATCTAGATGGCAGTCCAAATGTAGCAGGGAAGATGGTCCAGACCTATCGCTAGGCACATAGTAACACCTCAAAAATAAACACTTAGTAATGTCTTAGTCAGCTTGAGATGCTATAAATCAGAGGGGGTGGTTTAGAAAGAACAAATTTATTTCTCATAGTTTTGTAGGCTGAGAAGTCCAAGATCAAGGTACTGGCTGATTCGGTGTCTGGTTAGAGCCTGATTTTTATTTATTTTTATTTAAAAATTTTAAACGTTTTTATTCATTTTCTAAGAGACAGAGAGAGATGGACCATGGGCAGGGGAGGGACAGAGAGAAAGGGAGACACAGAATCACAAAGCAGGCTCCAGGCTCTGAGCTGTCAGCAGAGAGCTTGATGCGGGGCTCGAACTCACGAACCGTGAGGTCATGAACTGAGCCAAAGTTGGCCACTTAACCAACTGAGCCACCCAGGCACCCCAGAGCCCGATTTTTAGTTCATAGATGGCCACTTTCTCACTGTGTCCTTACAGAGCAGAAGGGGTAGAGGAGCTCCTTGGGGCTCTCTGAGACTCAATTATTTCCCAAAGGCCCCACCTCCTAACACCGAGATTGGGGAGTTAGGCTTCCACACATGATTTTGGGGGTGTGGAACACATTCAATCTATAGTAATAAAATATACTGAAGTTTGCTGGTTGTTGTTGTGACCAACCTGTTGGCAGTAATTTGCAAACTGAGACCCTTGGACCAATTGTGTTAATTTCATCTGAGATATTATTTAAAATGAAGATTCCTAGGTCTATCTATGGCTGTAATGAATTAAAATCTTTTGAGGTACCCGGTGGCTCAGTCTGCTAAGCATCTGACTTTGGCTCGGGTCATGATCTTGAGGTTCATGAGTTCAAGCCCTGTGTCAGGTTCTGTGCTGACAGCTCAGAGCTTGGAGTCTGCTTCTGATTCTGAGTCTCCCTCTCTCTCTGCACCTCCACTCTTTGTCCTCTATCTCTCTCTCAAAAATAAATAGACATTAATTTTTTTTTAAATCTCTTGAGGTGGGGCCTACATGTTTGCTTTTTTAACAAGTACCCCAGGAAGTGTTTATGTACATATTAAAGTTTGCAAACTTCTGTAAACGAAATATAATCTGTATCAGAACTTGATTTCTTTCACCCAGATCTCATCCTCACACCCACCACCCCAACCCTAAATTTCAAATGTACAAATATTGTATCCTCCTCTGAGCAGCCACAAAATATCCCACAGGCCTCATGCTTCCAATCCCTAACGATGGCCAAGCATCCAAGCGCTACGGACACATGCAATGGCGGCTGCCATGCTGGTTCCCGTGGGAAATTGTATAATAAGGCTCTGGCTCATATCGTGCTTACTAGAATTACAAATGCACACCCACCCCCATCTCTCCAGGAGTCCCATGTTCTGAGTAAAACCACAACAATACGTCTGTTGCTTAGACCCTGGGGTGAAGAGTGTACGGGCATGCTTCGTACTTGGAAAAGTGTATGTGGTTTGCTGCCCCAAAACTCAGGGTGCACGATCCTACCCACTGCTGAGCTATAGTCTGAACTCTGTGTCTCTGTGGACTGTACTTGAATTTTTGCAGGACCCTATTAGGGTCCCCAGGAGACCTCTCATATGAAGTCCAAGAAATCTGAGGAAAATGTGGAGCTTACATGATGGACTAATTTCATTTCAATAAAATTCCCATATTACATTCAATGCGCCTGGCTTTATTAAGTTTTGTCATAAACGCTGGGAACACTTCCAAATTTAGGCTTGCACAATTATTTTTATTGGTGCGTTAACTAAAAATGGTATATGCATAAGTCAGAGTGTACATTTGACTTCATCTGGGGAGCCAAAATGAGCTTTTGGTTGATTTATAGTCATTTTACCCCTGTAAATGAGATACAGGAAATAGGCGTTAGTGTTTCTGATCACAGCATTCCTAAACCCTCCGTCAGTTCCATCCACAGATCTGCCATGTAACTAATGAATTTAAATTCCAAATGTCTATCGGCAACCCACAAAGTCACCAAACAAAAAAGCTGGCTTATTTTCAGACCTAGAACCATCCAAACTAGGCAAAAAAAATAGAGGTTTGTTGCACTAACGTGAGACTGGGAAGCCCTCGGTGCTTTGAAAGGTTTTAATTGCTATGGAAAAAATCCTTTCAAAGATTTTTTCCTTAACATGGGCCCCTTGGAAACTTTTCATAGGGGAACTGTAAAATATTTATACAGCTAGCAGCACTGTTAAAAAAAAAAAAAAAAGCAAGCAAGAAAGAAACATAGCACTGAATGAAAAGCAGACTTGACTTGAAGTGAGCCCTGTAGATTCGAGGGGACCCAGGGAGGGGAGGTTAGTGTGATTTCAAACCCTGGAAAACAGGATTAATCCCACCTAGCCAGGCCTACAGCCAGGGCCAATATGTAGAAGGCCCTATGTTTAGTTTAAAGCCCTGCTGTTGCCATTTTGAAATTCTTGATTTTTTTAATTTTATTTTTTATTTGAGAGAGAGAGACTAAGAACACCACTGGGGGAGAGGGGCAGAGGGAGAGAGAGAATCTTGAGCAGGCTCAACGTTTCAGTGCAGAGCACGATATGGGGCTTGATCTCACAGCCCTGGGATCATGATCTGAGCCAAAATCAAGAGTCAGAAGCTCAACTGACTGAGCCTCCCAGGCACCCCTAAAATTCTTCACTTTAAAAAAATGTTTTATTGGGGCGCCTGGGTGGCTTAGTCGGTTAAGCGTCCGCCTTTCCGACTTTCGCTTAAGTCATGATCTCGCGGTTTGTGGGTTCGAGCCCCGCGTCGGGCTCTGCGCTGGCTGCCAGCTCGGAGCCTGGAGCCTGTTTCAGTCTGTGACTCCCTCTCTCTCTGACCCTCCCCTGCTCACGCTGTCTCTCTCTCCTAGAAATAAATAAAACATTAAAAAAAAAATGTTTTATTGACTTTTGAGAGAGAGACAGAGAGAGAGAGAGAGAGAGAGAGAACAGACTGTGAACAGGGGAGGGGCAGAAAGGGAAACACAGAATCCAAATCCGAAGCAGGCTCCAGGCTCTGAGCTGTTAGCACAGAGCCTGACACAGGGCTGGAACCCATGAACTGTGAGATCATGACCTGAGCCAAAGTCAAACGCTCAACTGACTGAGCCGCCCAGGCACCCCTGAAATTCTTAATTTTCGAACAACGGGTCCCACATTGTCATTTTGAGCTGTGTCCTGCATATCAGGTGGCTGGCCTGGCTCATCAAACCTCCCCAGGACTACTGTTTCCAGACATTTCAGTATGGTTTCTCCTCTCTTCTTCATTGCCTTCTGTTTTGTTTTTTTTTTTCCTGAAAGAATCTTTAACTCTGACCCTCCATTTTGCCAATCCTAAGTAGCACAAGCTACATACACTTCCTATCAGTCTGTTTGGCTGGTGTACATTCTGTCCATACAGTCTTACCACCCCGGGGCATAGGACGCCAACAATCCATATTCAAATTCTTAGAAAACACAGTGCTAACTTTGTGAATAGACCAAAACCTTGCAAAATTCTGGAGTTAAAAGGAACCACGGTGATCTCATTTTATAGAGTAAATGTAGTCCTGGAGAGAGGAAGGAAATTTCCCAAGGCCACTTTGTTTATTAATATCAGGTTAGGGCCATGGTAGTTCATTCTACAGCATCTATAAAAAGGGGTTAATGTAGACACCTGCAGTCCCCAAATAATTCCCAAACTCACGCGAACTCTTTCTTCAGTGTTTTCTCAACCCTATATTCAACAATGACATTATTAGAGAAGGGGCTGAAAAGATAATCACTTTCTCTACACTATCCCCTGCAAATATTTTCATTTCCTCCCCCCTACACCTTTACCGGTGAAGATATTTGGTAATAAACATAACAGAGGTAAGCTGCATGGCCTCTCCATGGCTCCAGCCTCCTATCCATGCTGACAACCCGGTCACCCATGAAAAGGGGAAGAAGAATCCAGGGGCTCAGAAAACCCACAAAGTAGATCATTAACACCAGAGAAATTAAGATTTGGCTACGTCATGGTAGCTAAAGTACTAAGAGGCGGGATGAGACACAGTCCTGAAACTTTCCAACACGGGAGAACGGTTATAGAATTACCGCAATTTCTCCAATCAGAAGGGACCCTCTTGTCTCAATGCGGACTTAATTGCCATAATTCAATTAACATGCTGCCACTAATTATATAAGCTTCTAGATGACAGTTCAACAGCAGTACCCTGAGAATAAGCCAATTTTTTTTTCATTTTTAAGTTAATCTTAAATTAATTCTAAGGAAATTGCATTGATTTCTTTTTCATGGCCTGCCATCAACTGCTTTGTTGCCGAATGCTATCACATAATTTTAAAACTCTAGGTTGTATGCAAAAAAGGCATTTAGTGCCATGTGAAATAATTGTAGCACTCATAAATATAAAAAAGTTTCCTCCTTCCTCCCTTCCTTCCTTCCTTCCTCCCTTCCTCCCTTCCTTCCTTCCTTCCTTCCTTCCTTCCTTCTTTCCTTCTTCTTTCAGATGAGAGTTTTTTCAAATGTTAAATGAGATAAATAACAATCACATCAATTGGAAGAACAGTAATTTTCCAAATTCTCAGACCTAGAACAGTGTCTGGTACATGTCAGGAGCTCAACAGAATTTGTTAAATAATTATCAATATTAATTACTGGATGAGATGCTTTAGGCATGACACAAAAAGTCTGAGGAGGCAGCAAAGCCCTGGTCCCCGATTTCAAAGAGTTGTAGATATTCCTTTAAGAGAGAAAATGTAAATTCATGAACATAGCAAGTCATTCAAAAACTATCTGAAACTGAAGACACTAGAGAGAAATGCATACCCTACAGTACAAAAATGGTAAACCAGATTAGCTCTTCCACTGAGGAAGATAAGAAAATGGGCTTTCAATATGAGTTATCATATCTGCCTCCAAATCAGAGTTGACAAATGTAAATTACCTGCTATGAATCGATGGACAACGGATCCATCACACTTGGAAACATTTCAACAAAGCAAAGGTTGCCGCACAAGGATTGGCCAGGTGCTAATTTGCATAGCAGCCCAGCTTTGTTTTCGATAATACCTTTAGAGTTCACTTTCAGCAAAAGTACATAGTCTTTGCACCAAAACATACCCAGTTTTCCTATACTTTCATCTTTGCTTGAGTAAAAATGGAGATATGTCAGAATTTTTATAGTTCTTTAAGCCTCCAAAGATAATTCAGCACAGAAGAACAAGAATTATTATTTTTTTCCTCGAATTTTATTTGTCCCACTTTTCCACCTAATTAGAGCTTCTCTGGTGCATTTGCTACTCAATAATGTGAGAGATGGTAAAAACAAAACAAGTACAGAAAAATTCATATTCCCACAAATATTATCAGATAAACAGGCTGGAATAGCTCAGTTAGTCAGAAAAAAAAAAAAAACAGTTTAAAATTCAGGTAGTCACCATCATTTAAAATTTAGGTAGCTACCTGGGTTAAAAATGACAAAAGAGGGGTGTCTGGGTGGCTCATTCGTTTGAGTGACTGACTGACTTCAGCTCAGGTCATGATCTCACAGTTCATGAGTTTGAGCCCTGCATCAGGCTCTTTGCTGACAGCTCAGAGCTGGAGTCTGCTTCAGATTCTGTGTCTCCTTCTCTCTTTGTCTCTGTCTCTGTCTCTGTCTCTCTCTCTCTCTCTCTCTCTGCCCCTCCCTGGC
Organism: Crocuta crocuta; assembly: GCF_008692635.1. NCBI lineage: Eukaryota > Metazoa > Chordata > Mammalia > Carnivora > Hyaenidae > Crocuta > Crocuta crocuta. The sequence continues at coordinate 417,129 of NW_027530182.1, forward strand.
TCACAATCTGTCTCTCTCATTGTCAAAAATAAATAAATATTTTTTAAAAAAATGACAAAAGAGACCTTGGCTCATGAAGATGAGGCTAACCCTCAACCCTCTTCAGGCCAGCCATCTCTGTGGAAAGTTGGCTGCCCTTTCCCCAGACACAAGGCCTCTACCTTTTCTTAGAGAACACTGGAAATTTATTAATTACTAGCAATCATTGAATGCCTGCTCTTTTCAATAGCCCCTCATCTCCCTGAATGTGAACAGAACCTGTATTTGCTCACCACCGTATTTCTGGTCTGGCACATAGTATGCTTTCCATGAAGACATTTAGGGAGTAAGAAAAAGGAAGTTAACAGTCCCTTCCAATTCTACCAAGGTCCCTGTGTTAGCTGGAGGTCTTTTTCAATTGCATGTGATAAACATCCAGCTTGAACTGCTTAAAAAAGGCAATAAGGCTTATAGGCCAACAGGTTCGTAAAACCCAACCTCAGAAACCATGCCCAGAGACAATATTCAGTCACCAAGGGAAGATTTGGATGGACCCAGCCTAATCCTGTGTCTGCACCTTGGACTAATCACTTTGGTTACAAGGATATGATCCTAATACGGCCCAATCTGAGTCTGGTGACCACGTCTGGCTGAGGGGGTATGGAGTACTGTTTCCTCACCACAGGGTATTAGGAAGCAGTAAGAAGGGTGAGGAGAACATTGAATACAGAAAACAATGATGCTCACAGACTCTCCCAGTTTCTTTCAGCAGTTCTGGGTTCTCAACAACAGTAGTGTTGGTATGGCAGCTTTTGTTGTATTTTGTTTATTTAAGAGCTAAAATGGATTCCTGACAGCTCAAATTACCATTCCTATCTCTATTGACTCTTTCCTGAGGAACAAGTATGCCCACAGGCCAATGGCAGTATCATAGTTTATTTCAAGCAGTGCTACCAATATAACCAGTTTTTACTGATTGACTTGGAAAATAATAAGGAAGAAAGAAAGAAAGAGAGAGAGAGAGAGAGAGAAAGAAAGAAAGAAAGAAAGAAAGAAAGAAAGAGAGAGAGAGAGAGAGAGGGAGGGAGGGAAGGAGGGAGAAAGAAAGAAAGAAAAAAAAGAAAGAAAGAAAGAAAGAAAGAGAGAGAGGAAGAAAGAAAGAAAGAAAGAAAGAAAGAAAGAAGGAAAGAAAAGAAAGGAAAGAGAGAGAGATAGAAAGAAAGAAAGAAAGAAAGAAAGAAAGAAAGAAAGAAAGAAAGAAAGAAAGAAAGAAAGAAAGAAAAGAGAAAAGAATGCATACATCATGTTTTTATTTTGAGGAATTCTTAGCTGGAAGGAATGGCAATAGAGTCAGGGGCAAAAATTCCCCTCCTTCATTTCTGAGGGTGCTTCGTTGCTCCTATACATGAAAGCACAGAGTGACCAGTCCTATCTGATTCTTCTGGAACTCTGCAACTCCCTGCTGCTTTGCTGTGCATTTCTCCTGCTAACGCTGCTCATGTAAATCAATCCTTCTTATACAGAGATACGTACAATAGGATGGATTTTTTTTTTTAAGAGTTCTACTTTCGGCCCACATGTGGCTGCACATGAAATATCAATTTTTTCCCATTTTTTTCACTTTGCATGTCGAGTTGGGCCTCTTCTCTGTTTACACAAAGGCAGAAGACAAGTTTGAGGAAGGTAAAAGGGTCACTGGGCCCATTATCCTGGCCGTCTACGGTTTTCTCTTGCCATTTCCTCTCATCCATCATTGTCCTCCCTAGAAACTCATCCATATCCCTTGAGATTCAATGATTTTTCCTAGGTAATGCTCCTCTTAGGGAACCTATTTTAAGATCATTATTGTCTCTCCAAAGCGGTTTTGCCAGAACTTTCCTGTTGATCCCAATTTTCTGTCTACTCAGATTCTGTTTTCATTGTTCAGGCCATGCAGGGAGTATTTGCATTCTTTCTGATTGTGAGGAACTGTGCAGTAATCTTATACCATATGTATTTTTATATTGAAAGTCATAAGATCCTTATTTTGCATTCCTTAACCATGAGCCATCATCCATGTCCTATCCTTCACAAGGGCAACTGGGGCACGCATGCATCTCCACTAGAGATTTCCCAGAGAAGCCCAGGAATTTGGTTCTCCTACTTCTCATTTTGGCATAGAGGGGTTTATACTTGATGATTTTTTTTTTTAACTATGGGATAAACACTTTTAATTTCTATTGTCTTCAACTGTCTAACCCCCAGGTACTTCATGCTCATGACCCTGATGTCACAGCTGTTTTAGCGAAAAATAGGCACGGAGCTTTAGGAAATAAAGAAAAGGCCCCATTAGGAAACAAATCAGATATAGAAACACTTTTGCCCTAACACTTTGCTCTGCTCACTTAATGAAAGTGGGATGGAGAGATGGAGGTTTTCACCAATTCTGGGGACAAAGGATTCTCAATGTCTTCCATTCCTGTAGTGTAGAGAACAGTATTTCCAGAAGATGGAGAAAAAGCGTTCCGTGGTCAGATACGTTTGGGAAATAGCACATCAGAATTCATAGAACACATTAGCGTAATAAAGGCTCTGTTGGTTTCACATGAAATAAACTTATTTAACTTTGTTTAATTTAGCATTCCCTAAATGTATTTGAGCTTGAAACCCTTGCCACAGTTTACCCAGAGGCAACCTGCAGAACAACATTCCTTTAACTATCCAATTAGAAGACAAAGAAATACAATTCTATTATCTTAAAACTGATATGCTCTTTGTAGATATTAAGGACATGCATTTAATTTCCTTCTTATATCATTACTTCCCTGAATCTATCAAAGATCTGAGCCTTGAAGTTTATTGGCTCAGAGACAGAGCTTCAAGAGTGGGGTTCTTGACATCTTGAATGAGATAAGAAGTTTTGAAGAGGGAAAGGATTTTATTCCTGTGGCTCCAGCTTGGTAGAATGAATCCAGTTTACCTAGGGAATGCCTAGGTAGGAAGAGGAAGAGGCAAAGAGAAACCCATTCTTTCTTGTGTCAGCAGGATTAAGGGGACAATGGAGGGTGAGCTGATCAGATCTCTTGGAGAAGAGAGAGGAGAGCTGGATAAACATAGCATACTAAGGCCCCCGATTCCTCCCTAAGAGACCGGGGGCTCAGCCTATAGTGTGGACAGGTAGAGTATCTGGAATTACTTTTACTGTTCTGCCCTAGGTTTCTCTATGGCATGGATGGCATCCCCAAAGTGTTCCCACATCTTCCTGAACCATGACTCAGAAAGTCATAAATTTATATGACTATTTTTGGCTTAAATAAAAAATATAACCTTCTATTCATAGTTGGACAGACAATCTAGCTAATCTCTAAATGACTTTAATGTCCTTGCTTTCATCTCGTACCCTATCCTCTTCACCGTTGTAATCTCCATAGGCCAGATATAGATTGGTATGTCTGTTTAGTTTCCATACTCTCCTCTGTATTCTCACGAGGGTTTATAATGACACATTTTGTCGGATTATAAGTGAATTCATGCTTGTTTTCTCCTTTAGAATGCAAGTCCATTGAGAGTTTTGTGTTTGTTACTGTATCTCCACACTCTATAGTGTGGGCATTTAATATATGTGTGTTAACTGATTAAACTGGATATTTTATGATCCCTTAAACACAGGAGAAAGAGAAGTTTACTTTCCATGGTTATAGGTATTTATATTTTCCTGTCCCAGCTGGTTTATCAAGCCTACCAAAAGTCATAGAACTCTCCCTCCTCTTCACCATCCTTCCAGCTGAAGGGATGCCTGAGAATTTCAGGGAGTGCCCAGGAGGAAAATCGGAAATAAGCCCATTTTTATCCTATTGCTCTGACCATGTTGATATATGCCCTGTCTTGGGAGCCTCTAAGGCTCCAGAAGATACAAAACCCTCAGGTTGCAAAATGGTGCCGGCTTTTCTTTGGGTCTCACTGTACTGAGCCATGCTGACTCCCAGCAGAAATGGGAAAAGGCTCTCACCTTCCTGCTGCGCTTTTCCCACAAAAGCCATGAGAGATGAGGGTATTGGTAGCCATACCTATAAAGATTACTCCTTGATCCCTTTTGGGTGTCCATGCTAAAGGGAAGTGTTCTCTCAACTCCCAGCTATGGGTTCTGTGTCTGTGTGCTCTTATTATACCTATGGCTGTCCTATTCATAATCTCATCATGCTGAATTGCAAGTGCTGGTTGACTTCTCTGTTTCTTCCACTGGCCTGAAAGCTCCATGAAGACAAAGATACTATCTATTTTATATACTCTTATATTGTCTTTATCTACCATTATACCTGGTATGTGATCATGGTAGTGATTATAGCCATTGTGATAATAACAATAGTCATAGTGAATACTTATGTAGTGCTTTCTCTGAACCAGGCACTTTTCTTTATTTATTTTTTTTAAGATTTTATTTTTAAGTAATCTCTACACTGAAGATGGGGCTCAAACCCACAACCATGCGATCAAGGGTTGCATGTTCCACTGATTGACCCAGCCAGACACCCCTGAACCAGACACTCTTCTAAGTCCTTTACTATACTATCTCATTCAGTACTCACAAAACCCTTTGGAGTAGGTACTATAATCACCTACATTTTATTTATGGATAAACTGAGGCACAAAGAGATTCAGTAACTTGTCCAAGGTCACCTAGGAAGCAATTGGGGAAGCTAGATTTTAAATACAGGAATCTGGCTCCAAGCTCATGTGCTTAACTATTAGACTACACTCCATGACTCTGCACTAGAGAACATGGTACCTTGCTCTACATTGTTCCTCTGGGTAATGGGTTCATTCTTGGAAGCAGACAGGGTCAGACTGGCCTAACAAAGAACTTCTGGGGGTGTGAGGGGACTCAGCATGACAGGGAGTATGAGCCCAACATTATGGATGGGACAGGGAATGTGAACAGGATGTAGGGGTAGAGAAGGGTAATCAAAGAGTGGATGTTTAGAGAACCAGGGGAAGAGAAGGGCCACACTTAGAAGCTGGGGTAAGTGGGAAATTTGACAGAGATATGTCTACTGGAAACTTTCAGATATATTTCTATGGAAGGTAGTCTCTAGAGTCCTATACCAACTGTTCTAGAAAATCTTCAGTAAAGATCTACATGATTTTTAAACATGGCTTCCTTTAAGTGAGACACCTTACGAAGACTGGGCTACACGGCATTCCAAAAGTGATTTGGGGTTTGTGAATAGTTTGTGAGTCCATCGCCACAGCCTCAACCTCAACCTTAACCCTGGCTTTGGATCATTTGGAGGAAGAATGAGAAGAAATGGCTGTTGCTGTAGCTTGAGACCAACTGTAAATGAGATTTCTGATCAAGTCCCCTCCCATTTGGGAGTTTGTGAAAAATTAAAAAGACTGCGAAGAAGAAAGAAGGAAGGAAAGGATGAGATGGTGAGTAAGTAAGAATAAGAGAAAGTGAGAGAAGATGTAGAAAAGGCCACTTTGATTTGTATGGTGTGATTTCTGAAATTGCTCCAGCCTCTACATAAATCTACGGGATTTATATGCCTTCATTCATCACACCTTCTTTTGAAATGGAATGTTCTGCCTTGGAACCTTTGAACATTGACATCCAAATACAATATATTTTTTTAAAATCACCTCTGGATAAAGACAACTCTGTTGAGGTAATTTCCCCAGATTGTAGGTGGAGTCTGTTTGGGCCTCAGATCTTGATGATAATATGCTGAAAATAGGACCTCTCTTCAGAGAACAGAAGAGTTCTGGTATGATTAGAATCCCAGTTGCAGACACCCTGGGCCAGGAACCAGTGCAGAAAAAAAAAAAAGAAAGAAAGAAAGAAAGGAGAAAGAGTCCCTTGTCTTTGATGAACAACAACGAGCAGTGCCATCTAGTGGCAACTCATGTTTATCTTGGAGTGGGCTTGACCATGACCCTGCTTTAAGCTCTTTGCTTCTTATCAAACAGGGAAACATCCATTCACCTTTTTGGTGGCAACAGGACCTGATATGAAATACCAGTGCTTGCTTGAAGACACGGGTGTGTCAAGGCTACTGCTGATCAGAGGCTGAATCCAAGGCACGTTTTGTTTTGTTTTTGTTTTTTGGGTGTTTTCTTTTGTTCTTGTTGTTGACTTTTAAATGCTGAGAAGTCTACACAAACAACCAAGAACAAAGGTTGTATTCCTGGGAAGGGACAGAAGGGAAGGGGAATACAGTGACCCTCATGGGGATTCATACCATAGACACATCATCTTATCTGACCCTCATATTCTCTCTGTTCTGCTAATGAACCAAGGTGCAAAGAGGTCAAGTCCAAAGTCAAACTGTCAGAAGCAGCAGGGGGTTGGGATTTGAATCTAGGTGCTGTTTACAGAAGCTTTCTCTCTGATTCAGCTTCTGTAGGAATTCTCTGCCAGTTGATTCCTGGGAGGCCCACATTTCCAGGCTCTGCCACAGATCCTCAGCCTTTTAGGGTGATGTGACTGGGGTATTAACATGTCAGAGGAGAGAGGGCCACTGGAAGAATCTAGTGGCTGAGCTGTAGGAGGAGAAAAAACCCACACATCATCTCTCAAAACTCAGATCCTTGGGTGACGTTGCAGCAGCTGCTGGTGGAACAGTGCTCTCTTCCTGTGAGGTCATCACCACCTACCACGCTTGGGGACACTTCTGATCCAATGAGTTGAGCTTCAAGACCTCCCACCTACCCCCACAACAGTGCAGAAGGCAACAGATCCAAGCACCCTTCCTGCCCAGCCCTGGTTCCTGGAAGTGAGTCCCATCCATGCAGATTCCATCCATGGTTCTAATAAATCATTTCCTATGCATGAGTGCAGTTTCGTTGCACCTAAAAGACATTGAAACTGCATTTTTTTATATAATTAGGGAAGAGACAGATGTTGATTTTTAAATAATATTCATTTTCTACTAATTCACCTTAGGCTCTTCAATTTGGTCAGTAAAATAAATGTGAATTTCTTTTATTTACAAAAAATCACTTAAATATAGACATAGAAGATGTTGGAGTATAAATTCTCTTCAATTCCATAGGTTAGTGGTGAAGATGAAAACAATACTCCGCCTTACTATACTGTAGAGAGAAAGAGACACTTAGCTAAAGCCATAGCTTCTGGTAATAAAGCACACATATCTAGGTCTGAATTTTTTTGTTGTTTATTTTTGAGAGAGAAAGAGAAACACACACCTGTATGCACATGAGCAGGGAAGGGGCAGAGAGAGGGAGACAGAGGATCTGAAGTTGGCCTTATGCTGATAGCAGAAAGCCTGATGTGGGGCTTGAAGTCACAAACCGTGAGATCATGACTTGAGCCAAAGTCAGATGCTTAACTGACTGAGCCACCCAAGAGCCCTGAATTTTAATTTACTCAGTTACACCTACATAAGTAAAATCTTTTGCTTGAGCAAACTCTAATAGATCACTGCAGCTACACCAACATGAGTGACAGAGTAATAAGTTATACAGAGAATTAAGACTTCCTTTTGCTATTTTTGTTGACTCCCAAGATGAGAAGAAAAAGGTTTCCTGAATTTTTAATGAGTAACTGATCTTACAATTTGTAGAAACAAATCTAGGGGTAACAATATCACTGATTGGTGAAAAACACTTCTGTCAAAGCCATGTGCTCAACAAGAATTCTGTTAGTATCCTAATATCTCATCATTAATGTTTAAAAAAATTGTTAAGGAATCCAGTTGTGAGTGGCTCATCTTTGCCCTGAAATGCTTATAGTTAACATGGTAGAGAGACAATCTTTGAAAGATTATATCAGAGTCACCAAATGGTCATCAGCTTTGGTATAAAATGTAGATAATGTGAGTGTGAAAACAATAGTGGAGTCTGTTGCCATCTTTGTAAAATGCTTTTTAAAAAGTTAAAAACAGGGCCGCCTGAGTGGTTCAGTCTGTTAAAGCATCCAACTTCACTTCACGTTATGATCTCATGCTTTTTGGGTTTAAGCCCTGCCTTGGGCTCTGGGCTGACAGCTCAGAGCCTGGAGCCTGCTTAGGATTCTGTGTCTCCCACTATCTCTGCCTCCCGCCACTTGCTCTCTCTCTCTCTCAAAAATAAATAAAACATTAAAAAAGTTGAGAGAAATTATTGTCTCAGAGTTAATATAATTAAACATTAGAATTAATTTCCTCTGACAATTCAGGCTCTAGCATTTCTGAGAATCAACTTGATATAAAGTTAGTTTTAGAACAAAAGCTCAAAATATTTAAACATCAGTAAGAAAAACAGATAGGAAACCCAATATCAACAAATGCTTTGTTGATGACAACAACCCTTGATTTTTATGACCCACGGTCACGGTAACCATGTGAAGAGGGAGTGAACCAGGGTGGCCAACTTGGACAGGATATGGTCACTCAATGGATCTGTCTAGTGCTACCTCTGGTTGTGAGTCTACTCAGTCACTTTCTTTAAACTTCTGAAACCCATGGCGAGGAGTCCTTTCTCTAATGAAAGTCTCATTCTAGAGCTTCTGCCAATGGACACTGGATGGAGGATGAGGGCACCATGCAGCCTTTGAATAGGAAGAACAAATACTATCTGTTGTATCCTTCTTAAGTGCCAATGTTGCCTTTCTGTTATTAACCTCTGTACTGTTTTTTTGTGAGGTTCTTTGTACATTACCCTTTTAATTCTTTCATTAACACCCCCTGCTTTTTGAAATTCTGAGAGCTCAGATAACTTGCCCAAGTTCAGGTGTATGTCTGTTGGCAAAGTCATCCAGAGCAAGAAGTCCCCATTTGAGCAGAGATAGAGAGAGAGAACATGAAGTGCTCTTTGTTCAAGCAGGTGCTCTGACTGTGTCCCTGAGCTCCAAGTGGGGTCCAGACTAACTGTCATATTCTGACCACTGTCCCCAACCCCGACTGCTTTTTATTTTTTACAAGGCAGTAAAGATGTTAATAGTTTGGGAACTGAATACATGGGTTTGTGGAAGTAGACAGCCACCAAATGGTATACTCCAGTAATGCAATGAATCAAGTTTTTCAGGGAGATAACCCAAGTGGCTTCTGGGCTGCCAATTCTCTCACTTTGGGACTGACCTCGAGACAAGGGAAAGGCTCTCTGGGCTCCATCCCCACAGACATAGCTGATTGGTCCAGTGTTGGCCATCTGACCCAAACAAAGCCAATCAAATCCTTCTCTAAGATTTTTGGAACAGTAACTAAGGAGCTGTCTTGCAGGCAACGATGCTACAAGATATAAAGAGCAGGAATTGCTGCTGGCTGCCATGTTTCCAGCCATGTAATAGTTTGAGAAGATAAAAGGCAACATTCAGAAAGAAATGTGGGATGAGATGGAGTGTATTCCACTCATTTTCAATAACACGATTTCAATGATTCTGAAGCCTCCTTGTATCAATGACTGGGCACATCTCTTTCTTTAAATCGGTACATGTTGAGTCTCTGTCACTTGCAACCACTGAGTTCTGACTGACACAATCTCCTTCAAATGATTGTTTATACATATAAGTCTCCTGATAGAAGACATATAACCTTGTACTGGCTTATTCTCTTTTCAACTAAAGAACACTTGAAATTCGTCTGTCTTCTTAGAAGCATCCTTAGTGCCAGTGAGCTGAGAAGGCCTTGCAGACTTGAGGCAGAGCCCAGCCTAGGCCATCTGGGGAAGAAGGGGCAGAGTTTGTGAGCAATAGGGGAAGGGAGTGGGAAATGGGGAATAAGTCATAGGAAGAAGAAACTTCGGAGTAGAAAACAATCTCGAAAGTGAGTCATGGAGGAAATAAAAAACATATTTTTCTCACATCTTTCTCTGAGGCCCATCTTTCTGGACACATAATCAAGCAGAAATTGCTCTTTTTTGGAAGGGTGGTGATTTTTTATTGCAATTTTTTTAGAATATCATTCGTAAAGGTTCAGTGACTGTGAAAAAACTGAATAGGTTTTGTGCCTACCCTCAGCACATATTTTTATTTGACATTTTTTTAGTACTATATAAATAACAAACATGAGTTTTGCTAGGCCATCCATGAAACAAGGGCTAGAACTATTAAAAAGCGCCTTCAAGTGATCCCTTATTTAAAACATGGCGGGCTATAATTTTAGAGCAGTAAACCTCATTATAACATACTTATATTTGACATTTTCAGGCTGTATTGTTCATGTTTTTAAGTCCTGGAGAAAGGCCCATTAAAGCCGTGTTACTCACATTAATTCAACATTTAGCCATTTATAATACAAACCCCAGTCTTTTGGAAAATGCCATTTAAAAAGTTTCACCATATATGGACATTATTTATTGCTTGAGCCCCATTGTCTACTTATAATATGCCCTTTATCAGACCCAAATGCCCACTTCAGAGAATTTCGTTTTGAACAACTGGCTTCTTACATTATCCAATGATGCAGGAAAGTTAAATTACAGCCAGTTCATATCATAGAAACAAAATGTTTCCTGCAATTACAGATAAGGGACACTTCATTTTCTCTCTGTCATCCTGAAAAAAAAACCTCCTAACAACAATTCATGCCTGGTTAAACAGGATTTCCACATCTACTGCTGACATCTTTCCAAATAATTCAGGCTTGTTATTACTGTACAGCCCTGGCAAGGCTCAAAAGCAAGCAGACTTGACGAGTCTGCTCAAAGCAGAGCTTAAGTAGTTGTAATTAATAATAATTACATGCCCACTACACTCCAGTTTTATCATATTATCCGTCAGTGCAAATAAAAAAAACCACACACAACACGCTTGCAACAGGATTAGTGCATTAATAAAGCCACCCCACGTATGCCATCTCTCTAAAGTTTAAAATATTTGCAGTGGTTTCCGTTTTATTGATTTCCATCATTCTGGGTCTGGCTGCAAAATGTTGGCTGGACATGGGACAACTCGGGGCCAGTGCTGTTCTCTTTCAAAAGCCTCCTCCCCTCCTGCCGTGACTCGGATTCGAACCGAGGTTGCTGCGGCCACAACGCAGAGTACTAACCACTATACGATCACGGCGCGCTACAGGAGAGCTGAGCACTCAGCTTCCTTCAAGAGCTACTGCACTATTAAAATTTGTGGAAACACTGCCATCTATTGCCTAAATATGCACATTTTCTTAACACTGGGAAGGAGGAGCCGTGTCTCTGTAATCTCTCATGATGCACAGGAGCAATAAGAGAGTGCCAGAATGTGAAACCAGCATTGGGAAAATTGTAGAAGGTAAGATTCACCCTCCTGCTGAAAGTAACAGGACAAAGAGAAGCTGGTCTGTTGACTCATGCTTCCTACTTTTAACCGATAATGGATATAGATTCTCACCCCCAACTGCCTCCCTACCAATTATGTTGCCACAAATGGCTTATGAATCAGGAGCCTCTTTTGTGATTTCTCTTCCACCAGTCTGAATGCCATGTGCTTGGGCAGCACAGCCATAAAACATACGGCAACAACAAAATGGTCTGAGGACTGGCGGCAATCGGAAAGTCTTGTTTTTCCTATTAGAGGAAGCCAGGATGACTATACATTGATCAATGTCAAACTCATTGATCCCTAAAAGCTACTTTTTCCCCTGAATATATAGGTTTTAAACCCCCAATAATCTGAAGGAAAATAATCCTTAGCAGTTTACCACACAAAGAAACTGGAGTGTTCCATGCTCAATAAGTTTTGAGGGGAAATTTTTAATAAATTTCCTTATTATGATAATTAAAGGAGTCCACACAAGATATTTCAAGGGCTGAAAACTTTACAAGAAAGCACACAGAAAAACCTATTTCTAAGCGATGAATTATTATCACCGTGTCCCCTTGAAATCCTCTACACAGAGAGGACCTGGGTGCAGAGGGGGAGAGCTGGCACTGTGTATAGGTGACAAGAACCTCATCCATCTGTTGAGTGGGTGCAATAGTTCCCGTGATTCTGGAAGGAGGATATTTCTGAAGATGAAAGCTTGAGGCCCAAAGGGTCACCAGCCCCTCCCCTCTGGTCATCTCTAGCCCCTTCCATCTTCTATCTTCCTTCAAATTCTCCCAAATCCAGTTTCCTTCCATGGCCACATCCAAGAGTACTGCCCCAAGTTCCTGAGCCCCACACATCTGTGGAGGATCCAGGGCCAAGTGCTCTCTGGCTAGACCAGAAGCAGGTTGGTGAACTTGGTGAGAGGTCACTCATGGTGAGGGGAGTGGGGCAAAGCAAATCTCCTGGGTGGCAAAGAGCAGTTTCCTAAAGGACTGTCAGGTGTTTACCGCACTTACAAGTTTTGCTATGTACTGAGTAAACAATAAGGGAAATATTTTTAAGATATCAACTCACAGGGTACAAATTGTAGCAGCTGATTGTCCAGATTCTAATTGTGGCTCTGTCCCTTACTAACTGGAGGAGCTTAGGCTGCTTATCTGACCTCTGTGTCTCAATTTTCTCATCTGTAAAATGGAATTAACAATAGTACCTACTTCATAGGATTGTTACGAGGATTAAATAGGTCCTTACATGCCAAAAAAACTTAACAGAAGGCTGTCAGCACTCTAGAAATCTTAGTTATATTATTACTTAAATAAATACTTTTTCAAAGGAAAATGTTTAACATTCCATGTATTTAAAACACACAGTATCACATTCCATAAATAGAGGTCCTGGTGATATAATATGTAAAAATGAAACAGTAAAGTTAAATTCTAGCTACATACTCTAAGCTCTGAGCCCCAGCTCTGTTCTGTGTTAAAAAGGGAAGTAAGTCACAGAGCAGAGTTGTTGAAGACACAGTGACCTCTCATTGAGGCTTCTTCTCATCTGAACGACTGAAAGTGATTTGAAAAGGGAATAACTTTCTTGCCAAAGTATCGTATTTAAGGCTATGAGGTGCCACAGTCATCACACTCCCTTAAACTATCCCCCACATGGTATCTGTCAGGCTAGGTTATACTGTGTGACAACAACCACATCTTAGTGGCTTAAATTAGGAAGGGTTCCCCCTTACTTGTATTCTGTTCACTGCAGGGCCCTGTTCTGTGTCTCCTCACTCAGGGACCCAGACAAAGGGAAAACTACTTACTGCTTTGCAAACAGAAGGAGATCTCTAGAGTGTCTGAACAAGCGTTGGAAAGCTCTTCTCACAACTCATTGGCTAGAACTGGTCACATGGCTCTATCCACCCTGCTACAAAAGTACTGGACACAGCTATAGGCTTCTCCTTTGGTTGATGATGTCAGTTACCTTGTGGATAGACTCTGCGATATTTGTGACTATTTTTTTTAAAGTTCATTTATGTATTTTGAGAGATACCAAGTGCTAGAGTGTGGGAGGGGTAGAGGGAGCCCAGGAGGGGCAGAGAGAGGGGGAGAGAGAGAATCCCAAACAGGCCCCGTGCTGACAGCACAGAGCCCAGTGTGGGGCTCAAACTGTGAGATCGTGACCTGAGCCTGCTGCTTAACCAACTGAGTCACTGAGGTGCCCCAAATATTCATGCCTATTAAAGTGGATGGGCTTTTGAACAACTACCAGGATTTTCTCCTGCCTAGTCACTGTCTTCTAGGGGAATATTTCTTCCACCAACACCTACAAGGCACTTGAAAGGGGTTGATGGAATCAAAATATGGTTTCTGGTGGCATTTACAACTTCTTTGCAATCTACCCCCTGATTATTATTTTTTTCTGACCTTACTAAGTCAACACCAATGTTATCACTCTGCCACTAATATAATATTCATGAATAGTTGTTCGAGATTTACTGTAGTCCAGTCATTGTTCTGGATCCTTAGTATTCAACACAGAACAAGAGAGGCATGTATCATGACTTCATGTAATTTATAGTCTAGTGAGAGAGAGAGAGGGATGAATAACAAATGAATAAACAGAATATATGAATTAGTGTCATAGAAGGGAATACATATATAAATATATTGCTTAAAGATTCTGTTGAAGTACAGAAAGGCGGTGAAGTTATGGTACTTGTTGGGGAGAGAAAGAGAGAGAGAGATGGTGAGGGAGAGAGAAAGATGATTAGGAAGAGAGAGAGTGTGTGAGAGAAGAAGCAGAAGCAGAAGGAGCAGCAGAAGAAGCTGCTGCTTGGTCTGAATTCAAGTCCTTTCTCCAACCCTTTTACCTGTGTGACCTTGGGCTGGTCACTAGATTTCTCTGGGTCTCTTGTTTCTTCATCAGTAAGGTAATGGAAATTGGACTAGATTCCAAACCAGAGACAAATGTAAAAATTTTGAAGGAAGAGAAAGTCAGTCACAAGGGAGTCCTATAGCTAGTAGAGCTGTCCTTTATGTTTTTTCCTAAGTCCACAGAAGCTGTCCTTTCTGTCACCTCCTAAATATTGTCAGCTTTGTTTCCCTGCCTATGGTAACATATTTTGAACACATAGGGATCGGTCTCTTGATTCAAGTCGGGTGTAGAGAAGAATTTCTTGCCTGTGAGGGGCATTTAGCTACAGAATTCGTTTTCAGAGGAGCTGTGGCCTTCTCTTTTCAGGAAGTCTTTCTTTTTCTAAGGCCGATGCCCACCAGCATCACATTGTTCGGCGTGAAGGAGCATCAGACTTCCCGCCTCTCCGTCCGCGGCCTGACGACAAGATTCTCCTCCTGATGGAGTCATTACTCTCCCGGATTTTCCACGGTGGGTTCTAACAGGGAAGCGGGGGCTGACAGCGGGCCCGGGAGCGGTCGAGGCCCCCACCGCCCCAGCTGAGTCCTGCCTCAGTGTCGCTACTCCTGACTCTTTTCCCAGGCCACGCTCTGTGTGCGCCTCCTCATCCCTCTTCTCAGCTTGCCTTCTGCCTCACTGGGGGTAGGGAAATGACAGTCAGACCCAGCGCCGGGCTGGAGGCCAAGAGCCGCAATCCGCTGGGGTGGGGCTGGCCCAGTGCCCAGTTTTCAGACAAAGACAGGTTGGGAACCCCCCTGCAAAGACGGCTCCTCTGTCCCCTCCTCCCAGAGCCCTGTTTCCAGCTGGGGCCCGGCCGGCTATGACCTTATAGGGACCTTAAAACCATTTATTTCTTGGGATCTTGCTACTACCTCATTCCCAGCCCTGTAAGCTGTGTGTGTATCTGTGTGTGTGTCTGTGCGTGTATGTCTGTGTATGTGTGTGTGTGTGTGTGTGAGAGAGAGAGAGAGAGAGAGAGAGAGAGACAGAAAGAAAGAAAGAAAGAAAGAAAGAAAGAAAGAAAGAAAGAAAGAAAGAAAGAGATAGACAGCAAGACAGACAGAAAGAGAGGAAGAGGAAAGAGGGAAAGAGGGAAAAGCTGGACCCATCTAGTACATTTAGCGGAATTTGGTACGTGCGAGGGAACCAAGGCTTGCTCATACATGCCTTTGGGAATATTTTTAGGGGGAAAAAGAAGATAGCTGAAAACAGAGGGAGTTCAAGTAAATGGTAGCCGCGATTTTAGATCTCAAACTTCAGACACATAACCTTTACCGTAAGGAACGCTAAGCGAGAAACGGTCTTCCACTTCACCATCTCCGTGTTGCCTGCATGCATCGGAAAAATCTTTGATTCTAAGAAATCTCAAAACACGAGAGAAAACGCATTATTTTCAGAATGCTTGTAACCGCAAAATGTTTTAACAGTTTACATTTTCAAGAGTAAACTGCCTGGGGTGCTTTTCCCCCCTTGCTTATTAATGAATTCTATTTAACCAAGTCAGAAATCTTGCTGGNGCCTGGAGGCACCATTAGAAAACTCCAGATGCAAAGCTTTCTAATAGAATTCCTCATCTGACACAGCCCTCCGGAATACGTAGGCCTAACCTTTACGATCTGGCGGGCCAGACCTCTATTTGGAAACCTTACGAGGGGGGCTGATGCATTAATGATAATGTGCAATAACTCGGAGCCCCAGAACAGCTGAAGGCCTGGGGCGGCGGCGAATTCCCGCTCCGCATCTCGGAGAGGTGGTGGCAACCGGGACCCCCTGAGCAATGGGGGGTGGAGAGCAGGATCATCGACTAGAGGAGAACCAGGGAATGCCCCATGACCACATTTTCTCTCCCCATTACATCAGGAAGCTGAGGTTTTAAGAAAGGGAAGTGTTGGCAGGTCTGGGAACAGTTAGCGTTTTGGATTTATGGCCGCGAGGGTTCTAACCAATCACCGTGAAGCTACTTTTCTTTAAGAAGCTTCTGCATAGGCTCCTGGAAGTTCTGGGACTTGATAGCCTTAGACAAATGACTTAATCTCTCTGCTCAAGTTTCCTTCTAAAAGGGGATGATGATAAAGAATGATGCCTACCTGATAGAATTGTTCTGAGGGTTAAAAGAGCACACACTTTTTAAAAGAGTGCCCAGGAGGTAGTAAGTGCTTAATAAATACGAGCACTAGTTTGGTCAAACCAGATATGACAGGAAGCTGCTCTGAGCTTCCGGCCAGGCTGAGGAGTTGTCAGAAGAACAAGTATATGCCAGGACCCAGAGGTGGCCTGAGGTTCATCGACTGGACTCTGTTTATGACAGTATGTGGCACCAGCGCTAGTGGGCTATAGCTGGTTGCCAGAGGGAAGAAAAGCTCAGAGTCTGGACAGGTGGCCCCGAGCCCAGAGCGAGGGACATGACTAGGACACATGTTAAGCGTAAGTAGAGAGGCAGAAACACGGCGTAAGAATCAAGAAGGCTCACAAGTGGAGACTGTGTGCTTCGGTTTCAAGTTGTCATGTTGTCCCTTCTGCCCTAAAGGGGCCGATATTGGAGTCAATTTAGTCAGGAGACAAGTGTGGGCACGGGTGGAGAGGGGTTTGAGATGGGAGTTGGAGGGAGCAGGTGTGGTTGAGACAGATAGGAACCAGGAGAAATCCCCTTCAAGCCCTTCTGTGTAGAAGGATCCAGGTACTTGGTTCACCGGTTGGACCTGCTCTCTGTCTATATCTTTCTCTTGTAGCGGCGATGACAAATTTGCTTTTCAAGTGACTGTGCTCTTACACATATGAGGTACCTGGCCAAGTTGGGGTGGGGTTGGGGGAAATCTATGGCCACAGATGTCTGCAAAGGAGTGGACTCTATCTAACTCAGCTATCTACCTCCCACATACTTAACCTTGTGCCTGGTACAGAGCACAGGCCAGCTAGATTAAAAAATTCACTTGGCCCGTGTGTGAATCTCAGCTCCAAAGTCTGGAGTTTAGAGCTTCAGAATGAGCTGCTAAATATTTTAGAGCTCTTTTCTTATCTTGAGGCATTTGGTTTTATTGATGAGTTTAATTTTGCTTTTCCTGAAATATATCTCACAGGTACACTTCTGTTGAATTGCCTAGGGTCCTTCCATGTCTAGTTCAGACCTCCATGAATGTCAATAATCTTTGGGGCCACCATCTCTCCTGATTGAAGTGGGTCCATAAAATAAACAAGCACATCACAGATCAGAAAGGGACCTGCTATTCACCTGATCAGACCTCAGCAATATGGAAATTAAAAATATGTGGAAATACTATTAGCATCCTCTGATATCAATTCTTCAGTCACTTGAGAAAGAGAAAGAGAAAGAGAAACCAAGGAGTTGAATAACCTGATGGAATAAGTACTACACTACCTGCTCATGTTTGGTTCTGCTTTACTCATGATGAAGTTTATAATTTGAGGACATTTGATTTTTTTTTCAATTTGTCTCAATGACTTTGAAAAGAATAATAAATCTCCTCCTTATCTACTACATAAAGGTCTTAAAGAAAAATGTGAAGTATTCAAAATGGCTTGAAAGGTGATGCATAGAACATACAACTACAATTATTCTTACTATTATCATCATTCTTTTTTTCAAAAAAAATTTAATGTTTATTTTTGAGAGAGAGAGAGAGAGCACGATCTGGGGAGGGGAAGATAGAGAGGGAGACACAGAATCCAAAGCAGGTTCCAGGCTCTGAGCTGTCAGCACAGAGCCTGATGCGGGGCTTGAACTCACCACCCATGAGATCATGACCTGAGCCAAAGCTGAACACTTAACTGACTGAGCCACCCAGGCACCCCTATTATCATCATTCTTATAGGCACCACTGATGTTGAAGATAGATATTAAGTTTACAAGATGGAGCCAGATTCTACCCTAGGTAACCCTAGAACGGTAAAGATATCTTGGATGAAAAACCTGGCCCCCTGACAGCTTTCCCTTAATTATCATCAATTCTTTGAGAAGGCTGAAAAAGAGAGGGGGAGAAGGAGAGAGAGAGAGAGAGAGAGAGAGAGAGAGAGAGAGAGAGAGAAGGAAAAACCCGCCTAATTGAATGTAGGATAAACTATTCATTAGCAAGCTAAATAGTTACGACATTTAATAACCTATCATGCCTCATGGAAAACCAAGGCATTGCCAAAAGTAATTGAAGTTTGTGATTCTCCAAACTGTTATTTAAAGCAGGGTTTGGCGAGGCGCAGTGGGTCTGCACCAATTTTAATTGCATTTTTAAAATGCAGGATGGTGATTGCATTCCTTTACTTGTGACTTGTGTCATGAAATCCCTTTATGGTGAACTTGCTTATAGTGAAACCTTATGCAGTGAATTTAAAGTTCAAAGCATGTGGGCATCATCTATCTCGAAAGTCATGCTTTACTTTCTGACCTTTTAACTGATTCATTCCCTGTTGCATATAACCCCCAATTCTTTCTCTTTTTGCTTGCCTGCAAAGCAAAGATTTGAGATGGCTCAAATCCTTGTTACTACCACAAAGAGCTTCTTAGGGGGTTAAGATAACTTGTCCTGGGGAGAGGACCTTCCCCAGTGATGACTGGATGGGCCCTGGAAGCAATGTTTGCCTGTGGAACAAGCAGCAGATGCTTGCATCCTTCACCCCTGGACAGCTAGAGACCATTAAATACCACAATACATTCAGTATAGAACTTTTGTACAGTACTTTTACTGTGCAATTGTATACTAGGCAGACAATGATGATTACATCACCCTCATCATTACTGCAGGGCTTCTCCACTCCCTTGTCATGTTGCATGGATCATTTTGTAAAATGGCTATTTGTTGAGCGCATAGTAATCCAGCAGGCACCGTGCTAAGCATTTCACAGGAATTCACTCATTTATGCCTCAGGGAGAACCTTAGGTGTTTACCAATTTTCCCCATTGGACCAAGGTGCAGGGTTTGTTAAAGAATTTGCTCAGGACCACACAGCCTGAGCTGCCGGATCTGGGATTTGAACCTCTGGGACTGACTCCGGATCCCACCTGTTCAACCAGTACACTCCACTACTATACCATTTATGCAGGGCTGTGTCCCATGGGATGATATTTCCTGACTTTCTCCCCGCTGAAATTCCTGTGTCTTATCACAGAGAAACCTGGATATCTGATCATATTGGCTTCCTACTCTGAAAAAGGGGTCACTGATCATGCCTTCCACAGGAGGATGTGAGGATTCAATAAGAATGAGCAAAAAATGTACTTGGGACAAAATCAAGTGATACATAACATGAACTGATCCCACGGTTCTTGAGTCTAGAAGGTGACAGTGGTGCTGGTCCCTTCTGAGGGATGGGAGGGAAACAGAAAATAAAAATCCCCATGTGACTTCCCATTGTCCACGAGGGCCAAACTCCAAAGCAAAACACCAGAGGTTCTTCAGTGTATGTTCCCAAAGTAGTTTTCTAGTTACATTCTCTATATCTCTGTCCAGTCCTCCACACCTAAGACCAGCAAAACAAAACTATTTGCCATTTGCCAACATGCCTTTGATTTTCATGCCACTCATCAAGCAAAACTGTGTATTCAGTGTGTGGTTTTGAGATATCAATGCAATAGCCAAATTGAGACATCAGCTAGGCAATTGGGTAAATGAACCTGGAACTCACAACAGAAACTTAGATTTGAAACAAGATGTTTGGGAATACAGCATATAGATGGTATTAAAACCAGGGCAATGGCTGAACTCACCTAATGAGAATGTGTACATTAAGAAGAATATTCACAAACTCAACATAGGTGTCAAACCAGACTCATGGTTTCAGGAGACAGTAGGTCATTTGAGTGGCAATGCCTAGATGGCAGTTTCTAGAAGAGATTGATACATGGGTGACAGGAAGCAATAAAAATAGAGTTTGGGGGCCCCTGGGGTCCCCAGTGGATTAAGCATCTGACTTTGGCTCAGGTCACAATCTCACAGTTTGTGAGTTCGAGCCCTGTATCGGGCTCTGCGCTGTGATTCTCTGTGTCTCTCTCTCTGCCCCTCCACTGCTTGCGCTCTTTCTCTCAAGAGTAAATAAAAATTTTTTTAAAAAAAGAAACAGAGTTTTGGAAGTCATAAGCAGATTGGTAACTGTTGAAACTCTGACCAAATAAGGGTGAATTATCCCTGAAGGCATTATCAGCCTCCTGCCTCATCATGATCAGATGTTGGAAAAATGTAGATGCTACAGCTACCATTTCCTTATGCAGACATTTGATATTTACTTTGTTTTGTTCTTATTGCCATTTGCTCTTTAACTTTTTAAAAATTGTGAAATATGTCAGAAGAGTATAAAAACACATGGACAGTATTAATAATTAAAAGCTGAATGTAAGTTCAACAAAGTCAAAAAGCATGCATTGCTAGAATTGTGTAAGCCCTTCCTGTATGCTCTCTGCCTTCTCCCAAAGATACCAACATCTTCATTTTTGCGGTAATCATTCCCTTGTTCTTTTTTATGGCCCTACTACCTATGTGTGCATTCTGCAATCATAAATTGATTGTGTTCGCCTTTAAACTTTACGTAAATGAAGCAATTCATCTCTGCATGTAGCTGTAGATAGTTCATTTGTAGTGCCATATGTCCGTTTGTCTGAAATATCTGACGCTGGTATTCAGGACTGTAGTTGATTTTTCCATTGGTTTCTATCTGGCAGGCTTGCCAAACCCTCTCATCTTCTAACAATTAACCTATAAGTTTTTTGGATTTTCTATATTCATGCTTCCACTATCATGTGCAAATATTGACAGGTTTGATAAGTTTTCTTTTTTCCATTTCTTTTCCTTGTTTTATTGTGCTGTGCAAGTTTGAATAAAAGGAGTGGTAGCAGATAGTCTTGTCTTTTTCCTAATCTTAATCTTTTAACATCTTAATCTATTATGAAATATAACATTTACTTTAAGATTTTATAGATACCTTTTATCAGGTTGACGGGGCAATCCTCTACTGCCCATTTACATGAAAATATTTTATCATTGTTAGCATTTAGATCATAAAATGAATATTCAACTTTAGCAAACCTTTTTGGTATCTATTGAAGTGATGAGACTATTTTTCTTTTCTTTTTAATTTTTTATGTTTTTTTAAATTTATTTTTGAGACACAGAGAGAGAGAGAGAGAGACAGTGCAAGAGAGGGAGGGTCAGAGAAAGAGAGACACAGAATCCAAAGAGAAGCTCCAGGCTCTGAGCTAGCTGTAAGCACAGAGCCCAATGCAGGGCTTGAACCCACGAACCGTGAGATCATGACCTGAGCCAAAGTCAGACGCTTAACCCACTGAGCCACCTAGGGGCCCCTATACAATTTTTCTTTTAATCTGTCAGTGTGTACACTAATTTTCAAATATTAAACCAACCTTGCATTCCTAAAGTACACCAGGATCTATTTTCCTTTTGGGGCAGAGCTGGTATGGTTTTCTAAGATTTTCCTTAGGATTTATGCTGTGTTCTTGAGTGAGATTGGCCTTACATTACTTACTTTTTTACATAGCCCATAATTATTTCTATTTGCTTACATATTTACCACTTTCTGTGCTCTTCTTTCCTTCTTGCATCCCAGATTCATGTATGATTTGGGAACATTTTCCTGATAGCCAAAGAATGTCTTTTAGCATTGCCATTAGAGAGTTTGCTAGTCTGAAATGTCTTGATTTAATCTTCATTTCTGAAGTACATTTTCTCTAGGCATAGAATCCCAGATTTCTCTTTTACTCAGCGGATTGGACATACTGTTTCATTCCCTTCTGGCTTTCATTACTGGGAAGGGAAGTCTCAAACTTGTTTCTCTAAAGAACATACCTTTGCTACCTGTCTCCTCCCAAGGTCTTTCCTCATTTTGGTCTTGGCTTTATTGGTTATATTTTCTTTCTGTTTTGGTTTCACTATAATGTATCCAGGTACAAATTTCTTTTTAATTATATCATTTGGGATTAGTTGGGCTTCTGAACCTGTGGGTTGGTACATTTCATGAATTCTGGAAAATCCCTAGCTGTGATGTCTTCAAAAACTATGGCTGCTTCCTTCATATGCTGCTATTTTTCTAGGACTCCCAACAGCACACCTTCTCATTACATGCCCCATGTCACTTTGTCTCCATTTGATCTTTCTATTGTTTTGTTATTCTGTGCATCTTCCTGGATAATTTCTAGAGGTGGCTATTTCAGTTTCTACAGTGCACTAACTTTCCTTTTGTTAATCTACTGTCAAACCTACCCATTTCACTTTTTTTCCTAATATAGCACCTATTTATAGTCTGTATCAGCTTGTAAATATTTCTACATATATTATACCTGTAGTAATACAACTTGAAATTACTTAAGATAACCACACATTTAAAAAATCATATTTAAAAAACTAATTTAAAAGACACAATAGGGGCACCTGGGTGGCTCGGTCGGTTAAGCGTCCGACTTTGGCTCAGTGGTTCATGAGTTTGAGCCCCACATCAGGCTCTGTGCTGACAGTTCAGAGCCTGGAGCCTGCTTTGGATTCTGTGTCTCTCTGTCCCTCTGCCCCTCCCCCGCTGTGTTCTGTCTCTCTGTCTCTCTCAAAAATAAATACACATTAAAAAAATAAAAATAGGGGCGCCTGGGTGGCTTAGTCGGTTGAGCGTCCGACTTTCGCTTAGGTTGTGATCTCGCGGTTCGTGNATAAAAATAAATAAACATTTTTTAAAAAAGACATAACAAAAACACTGGGGCCCACAATAGTGAAGTAAATGCACTCCTTGTCTCTTAAACAAACTTATTGTTATATAATTTTTCAGACATATGCAGGAGTAGAGGGAATGGAATAAAGAAAAACTCTCCATGCCCATTACTCAGTTTCAAAGATTATTAGCATTTTAACATTCTTATTTAATATTTCTCCACATACAATCAGTAAACATGTTTTTCTTAGAGCATCTTAAAGCAATTCCTGGGAAGCATGTAATTTCTCTGAGATGACATTTGATCTGAAAATTTCTTGGCACTGATCTCTAATTGACAAGAATATGTATTTTTTGGTGGAGAACTACCACTATTACCACACCTAAGAAAACCAGCAGTAATTCCCTATTTCATTGAGTTTTTTAAGAGTTTTATACTTTGTTTCCAGAAGTTCAATTTGGTTCTTTAGAAACCTGCTTCATCTTATTTTACAGTTTGTTTCTTACCCATATTTCCAAGTTTGTCACTTACTATTAAACATTTTTTTATTGTGTGTGTCTGAATCTCTCATGATCTGAAGTCCTTATGAGTCTGTATATGTTTTGTATATGTGGATGTTTTGTTTCTTTCTTTTAATTCGTGCTCATGGTGCTTTATTTCCTTCTGTATTTAGTTAATTTTTATGTTGGTCTGCTCATTATTCTTGGAATTGTGTTTGAAAATTCTTTGGGACTTGGAAATATATGTTCTTTAGTGGGGATCTACATTTGTTTCTACCATGCACTTTGTGACATGACTAGTCTGGAGTCACTCTCAACTGAATTCTTGGCTTGAGGTTTTGCAGATAACTTAGGGAGTATGAATTCAGGTTATAAACCTGATATGAGCTCTAGGTCCAAGTTCTCAATAGTGACTTCTTTTTCTTTTTTTCACCTTTGCTCAGTATCACAGTTATAAACAGTATATTTTCTTGACTGAGGGTGGGGGTAAAGAGAAGTGGTAGTGTTTCTTCTACATTATTTTTACTCTGAGGGTATAGTTGTTTGGGATATGAGATTTGAACTCTCCACCTTGGTAAGCGCTGGGACATATCTCCCATTCCATGGACCTTGTAAGTTGTGAGAACAAGAGTTCAAGTTCCTCTCGTTCAACAAATGGCCTCATTTCCTGGGCTAAGTTTCTTCCTTTCTTGAAAGTTCATTGATAGATTTAAGTTGATGTTTTTCATGTATTTTAGGCAAGAATTTTAGTTGTCTATAGAAGGAGGGTTGATCCAGGTACCACTTCTAGAAATGAAAGCTCTCTATTCATTCTTTAAGTCATAATGATCTGGTCTTCTGACCAGTGAAGTCAGAAAATTTGACCAAAAGTAAAAAAAAAAAAAAAAAAGCAACAACTTGTAGTTTGGCCATATGTGTTAGTACAAATGAGACTGTGAAAAGCCTGCTCCTTTGCATACATCTAATATTGGAAAATATGGATCTCAGAAAAGTAAATGTCAATGAACTGAAATAAATTTGTGGAAGCTGAGCTCACTGGATATACAATTAGTCCCTTGTATTATACCTCAACAATATCTTAAGAATCTGTCTTGAGGCACCCAGGTGGCTCAGTCAGTTATGCATCCCAATTGTTGATTTCTGCTCAGGTCATGATCTCACAGTTCGTGGCTTTGGAGCCCCGAGCCAGGCTCTATGCTGACAGAGAGGAGCCTGCTTGGGATTCTCTCTCTCTCCCTCTCTATGCCCCTTCCCCTGCTCAAAATAAACAAAATAAACTTAAAAAGAGTCTGTCTTATGCCTCCACTAAACTGATTCTTCCCAGAAGATTTGTCACCTGTGTAGTTTACATATTTTTTTATCACTCACCATAATAGGCATAATTACTACTTGAGCTAAGAAACTAAATTACTGTTGCAAAAATAATTGTTTTATTTAAAATCTAAACTAATTTAACTGTTCATACGTACTAAGAGATTGGGAAAGGATTGTCATTATTCTCCTAAGAGTGGCACTAACATTTCTCTAGTGCTTTCTTTACCTTAAAGGATGTAGTGGTGACAGAGAAGACACTACCTGGAATAGATTTTCATTGTTTATCAGAGAACATTTAATGAGTTTTGGATATGCAAATAGAATTCCAAAGCTCAGTATGGGGATGAGACTAGAAACAACTAGAATATTCTGCATAATACAACGGTAGGAATTTTTATTTTCTCTTGAGAAAGGGGCAAGGAAGAGTGAGTGAGAGAAGGAAGGCGGATGGGGTTGGTAACTACAGCCTGCAAAGTGGCCAAAGGACTTTGCAGGCCATAGATAACTGCTATCTAGGATCCTACATTAAGGTTTTTATGTTTCTGCAACATAAAACTTCTTCTGTCTTCCCAACCTCAGGCAAAGTCAGCTACATCTGCTTCAGATACATGAGCATCTGGGGGTGTGGAGGGGGATGTGCTGGGATGACCGAGTACACATGCAAATCAAAGAAAGGGAGTCAACGCCAGAGTAGAATAAAGGATCAACACTACAAGAAGACAGCAAAGCAATGGTAGTTAGTGAAATGAAGATGAAGATGAAGGTTGCCCATGAAACTTTAAGTCCCTGAGAAATGTGATACAATTTGAATCTAGATCCTGAAAGGGCAGGATGCTTATATACAACACTTTTGTCATTATTCATATTTCTACTGAAGTTGAAGGGCACTAGAAAGCCGCTCCAATTTCCAGTAATTAGTAGTTGGTGTCAGGGTCTAACCAGGGTCTTCTCCATTCCAGTCAAGTTTTTATTTCTCCTGCCAGGCACTGAAGCTGAGGTTCTCAAACTTACATGCACATTGGGAGAGTTTAAACTTACTGATGTCCAGGCCCCACTCTAGATATTCTGCTTTAATTGGCCTGAGGTAGGACCTGGGCTTTGGGACTTTTAAAACCTCCCCATGTCATTCTAATGTGCAGGCAAGGTTGAGGACCACAGGTATAAAGTAATAATAATATTCTTTTTTTTTTTGGTAATTTCTTATTTTATTTATTTTTATTTTTTTTATTTTGAGAGAGGGAGAGTGAGAAGAAATGTGGGAAGGACAGGAAAAGGGAGAGAAACTATCTTAAGCAGACTCCACACCCAGTGTGGAGCCCAATGCAGGGCTTGATCTCACGACCATGAGATCATGACCTGAGCCAAAATCAAGAGTCGGACGCTCAACCTACTGAGCCACCCAGGCGCCCCTATGATAATATTCTAAGGACAGTCTGAAACATTCAAATGAGGTCACAAAAAGCAATAGAGAATGTGTGAGTTGCAAGTGTGATCATAAAGGAAGGTAATTTTGCTGAAATGTATTCTTATCTCATATAATCCCTGTGCATGTTGAGGCCTAAAAATAAAAATACAGAAAACAAAAATATTTCTTAGAACCCTTCTATTAATGAAATAAAAATAATCTATACCCATTCAGCTTATGGTTTGCATTAATATAACTTTACAATTCAACTCCATTAATCTAATTTCACTTATCCAGAAAACTTTTGCTCAGAAACCTGCCATTGCAGATGATTTACTGTTTATTTCCAGAAATTCACCCAAATTTATCCTTTCCCCATTCATCAGCCCTTCCTCAGGACAAGAGATCACTTCAAAATATGATTCATTCTTCAGGACTCCTTTTGAAATCCTCCCAACTCTGTCTACCAATCTACCAATCTTTATAATATGATAAATTTTTCCCGGTTTTAATGTAAATGTCCCCTTATACTGCCACGGAATGACCTACCTTAAATCAGAACCCCTCAAGCTTATAAATATCCCAACTTGGTCTTTCCCACTCCTGGAAGCTGTGAAAACTTTTTCAAGATGATGATCCCCTTTCCTTTGATAAACAGCAAACTGAACTTGGTTTTTATCAACTAGACACATAGTGTTTATTAACTGCTTGATCAGAGATGCTCACATATTTCAGTTAGGAAACGTCCAAATGTCTTCATTTAATATGTCAAATAAAATAGCTACTATTTGCTCCATGCCAACTGGATGATTTACAGGATTTACAGATATTGCCTGTAATCTTTCAAGGCTGGCATCACTAAATATTTTTTTTTATGAAGTAATGGGACTCAGAGAAGTTTGGAACTTTACCGGAAGTCACACAACTATAGGTAGAGCAAGGATTTCCATCCAGGTGTTTGTGATTCTCAAGGCTGAGTTAGCTCAACAGTTAGATCCACGACAGGCACTACATTGCCTCACAGAAGACTGAATCCAGACCTTCTCTCACTAGCTGGAGTGGCCTCGAACACATATGAGGTATCACCAGTTTGAATAAGTCAACATTAGCCACTACCTCCCCAATGGGACACCACAAATGCAGCCAGATAATTGAAGTAATAACAAAAGAGTTGCTTTATGATTTTTTCAACCACATTTCTGTTTTAATTCTTCAAGTGGAGAGTGGGTAGGTAATTTTCCACCAGATTATTATTTATTACATCTTTAGGTATCTGATGTATTTTATAATAATTTTTTCCTCTTTTAAAGTTTTATTATGAAACACTTTTTTAAAAAAATGTTTATTTATTTAAAAAATTATAACTTTTTAACTTATTTTTGAGAGAGAGAGAGTGTGTGAGTTGAGGGAGAGGCAGAGAGAGGGAGACATGGAATCTGAAGCAGGCTCCAGGCTCCAAGCTGTCAGCACAGACCCTGGAGCTTGAACCCAGGAACCATGAGATAATGACCTGAGCCAAAGTCAGGTGCCTGACCAACTGAGCCACTCAGGCACCCCTTACTTATTTAGAGTAAGAGAGAGCATGAGTGGAGGAGGGGAGAGAGGGGAGAGAGAATCCCAAGCACGCTCCACGCTCAGTACAAAGCCCAATGAGGGACTCATCTCATGACTGACCGTGAGGTTATAACCTGAGCCAAAATCTGGAGTTGGATGCTTAACCAACTGAGCCACTCAGGTGCCCCTGAAGCATTTTTAACATATACAAAATAGTCAAAATAATATACTAAACCTGTAATGTGCTCATCATCCAGCTTCAACATTGATAAACTCTCAACCAATCTTGTTTTATCTATATACCCATGCACTCCTCTTTCCAGTATTATTGTGAAGCAGATCAAACAAAGATACAGTAGAATTTTTTTCATAAATATTTTAGTATGCTTCTCTAAAATATTAGGACTTCTTCAGTAGGTATGTCTAAGAGAAGTACCACTAAAATAACAACAAAAAACACCCCAGAATATCACTGTGTAAGGTGACAGTAGTTTGCTAATGTATCAAAAATAGAGCCAGTGTCCAAATATCCAATTGCCACATAACTATCATAATATTTTAAAGTTTGTAAAATTTGATGAACTTCCAGTGACTCAACACTTTTTCCAGGTAGGTTAGAATATGAAAACTCATCCTAGTGGGGATGTTTCTCTTATAAAGAAGTTTCTTTATTTTTCAAGTAGGCTTCATGCTCAGTGCATAGCCCAACACAGGGCTTGAACTCACAACCCTGAGATCAAGACCTGAGCTGAGATCAAGAGTCAGATACTTAGACAACTGAGCCACCCAGGTGGCCCTTGTAAGGGAGCTTCTATTATCCACCCCCTCCCTCTCTGATTGTGGTCTCAGTTCTCAAATTTTTTAATTTGGATTTTCATGGTAAGTTTTATTTTCATGAAGCCTAAGTGTTTTAAGCGTGGCCTTATTTCTTTCAAGTTCTGAACGTATGGTCCCATTTTAATTTGCACGTCTGGACCAGATAATATCTTTATGATACTCAATGCTCCTTGGGGATGGAGGAGAACGCAGTTAGGAGGTATCATCAATACAAGTTAATTTGGGAGGTCTGCTC
Organism: Crocuta crocuta; assembly: GCF_008692635.1. NCBI lineage: Eukaryota > Metazoa > Chordata > Mammalia > Carnivora > Hyaenidae > Crocuta > Crocuta crocuta. The sequence continues at coordinate 445,719 of NW_027530182.1, forward strand.
TTATTTTTGATGTTTAAGTCAATAAGTGCTTTGAGAAATAAATCTGACATTTTTCTTGCAGCATTTTACATTCCTGTTCATGTAAAACATCTCTTTCTTATTCATTCATGGTTATCTGTGTTTCTAATGAACAATAAAGTAGCTGTCAACAGTTGATGTGAACCAAGAAGGAAAACACCAAGGGAGTATATAGTTAAAGGTATGAGCTACTAAACTTTTCCATGCAGTTTTCAAAGTGCACCTTTACTGGTTCATTGTATCTGTGGCATTTTTTACATAAAAAAAAATAAGAAGAAAGAGATAAGAAGTGAGGGAAGGAGGTCGAAAGGGCAGGAGGGAGGGGAAAAGGGAGAAACTAGCCCATGCCTTTGAAGTTAGATAGTGACTAATTCATCTTGTCTTTCTTTCTTCAGGAGTGACCTAGTGGGACAGAACAGAATTAGACAATCTCAGTCTTGGGACTTTATGTTCTGCCTTGTCCCCTAGTAGAAATGTCTATTCCTGATGAGGAGTCCCAACTTGGTAGTAGCTCTGTAAGCTAAAGTTCTGCCAACACATTAGGCAGATGGTTATCAAATGATTTTCCCATTCCCTATATGAAGATCACTGTGCCCTGCTGTTGATAGGATTACACAGGGACTAAAGCAAATTAATGGCAAGCAGGGGAGAATCCTATTAGTTTGGACCACACATGTGGTTAAATAAAAGCAGGAATAATCACAGCATTGGGTTTTATCTGGATCCATACGTGTTTTCTCAAAGTGATTGAAAATATTTGCAATGTGATTTGTCCCTTTTCTATGCATGCTGCTTGCTTTGTTGCATGGTGCCTGTTTAAGAACCCTCATGGGTGCATAATCCCACCTCCCTGGGGCATTCACTTTAGAGGTCCTCTTAAGGCGAGTTCCTTGCTTGGAGCTCAGAATCTTGTTCAGGGTGGTTTTTGCATGGAAAAGATATTCAGTCCTTAGTAGTTTCAGAGATCCAGTCTGAAACTACTACTGACAAAGAATAAGAACAGACACCATCGAATCTGTGGATTATATGGCAAACACTTGGCAGATTTCTCATTCTGTGCTTAACTTTGACATGAAGCTAGGCAGTAATGTTTGCAGATCAAATGAGATTTTTGCCAGCCCACCACTAGATAGGGAGGATTTATCTACAACCACACTATGATGTTCCCTTAATACCTTTCAAAAACACAAGTGCTTACATCCTAATAGGTTTTTAGCTTAAGATCTAATCATCCACTCTTGAATTAAGATGCTTGAATGAAGCCAACTCATTTGGAACTAAGCATTTTAATGTCAACAAAGACATATGGTATAGAGGCAGAATTACAAAGGCTCTCTTCTGAAGCATCCATTAGGAAAGCAAGACTAAGACCCCAACACCATTAATAGTTTACTCATTTATTTCTTTGTAAATAAATGAGCATAATATCATCTTATGAAAGTGGAAATGGTCTAATAATTACATGTTAGGGATAAGGTACATTCCCATTTGAAATGATTAAACCATTCTCTTGCTCTATAATTACTACCAACTTTTTTTATGAATGGCATTGCATTTTTAGACCAAGGAAGATACAACTATATTACACATATTGGGCAAATACATAGGTAGCGTAAATATCAAGACTTCTATGTTGCCGTTTGTAGAAAAGTACATCTCAGCCTAATTATACATTGCCAGTTAGGGTCCCTCAAAACCACTGAAAACGTCAACACCATAATGCAATCATAGAGTCATCTCTGACTTATTATATGGGAAAAACATATTAATAAGGAATTGTGGAGTAATGAGCCTTTGAAAAGTGTATTTTTATTGAACTTAGATGTGGAAAATCTATAAATTAGAAGGATATTAATTTAGTTCATCTTGGTCAAATTAGTATGTTCAAGAGTTTTGACTGACTTCGTTATTTGAAGCATTTCACCAAGAGGCAACTCTCTCTCCTGCCTAGTTCATTTCTATTAACTTTAAAATATTTTAAAATACCTGACCTAGGTGGCTGGGTCATTTAAACATCCAACTTTGGCTCAGGTCATAATCTCGAGGTTTGGGAGTTTGAACCCCACGTCAGGCTCTCTGCTGACAGCTCAGATTCTATGTCTCCCTCTCTCTGTCCCTTCCCCACTCACACTTTGTATCTCTCTCAAAAATAAATAAACATTTTTTTAAAATGAAAGAATTTAAAAATAAAATAAATAAAATAAAATATCTTTTGGTGGTGATAGGAAGGTAGTCTCTTAAACCATCCAGACTATATTGGCTTACCCATTTTTGTCTTTTCTTAACACCCCCTCCTTCTCTTTTGGAGCATTTGTCACAATCGTGTTATTTGGTTAATGTCCTTTTTTCCTGCTAGTTTGTAAGCTCAGTGAGATCAGTACTATATCTGTCTTTTTCATCACTGTATGGCTGTGCTACATTGTGCTATTTGATAAAAATATTCAATGTCTGAAAAAAATAATTTAAAAAAATATCCAATCCCTTTCACTAAAGGACCACTTCTTAGCAAAACATTGTGTTCCCAGTCTCACTGATCTCAAGCTTAGTCATCTGTCTTGCTTTGGCCAATATAATATGAGTGAAGTTGTCATGTGCCACTTCTGAGCAGAAGCATTAAGGGTTTCTACATGGTTTCACCATTGTCCTCTCACTTTGCCATGAAACCAGCATATCCCAGATAGGGCAGATCTTTTAATCTGAGTCCTGAAATGAAGATTTAGAGTAGAGTCAAAGCTGAGTGGGGTGGTTATATAATGAGGGAAAAATAAATCTTTATGGTTGTAAGCCACAGAAATTAGGTATTTGTTATTTAGCTTACTCTGATTCATACAAATATCCAATGTCTATCAAAGTGCAGGCATGTGGTAAGCACACAATAAACATTTGTTGACAGATTGAAGGAATGGATGAGACATGTGATCTATACATCAAGAAGGTAAGGCATTTACAGACTCAAAGTCATAAAAATCTGGGTATGCATCATTATTTCAACCATAGAGATTTGGGTTTAATATAAATGCCATTAAATATTTGATTATTGCTTTTAAAACCTAGGCCACTCAAGGTAAATATATTTTTATAAAAAAATGACATGCATGATTTAGTACCAACTGGTGATACAGAGCAGTGACTTTACAGAAGGTCACACTAGCCGAGCAAGATTTCACTTGATGATGTGAACTGGATGGATGAGTGGATTTATCGAGGCTTTTAGTTAATGGAGAGGTGAGAAGAGGACATGGCAGATTTCTGAAGGGAAAATGCATGAAAACAAGAAAAGTGTGGATTAGGGAATACCAGGGATGTGATTTAATGAAGCTGGTGCTTGAGGCAGATTAGTCAGTTGGTAGCGGATCAGAGAATGAAGAGATGGGACACAGTTAAGAAGCTACTTCAGAAAATGGGGGCACCTGGGTGGCTCAGTTGGTTAAGAAACTACTTCAGAAAATGTAATACCATAAAATGGTGATTCACCCTCAGCTAAATCTATAAACTCTAACTGATCTTGATAGAAACACAAACAAGATTATTAGTTTTTTTGTTTTTTTTTTTAGAAACCAGGCTAGAAATATATAAGAAAAGAGAGGAAGATGCTGACAAAATTAATAAAGAGGTATTAAAATATACAAAATCTGAATAATTAAAACAATAGTTTGAATGGGCAGGCACATCAATGGGAAAGTTTTGAAAATTAGAAACAAATGCAACCTCGTTTGCCAAATTAGTTTATGAGAGTTGGAATTAAAAATGAATGAAAATTCCCACTGTTGGTGGGAATGTAAATTGGTGCAGCCACCCTAGAAAACAGTTTGAAGATTCCTCAAATAGTTAAAAATAGAACTACTCTATGATCCAGCAATCACACTACTAGGTGTTTACCCAAAGAAGACAAAAATACTAATTCAAAGGGATACATGTGCCCCAGTGTTTATAGCAGCATTACCCACAATAGCCAACCTATGGAAACAACCCAAGTATCCATCAACTAATGAATGGTTATATATATAGTGGAATATTACTCAGCCATCAAAAAGAATGAAATCTTGCCATTGCAATGACATGGATGGATCTAGAGAGTATTATGCTAAGTGAAATAAGTCAGTTAGAGAAAGACAAATACTGTATGAATTCACTCATGTGGGATTTAGGAAACAAAATAAATGAGTATAGGGAATAAAAAGAGAGAAAGAAAGGCAAGCCAAGAAACTAATTTTTAACTATACAAAACAAACTAATGGTTACCAGAGAGGAGGTGCCGGGGGATGGGTTGAATAGGATTAAGGCATGTGCTTGTCGTGATGAGAACCAGGTGTTGTATGGAAATGTTGAATCACTGAAGTGTACACCTGAAACTAATATCAGACTGGATTTTTTTTTCTGAGACAGAGAGAGAGACAGCAGGAACAGAGGAGGGTCAGAGAGGGAGATACAGTATCCAAAGCAGGCTCCAGGCTCTGAGCTGGCTATCAGCCCAGAGCCCGACCCAGGGCTTGAACCCATGAACCATGAGATCAATGACCTGAGCCGAAGTTGGACGCTTAACTGACTGAGCCACCCAGACGCCCCTGGAATTTAAATAAAAACTTTAAAAAATGAGTGGGAAAAAAATAGCTTTAGTTGAGGTGGCATCTGCAAAAACATTAAGTTGGACTTGACCTCATATCTTGCACCAGAATAAATTTGAAGTATATCAAAGAGTTAAATGTGCTAGATTGAACCATATGATGATTTCTGTAGGTCAAAATTGTTAAATGTTGGTAATTTCATACGGTTCACTTAGTAAAAACTGAAGTCATGGAAGTACTCAAAGAAATGACTATTTGGGTTGTAATCTTGAGATGGGAAATACTTTTTAAACTTACATAGAATTCAAAGGTCTATAAAAAATAGAATTCAAAGGTCTATAAAAAATAGATGGCTAAATTCAAGTACTTAACAATATACTTTTTCTGCGTGGCAAAAATCACCATAAACACAATCAAAAGACAAATGACAAACATGGAAAAATATTTCCAACTCATATCATAGATATGGGACTAGTGTCTCTTTATCTTTAGATAGAGAGCTTCTATAAATTAATACACAAAAGACCAATAACCCACTAGAAAAATGAGATATGAACAGATAGTTCAAAAGACGAGAAAGTCAACTGGCCTTTATCAGATAAAAGGAGGCTCATTGTCATTTATTATATACAAATGCAAATTAAAGTTAAAGTAAAGTAGCATTTTTTCACCTCTCAGATTCCAGAGATCTAGGAACTTGATAACATAGTCTATTGGCAAACCCGAGCATTTCTGGTGGGAGTCTAAACTGGTACCACTTCTGTGGCAGGACGTTTGGTCCCATCAGTGAAAATTACGGAAGTACATACTTAGGTCCAGCCATCCCATTTGGGGGAATTCATACCACAAGGCACCTTCACATGTGTGAAACAAAAATGCCAATGTTATTAATTACAGCATTTCTTGCAAAATCAGAAGACTGGAAACATTATGAATGTCCTTTATAGAGAATGGCTAACTAAGCTCTAGTGCTTAGGTCCACAACCACCTCCTATTCAGGTATAAAAATGAGTGAGAAACTAAATTCTGACATAAGATGTCCAAATCAGATTGTGTGAGAAAGGAAGACAAAGGATAATGTATATGTACACTACCATTGGTCTCTCTCTTTTTTTTTTTTAATTTCTGAGAGAGAGAGAGACAGAGAGAGATAGCATGAGCAGGGGAGGATCAGAGAGAGAGGGAGTCACAGAATCTGAAGCAGACTCCAGGTTCTGAGTTAGCTGTCAACACAGAGCCTGATGCGGGGCTCAAACCCACGAACCGTGAGATCATGACCTGAGCTGAAGTCGGACGCTAAACTGACTGAGCCACTCAGGAGCCCTCCCATTGGTCTTAAAAAGGTATATAGAGAATATATCAATATATCTTATAAAGAGTATATGAGCATAAATAGTTTTTATAAGTATAAAGTTTCTATGGTCTTCTATGGAAGACCATAAAAGAAACTAATAACATTGGTTACTCTAGGAAGAGGAACTAAAGGGTTAGAGAACTGGATGAAGTTATACTTTTCACATCCTTTGCACTTTTTGAATTTTGAACCATTTTCATATATTACCAATTCACAAAATTAAGTTAAAAATGCTATTTCAGTTAAAATGAATTGACATCAATATCCTTTGCAGATAAATTTATACCTGATTTATGAAAAGCAAAATAATAAAACAAGCAAAACCCAAGCCCAACATAAGAAATTATCATAAAATTCTATGTGTGAACCTAAATGCAATTAAAATAATTAAATTTTAAGTAATTGATTATGCAGAAAACCTATTTCTCACACTGCAGTTAGAGTGAACTTTTTTTTTTTAAGATTTTTTATTTATTTCTAGGAGAGAGAGAGAGAGAGCGTGAGCAGGGGAGGGTCAGAGGGAGAGGGAGACACAGACTCTGAAATAGGCTCCAGGCTCTGAGCTGGCAGGCAGCACAGAGCCTGATGCGGGACTTGAACCCACGAACCGCGAGATCATGACCCAAGCGAAAGTCGGACGCTTAACCGACTAAGCCACCCAGGCGCCCCTAGAGTGAACTTTTTAAACATAAACTTGATAATGTCACTCCTTTGCTTAAAGTCCTCTTCTGGTTCCCCATTGATTTAAGGATGATAAAATCCAAAATCCTTAATATGACATACAAGTCTTCCATTGGTCTGGCCTCTGTATCATTATTCCAGCTTCATTTCTCACTCCTGCCTCTACTTTGTTCCATTAATCCCAAATTTGCTATTGTCTTTAGGAACCGAGCACCACAATAGACCTTTACATATATCTGCTCACCTGCCACTTTTCCTTTTTTTTTTCCTTTGCCTTAAGAGATCCCCACCTCCCTTTTCCCTACTTACCCCACCTCTTTGTTTTTCTTTAATTAGACATCAAGTCTCCCTGATCCCCAAACCTGGATAAGCCCCATCTTTTCCATGGTGTCATAACATCCCGCCCTATTCTCTACAGTGGTCCTTACCCCACTATTTGGTAATCAGTTCATTTGTCTCCTTCAGTAGATTGTGAGTTCCTTAAGGGAGTCCTGTGCTTGGCCAACTGGCATAGAGTTGTACATGTTTATTGAATGAGAATACGATTGAACAACCGGTTGAAGAAATCCAACTATGAGGTGGCAATGAGTTTGGAGTGACACAGTTAATAAGGAGGAACAATCCGAAAGAAAAGGAAACAGAACTTGGTGACAGATATGCCGTAGCCAACTGATGGAATTTCTAACATTTGCCAGAGTTGACATTCTCTGTCAGGCCTGATCTGACAGATCAGCAGCACATACACAAGTCCTTCTGGAGCAACAGTCTTTCTTCCACCATGGAAGTGCTTGCAAGAGTGCGTTTCTTCCCCTCCATATTTCATCAACCCATTCACCCCATCACACAGGAGGCTAAATGCCATGTTCCGCAATCCAGTTTCTGCACTTCATTCCCTACCAGTCACAGAAACTTGGCTGTGGTAGTTACTCTTTCAGGTCTTTTTTGTTTTGGTTTTTTAGGTTTTTTTTTAAGTTTATTTATTTATTTTGAGAGAGAGAGAGAGAGAGTGCATGGGAAGGGCAGAGAGAGAGGATCCCAAGCATGTTCTTCTGCACTGTCTGTACAGAGCCCGACACAGGGCTCGAACTCACGAACATTAAGATCATGATCTGAGCTGAAACCAAGATTCTGATGCTTAACTGACTGAGTCACCCAGGCACCCCACTCTTTCAGGTCTTAAGTGGGTGCTCTAGAGTCAGTGGACCAAATAGTGCAAAAGTATATGAAAAGCATCAAAGAAACTTTCAGAAGAGTATAATGAGCAACCAGCACAGAACAAAAGTGAAGAGAGAAGTAAGTTCAAGTGTCGTGTGTATGCATCCTTCCTGACATTTAACTCCTGGAGCATTTCAGTCCTTCCCCCAAAGAATACCAAAGGCAGAGAAGACTGACTGGGACCCTCTGAGAAACCTGGGCAGTATGCCTGGTACTTTAAAAACTATACCGGCATATCTGATTTTATCGTGCTTCACTTTATTGGTGCTTTGCAAATACTGCATTTTCTACAAATTAAAGGTATGTAGCAACTCTGTGTCTACTAAGTCTATTGGCATCATTTTTCCCAATAGCATTTACTCACTTTGTGTAGTTATCACATTTTGTATCACTTTTTTTCATAATGTTTATTTATTTTGAGGAGGGGTAGGGGCAGAGAAGAGGGAGAGAGAGAGAATCGCAAGCAGACTCTGTGCTATGCGTGGAGCCTGACATGGGACTAGATCTCACGATTGTGAGATCACGGCCTGAGCTGATACCAAGAGCTGGACCAAGAACCAAGAGCAGCTTAACTGACTGAGCCACCCAGGTGCCCCTCAAACTTTTTAAATTATTATATTTGTTATGGTGGTCTATGACCTCTGATGTCACTTTTATGATTGTCTTGGAGCACCACAAGCCATGCCCATATATGACAGACCTTGATAAATATTGTGTGTCTTCTAACTACTCTACAGAACAGCTGTTCCCTGTCTCTCTCCCTCTCTTCAGACCTCCCTATTACCTGAGACACAACAATATTAAAATTAGTCCAATTATTAACCCTGCCATGGCCTCTAAGTGCTCAAGTGAAAGGAAAAATTACGTGTCTCTCACTTTATTCTTTTTTTTTTAATTTACTTATTTTTTTAAGTAAGCTTCATGCCCAATGCAAAGCCCAACACGGAGCCTGAGATCAAGTCAGCTTAACTGACTGAGTCACCCAATCACCCCACATGCCTCTCACTTTGTCAAAAGCAGAAATGATTAAGCTTAGCGAAGAAGGCATGTCAAAAGCTGAGACAGACCAAAAGCTAGGCTTCTTTCACCAAACACCCAGGCAAATTGTGAACACATGAATGATAAGAAAATGAAACATCCTTATTGCTGAGATGGAGAAGTCATAACATTCCCTCACGCCGGAGGCTAAATCAAAGGAAGGCTCTTACTCTTCAGCTCTGTGAAGCCCAAGAGAGGTGAGGAAGCTGCAGAAGAAAAATGTGAAGCTAACAGAGGTTGGTTCATTAGGTTAAAGGAAAGAAACCATCTCCATGACATCAAAGTGCAAGGTGAAGCATCAGGTGCTGATGTAGAAGCTACAGCAAGTTATCTCAAGATCCAGCTGAGATAATTAATAAAAGTGGCTACACTAAACAGTAGATTTCCAATGTAGATGAAACAGCCTTCTATTGGAAGAAGGTGCCAGGTAGGATTTGCATAGCTAGAGAGGAGAAATCAATGCCTGGCTTCAAAGTTCCAAAGGACGGGCTGACTCTCTTGCTAGGGCTAATGCAGCTGGTGACTTTAAGATGAAGCCAATGCTCATTTGCCATTCTGAAAATTCTAGGGCCCTTAAGAATTATGCTAAATCTGCTCTGTCTGTGGAACAACAAAAACACATCTGCTTACAACATGATTTACTGAAATTTTAAAGCCCATTCTCAAGACCTACTGCTCAGAAAAAAAGTCCTCTCAAAATATTACTGCTCTCTAACAGTCCACTGGGTCGCCCGAGAGCCCTGAGGGAGATGTACAATGAGAGTAATGCTGTTTTCATGCCTGCTAACACAACATTCACTCTGCAGCCCATGATTCAAGAAGTCATTTTGACTTTCAAGTCTTATTCCTTAAGAAATACATTTTGGGAGGCTTTAGCTTCCATAGATGATGATTCCTCAGATAGATCTAGGCAGAGTCAATGGGAAGCTTCTGGAAAGGAGTCACCCTCCTTGAGGCAGTCATGATTCATGCAAAGAGGTCAAAATACCAGCATTACCAGGAGTTTGGAAGAATTTGTTTGAAACCTTCATGGATGACTTTGAAGAGTTCAAGTCTCCGGTGGAGGAAGTAATTGCTGGTGTGGTGGAAATGGAACTAGAGTTCGAAGTGGGGTCTGAAGATGGGACTGAATTGCTATAATCTCGTGATAAACCTTGACTGGCCAAGGAGCTGCTTCTTACAGAGGAGCAAAGAAAGCGGTTCCTTGGGTTCGAACCTACTCCTGGCAGAGATGCTATGAAGATCATTGAAGACAACCAAGGATTTAGAATACTGCATAAGCCTAGTCAATAAAGTAGCAGCAGGGTTTGAGAGGATTGACTCCACTTCAAAAGAACGTTTGTGTGCAAACTGCTGTCCAACAGCGTTCCATGCCACAGAGAGATCATTCATGAAAGGAAGATTCAATCGATGTGACAAACTTCACCATGGTCTTATTTGAAGAAACTGCCGCAGTCACCCCAGCCTTCAACAACCACCACTATGACCAGTCAGCAGCCATCAACATCAAGGCAACCCCTCCACCAGCAAAAAGATTACAACCTGAAAGCTCCCATGAGGGTTAGCATTTTTAGCAATCAAGGATTTTTTAATTAAGGTATGTACATTGTTTTTTCAACATATTGCTATTGCACGCTTGAGACCACAGTACAGTGTAAGCATAACTTTTATATACCCTGGGAAACCTGAAACTTCATTTAACTTGCTCTCTTGCCATATTCATTCACTTTATTGTGGTGGTCTGGAACCAAATCCACAGTGTTGTCAAAGTGTGCCTGTATACCTGCAATTCTGGCACTATAGCTCATGATTTATTTCTGGCCATCTTACTATAAATAGATTTTAAACTATTTGCAAGTTAAGTTACTCAAAACCTTTAGTGCGATCAGTGCTTTAGGTTGATACACAAAACATATCCTTCGGTTTCTGTTTATCAGCCCAGTGTACTGTGTGGCTCAGCCCAGTGTACTGTGTGGCACATCACTGTAATTTTTCAGAGTGAGGGTAATTGGTTTTCACCAGTACAGGCTGGGGCACCTAGGTGGCTCAGTCGGTTGAGTGTCCAATTTCAGCTCAGGTCATAATCTCACAGTTTGTGAGTTTGAGAGTGAGGAACCTGAATCCCCCTTTGAGTTTTGTGTGTGTGTCTCTCTGCCCCTCCTCTGCTCACTCTGTCTCTCTCAGAAATAAATAAATGTTAAAAAATTAAAAAAATATACAGGCCTTTTTGGTTATAATCCCTGGCTTTTAGATTTCTTCCTTATTTAAATTTTTTCATTTAAAAAATTTTTTGATGTTTATTTTCGAGAGAGAGAGAGAAACAGCATAAATGGGGGAGGCGCAGAGAGAGGGAGACAAAGAATCTGAAGCAAGCGGGGGCCCAAACCTAGGAAACTTGAGATCATGACCTGAGCCAAGGGCACCGACTGAGACACCCAGGCACCCCTCTTCTTCTTTTTTTTAGTGTTTATTTATTTTTGAGAAAGAGAGAGAGAGAGCAAGCAGGCAAGGAGCAGAGAGAGAGGAAAACACAGAATCCATAGTAGGCTCCAGACTCTGAGCTGTCAGCACAGAGCCCAATATGAGGCTCATACTGTGAGATCATGACCTAAGCAGAAGTCAGACTTTTATCCAACTGAGCCACGCAGGTGCCCCTTTTTAAACTTTTTTTTAATTGTTTATTTATTTTAGAGAGAAAAAGTAGTTTCTTTTTATAAATATTTTTTAATGTTTATTTATTTTTGACAGAGACAGAGTGTGAGCAAGGGAGGGGCAGAGAGAGAGGGAGACACAGAATCCGAAGCAGGCTCCAGGCTCTGAGCAGTCAGCACAGAGCCTGACACGGGGCTCAAACTCACAGACCACAAGATCATGACATGAGCTGAAGTCAGACACGTAACCGACTGAGCCACCCAGGTGCCCTGAAAAAGTAGTTCTCTTAAAGTGACTGTCAGTTGGGAGAATTTTCCCTTCCTGAAAGTGAGACTTTCCTGAGTAGCAGGACATGGGGCCACTAGACTCATAGAACAACATTCCCAGATATTAGAATGTTCTGGCTATCTGAGCACAGAGTCACAGCCCATCAATTTATTGTATTAATTTTTCATTTAGTTATAATCATTAAAAATCTGCCCAAAGGCAGAGAGCACATTGCATTCACTGTGTGTACCCCTGAGCGAAGGCTGATGAAGGTTCCCGTGTTGTGTATGTGTGTGCCACGAAGGTTAGAATGGAAATATTCATACGGTGGTACAGTTTTTACCAGACACAAGAATATGAAACCTCTGATATACCTTAAATAAAATACAGCCTATAAAAAACTGCTTTTACCCAGGAATAAGTCTACCAAAAATATATGAAAGTTTTTATGAACATAATCACCAAAGGATATAAAAAGAGTAAATAGAGAGTTACCCCATGTTCTTGGATGGAGAGAGTCAATGCGTAAAGATATCAATTCTTCTGAATTAATCAATGCAATTTCAGCGGAAATCCCAAGAGGAATTTTTCCTTATGCATCTAATACACACCCTGGAAAAAGCAATCACTTTCCTTATCTATTGACATCAGGATGGTGATGTTATTAATGACAAAGAAAATCTATAATCCCCCTCTCCATGGCAGAGTAGCATAATCAAGTGGCTTTTCCTCACATTTATTAAAATCTGGATTTTCTGGGACATAAGAGACCATTCGGATAATTTATATGACTGATGTCATTCAGCTTTTTTCCCTTCTTTTCTAAAAATACAACCTGCAATGGGGTCTGGGCTGCTGGCCACAAGTTGTATTTCTATAGCTGAAAATCCTGGAAGGCAGGAAAAAAGCCCACTTTCTCTCCAACCCATCACTAGTGACCTACTTCCTGTATGATTGAATATAATTGGCAGGAATCATTGGAGAAAAGAGAAACAGAAAAGTAATAAAAATTGAAAAAAAGAAGACTAAGGCTGATACTCTAACAATGCCGTACACTTACAAAGAGTTTTCGTTGTCATGATCTCATTTATTTATTGCAGCAATCCTAGGAAGCAGGTTGGGCATTTTAATTCAGTCTGTTCAGTTTAGTTTGCAGATAAGGGAGGAGGCACAGAAGCCTTGCATTGGAAACCCAGTAAAGGGCAGAGATGGGTTATTTTGTCTCTTAGGCAACACAGCCTATGGAAAGAGCCAGAACTTCAGATTCAGGCAGGCTTCTATCCAAACCTAGACAGTGAGCGTTCTCAAAATGGAAAAGATAAGGGAGCAGTGGTGGTGGTGGTGGTGGTGATGGTGACAGAGCTTTGAAGCCAAACCAGTTTGAAAGTGTTGAAAGGATGAAGAAAGGCATTTCCAATGAGGACAAGGAGCAGACAGACCTGGAGTTGAGAAAGCACTTAGCCACGCGAGAAATGGTCTCAGATGTGGAGGGTTATGGAGCGAGCATCACAAGTAATGAAGGGTGGATAGAAGAGTTTGAATGCCTGGTGGGCTCCCTGAGGGTAGCTGTTCTGATTGGCCAGAGCCCTGAAAATTTCAGTGGCGTGGTCACTGAATCTGACCACCTTGGGATCTGATAGACTTTGGTTTTTGCCCCGATTGCTTACTCGCTGGTCCACTGATCTTGGGAAGTTATTTGTCCTCTTGTGTCTCCAGTTCTTCACCTCTAAAACGCAGTCATAGTACCTCATATGATTGTGTTCAGGATTGAATGAGTTAATGAATGGGACACAGTATGCGTCATGTGGAATTTACTCAATAAATATGAGGGTGATCATGGTAAAGAACATGGAAGTGACATGATGACAGGCTACTCGGTAAATGAAAAAATGTCAGTTAGACCTCAAATAATCCATTCATTACAAAGTCTTGTTTGGTTGGGAAACCAATCTGTCATAGACAACGCATGTTTTTCAGATTCTTCAACATAAACGTATTTGAGTGCACAGTTCAAGATTTGCGCCATTTCGGGTTCATGTGGTCAGAGTTGGAATCTTAAAATTACCTTCCACCCTCCTTCCTCACCCCTTCCAAAATGTTCTTGGAAGTATTATCTATGAGCTGTCCATTCCGACTGCTTCTAATGTTCTCTTTCCAAAGGCCAGATTCCAAACATGGTGGAAACTTTCAAAGATTCCATTTAGAAAGGAAACAAAAAGAACACCAGTTCACACTCAAGTGCTACTCTACACAAGAACATATTTCAAAAAATAAACACTCTGTCTAACTAATCAGAAGGAAATCTGCTCTTAACACAAAGGCCTCTGCATAGATATTAACAACATGGAGAGAAGAAAATGGCTCATTAATGATTCATGAGAATCACTGTCACCACCAACCAAAGCATGTTTCATGATGTGTAAAATGTCTTGTTTAGCTCACGGTCGTGCGCATGCACACACACACACACACACACACACACACACACTACTGCTAGCCAAACCTCCTGCAGCTTTGGGCCTTCCTTGGCTGTCATAGTGTAAGCTGCCACTCGAGGGAGCCCAAGTTTCTTTGGTACTGGGCTAGTCACTCTTCCTGTACTGCAGGGTGCACATTTAGGATGAGGTAAAAGCTTGTTGTGGGGGGCTGTCCTGCACATTACAGGGTGCACAGCAGCATCCCTGGCATCCACTCACTAGATTCCAGGAGTGACAACCACCCCTCTCCCAGTTGGGACCATCAACATATCTCCATGCAGCACCAAACATCTCTTCGGATGGGGGTGGAGGGGGAGGTGTCCTCCAGTTGAACCGCCGCTCTAATGGAGCTCGCAGAACTCGTGGTTCCCCCCCAAACTTTGGTCTCTGACAGAAAAGCGAGGCAGACCTGAGAGAGCGGAGAAGCCAGCCCCGGTGGCTTATTGTTCTGTGAGTGGCCCAGGGAGAAGCAAGATGCAGGAAGGAGCGATATGGTCCCCTCCCAGCCACAAAGGTGTCACCAGAGACCCAGCATCCTAGACAGCCTGTACTAAGAGAGAAAACACTGTCAAGGGCTGTCTGGGGTGGCGTGAGCCGAGGCACCGCTGTTCTCCTCAGGCTTTTGGTAGCCGCTCAAATGATTTGTTAATTATTCATTACTATTTGTCATAAAACCCTGACGCGCTGCCAAGTGGTAGCATGCAGGCAATACTAAAGCAGGGGACACGTCTTTTCCTATTTTCCAGTGAACATCAGACATGGAGGGACCGGGCTGCTTTGAACACACACGCAGGACCCCGGGCGACGGCACTGGAAGGTGCAGATGGAAGGTCTAGGAACGAGGTCTCCGTAGCACCATCCGCTGGGGCCTTGCGTTTTCCATTCTCCCTTCAGACTCCCTGCTCCATTTGCTGCCCAGATCACAAGGCCGGAGGAAAAAGCCTTGGACGTGGGGGCTTCCAGAATGAAAAAAAATCCCAGGCACAGTCGGTGCTAAGGCTCTCCTATTTCAGACCCTCCCCCCTCCGCCCTGCAGGGGTGGACACAGTCCAACCAGAGAGGGGCCCCCCTTTTCTTTCTCTTCTCCCCACCCCTCCTCTGTCCCCCAAGGCCCCTTTTGTGATGCCTCCTCCCTCTTTATTTCCCTGTATATGGCCGCCTTTGATGTGCATTTTAACCAGATAAAAATATGTGGGTTATGGCCAGGGAGCTGGGGCTGAAGTGACAGGAGACACAGTGTAATTTGCCCCAGATCATGCAACCCCCCCCCCCAAGGATGGCCTTGCTTTGAGCCGCACAGAAAGGACACCCGCAGGCTTAGCTCCACCTCGCCTGAAATGGAGCCAAGACTCCACAGTGCAGTGAATTTCCGTGAAGTTTGAAAGTCAGTTCTAGAGACACAAAGATTCCTCACCCCGGGGAGCTAGACAGGAAGCCTGGATCCTCGAACGGAACGTTCGGGAAGACAGGCGATGTGGGATCCCAGTGCGCTGGGCCGGCGGGGCGGCAGAAACCGCAGAAGTCCGGCCTAGTTTTTTAGGGATTCCCTTCAAGGAGTTCCGGGAAAGTAGTGACTGTTTTCTTGACAAGTGTTGTTTAGAATCTGGAGTTCATCCCTTGGCAAGTGCACCCGAGCACAGGGGCACAGCACGTGTCAGTGAGGACACTTTAGGCTGCCCCGATTGGAGCAAAGGGCTGTTTCTGTGCCAGAGGGACCAGCCCCCACCCCCCATGTCTTCCTGCGACCTGCCTCCCAGCTGGGACACTGAGACCTTGTCCTTGTTCCTGGCACCGCCAGCATACAGTAGCTGACCAGTTCACAGACGGATTCAAGCACATCAGCAAGGGCTCTTAAGAAGGCTATAAAATCCGGCGATGGGAGAGTGGAAAGAACACACAGAGAGGAGACAGAGACTGGGAATAGCCTCAGGGCTGTCAAAGGAGCCCCCAACAACTGGTTCCTATTAATGCTTAGAAGAGTCCAGGGGTGTGTCTCTGTTCTGGTGGGTAGAGTTTTATAAACTGTTTATTCAAAAAATATATATATATATAAATTGTTTATTCATTCAATATTTATTATTCATCTATTCATTCAATAATCATTCATTAAATACATACTCAATAATATTGATTGATTGATTCGATAACCTTCATTTGTTCATTCAATAAACATTTATTGATTCAATATGCATTCAATAAACACTGAGCACCTACTGTGGGCCATTTGTTGTTTTGGGCTCTGGGGAAATCTATCAGTGAGGAAAATAGAGACTTGTGTCTGTGGAGTTTTTGTGGGGTGCCACGTACTTTCCAGTTAGGATGCATGGAACCTTACACTTGATTTGATCTTTACAATAAACATACATGAGACGCATTCTTGTCCCCATTTCACAAATGAGAATATTGAAGTTTAGTGAGATCAAACAACAATATAGATATTGAATGGTAGAAATGGCGATCAAGGTCAGGTTTGTGTGACTCTATGTTCTTGATGGTCATCCTTGGAGATGTCCTTTTGCCTGAGGATTTATGTATGGAATTTATTCTCAGAGAGGAGCAAACCAACTTACACACAAGGTGCCAAATGCAGAAAACCAACCAATTCAGCCAACCTCTCAAACTGAATGTCCAAGGATGTATGTTCACTGGGAAGCATGATCTTATCAGATCCTAGTTGCATAATACAGTATTTACCAAGCCGTTATGAATGAGTAAGGAACTTTTAAGAACTTGCCAAATTTAATATAAAGGTAAGTAACACAGATAAAATGCTTGTACTTGTACTGCCTTCTGGGAGGCAGAAGAAAAAGCTAATTAAAAGAAACCTCTTGATTAGTAAGATAAGATGGGAAGATATGGGTCTAAGGCTTTCAGAGGCTGGGAGGGCAGCCATTTTCAACATCTAGCATAATATAGATACAAGAAATACATACTTATATGTGAGAGAGATCCTTTATTAACCAGGACCCCAATGGAGTAGAGGGGTGGAAATGGGAATTCCATTTGGTTTGAGGATCTTTAAATTTGTTGCACTAAGTGTGTGAAAATCACTGTCCATAGCAACTCTTTCCTTGTTCCTTTTCTTTGTAGTTGTGTCAGGGAGAACTTGGAACACGAGATATAATCTACCTTAGCAACATGTGGTAAAGACTACTTGAGAGTTGGGGTGGAGATGTAGAAGGTATATATGAAGAAGGAGCTGACATTTGTGAGGGCTTCTTTCATGCAAGGTGCTTTACATACATATTTCATTAAATTTCAAGACAACTTCAAGAGGTAGATATAATCACACTCACTCACAGATAAGAAAATTAAGACTCTAATAAGCAAATTGTCCAAGATCTCACAGCCGAAAAGATACAGAACCAAATCCTCCACCTTTATTGTTTCCCCAGAGAAATCATAGACTCATAGACTTCTCATTTTAAAGACTTTATTGCTGATCACAGTGAAGAAGTAGTCAAGGAGTAACACCTATAGTAAGTGTGAAGAGTTGCAAAGTCTATGCTCCTATAAAATCTATCTCTGAAACTGGAGGCAAAGGAGGAGCTACCATTTGGATGAAAATAATTCCAGAGATATTGGTAGCCTCTCACTCCCCAGCCTCTGTCCCTCATGCCCTTCCTTCATTCCTCCCTATACCCCTGACCACACCCCTTGCCAACATATTCCACACTCACCCACCAAGTAACGTAAGTGAGACAGGCACAGGGAAACAGATAGAACAATGCCCAATTCTCATGTTCTGCACATGTTGACCTGTGTCTACTTTCCATGGGCTACCTCTTTTCCCTTCCAGGGAACTATTTTTTTGACATCCACTTTTTGCAAAGTTGGCAAGTATGCCAACATTAGGGTGTGGAGGGATAAAATGAACTTGGCAGGGCCCTGAATTCCTTTAATAATGGGTTGACACGGAGCCCTCCTATTAGAGGGCCCCAACCTGATTCTTCCTACTCAGCAGACAACACACAAGTTTGGCAAAACACAGTCTCAGCCACAGAATACAGGGGATGAGTTAAAACCAAAGCCTGAAGGGTCACCTGGACTCTATCACCTGCCAACCTGTGTAGCCTAAGGTGAGTTTCTAGGACTCAGGTTCACTATCTGGCAAAGGGATAGGACACAATATCAGCCTGGAAGAGTTGGTGTGAGAATGACATGACATAATGATCAACAGTCTGGTGCTTCACAAACTTCCTTGATGATGAGAATCACCCAGAGGTTTGTTGGACAAATTTCCAGGGCTCTTCTCTGGAACTGGGGATTTGGTGAGATTAGGTTGGGGCCTATGGTGTGGCTTTGTTAATATACTGATTCACTGATTCATTCATTTATTATATTAAGCTCCACAATGTCTTCTAATATTTATTATCATGAAGGTTTGGGAAACATTGTTTTTAGTGACTGGTAAATATTAGTTCATTGATGTTATTCTCTCTCCTGCTGATCTCTTAACTAACTGCTCAAATCCCAGCTATTTAAAATTCTGTAAACCCTCTCAGTTTGATATATTTTATGACTCTTTAAAGGACTGCTTCCTCAGAATCACAGCCTTAGTTTTAGCCATGTTGAGATTCTAAAATGACTCCTCAATTCCAAGTTTGGATATTAGTTAGTCTTATGCATTTCAGTGGTTTCTTGACTTAGCACCCATGGTCCCCAATCATTCAGTAGATGTTTGAGACTCATTAGTTAGAATGAGTATGTGGGCTCTTTTGTGGTTAATTAACTTTGTTTCTACTTACCCTCTGGTTTCTACCCCTATCTTATATTCTCTTTTAGACATTGAGTTGCAAGAACCTCATTTTCAGCCTACATTCCTGAGGAAGGCCTCCCCCATATCTTGGCTGCCATCTTGGTTCTTCCTGCGGAGATTTCAAACCCTAACTCAAATATACAAGTGAGAGATAAAGTCAGTTAGGATTAGGGACACCTGGGTGGCTCAGTTGGATAAACATCTGACTTCGGCTCAGGTCATGATCTGACGTTCATGGATTCGAGCCCCGCCGCGGGCTCTGTGCTGATAGCTCAGAGCCTGGAGCCTGCTTTGGATGCCCTTTCCTTGCTCATACTCTGTTTCTCTCTTGTCTCTCAATAATAAATAAACATTAAAAAAATTTTTGAAGACTGTTAGGATTGAAATATATAAATGATTATGCTTTTTTGAGGTGGGTTTTTATCATGTGCTTAAATACTTCAGATCAAAAATTTCCCAAACATTCTATTTTTGTTGTGGCTAAAAAAAAACTACATTTTTTATTGTTAAAAAAGGAGTTATATTGGGGATTATGACCTGAGACACAGACAGACTAGCAAGTGCTATAGCACTGAAGTGAGCTGTATGACCTTCGGCAGGTTCGTTACCTCTCTGTGCCTCAATTTGTTAACTTGGAAATAAACACGATATTAATATCCAGCTCATAGGTTGGTGTGAGGGTTAAAATTAGTTCATACAGACAAGATGTGGAGAAGAGTGCCAGGCACAGTTAGGAGAGGCTGCTACTGCCTTCATGGCAGGCCACGTGGTGGAGTCTGTGGGCAACTCTGTATGTTTGTTGTTTTCTTCTCTTTTTACTCACTGGCTTTCCCTGCTCACTCTTGGTTCCTGCTGTCTCAAAACTCCAGATTGCATATGGTTTTGTTTACCATGGTTGTGGTCTTTCAACCTATACCTATTCCTATTCCAACTTCATGAACCCACTTCCAAAAGGTAACTTTGTCTCTTCCTTGGCTTACCCTCCTGGAAGAGAGAATCTCATTGCCCTAGCTTGCCTTCCTACCCCTCATGGATGAACTTCACAGGGCCAGATGATCATCTCCAGACTAATTAACAATAGCAGGATTAGAGGAATGGCATGGTACAAACTCTGGCTACTTAGGCAGCAGGGGATTGGGGTAGGATGATTTCCTTGAGAGACAGCATGGACAGGCAGGCAGGCAACAATTAGCATTTGTAGTATAAATGCAAGACCATATGTCCACGGCAGTTTTATTTAGTTTCTTTCATGAACTCTGATTTCTATGAGAATCAGGAGGTAATGCCTAAAAGAATAGCGGACAAGCGGCCAGGGGGAATCGAACCTAGATTGTGCCCATCGTTTGTTGTTAAGACCTTTGATAACTTATTTTATCCCATCCCCATCCCCATTTCCCAATGGACATCAGATTCCTCATCTGTGAAGAAGATGGAATGGGGTGGATGAACTCTACATTTCTCTTCACCTCCAAGACAAAAAAAAAAAAAAAGAATAGAAATGGAGAGGCATGGTGCCTAAAATCTGACCTTGGACCAGAAATGGTTAGGTAATTGAGCTAGATGCATAGTTTAAAGCATTAATGATCTGAAAAATTCCATATGTACTGATATTCTTGGAGACAATTATCTATACAGTAAGCATATGTTGAATTAGCATAAGGTTGCTATTAAAAAATGCTGTGGAAATGAAATCTAAACTTCTTTAATCGTAGGAAGCAACACACTCAAAATCACTGAGGCAGTATTTCACTTAAACAGGTTTGATGACTAAAGCTCCAACTTCCTTCCTTACAGCATTGACATTGCACATTTTGGATGAGAAGTCTAGATGAAAGTTGACTGCTTCTAAGTCGATTTTGCCTCCTCCCTGAGGTCAGGTGTCAGCTAGTCTTTAATCACTGTTGTCCTGTGGCTGGGCTTATTTATAAACAAGTTGGATAGTAAAATGTAAACCACATGTGGAATGCAACCCAGAAGTGTTGCCAAGGCTTGAGGCAAATACTGATTTTATAGGAATAGAAATGTGCCGTAAGTGACATGGGGAAAATGGGACTTTTCCCTCCAATAGCCATGAAGACTGCAAAGCTACACAATCATAGCCATTATTTAGGAAGAACACTAAATTTTCCCATCTTTGGACATTGAGATGCCTTGGCCAGACTTTATCTATATAGTTCTTATGCCCAATTGTGAGTAGAATTTAAGGTTTGTCTGGTTTCACTTTTGCTGCTTGAAAGGCAGCAAATACCTACTTGGTTTCTTGTTTTGTCTGCTAACGGGCCCTGGAACTTATCCAGGAAATTTAGCCTTCCACTTTACCAAACCAATTAGTGATGTTCAACCTCAGAATGGCCAGACAGACATCGTGGTTATGTCCAGTCTGAGCTACCTCCCAGCTGGGAAAATAGTCTTATTGCCCAAGGCCCCTGAAGTGATTGGTTCACCCACATTGCTCAGAACTAGAGTCCTCAGATCTCACTGCCCTGAGCTACTTGGCAAACCTCATTCTCTGCTTTATTCCAGAAAGCCCATAGGTTACATTTGCCCCTCAATGAACTCCCTTGCTCTTTAGACTACTGGTAATAGGCATCTTCACATATTAAAAATAGTAATGATGGAGGGTCATGAACAACAATTTGCCTGATCTATAGGTTATAGATCATTGGATTGACTGAAATCTTGAGGTGGATTTTTGTGTCCCTTGCAGTAGAATACTTTCCAAAACAATATTTTCAGATGATATGCTAGCTTAAGTAAGCACTAGCAATGAACATGTTGCTGTATATTCTGAAATAGCGCCAGGCTAGGCCCAAGTTATGGGTGAAAACCTGTAATTCTCAATAGCCTATAGCCTGGTGCTATGCAAAGTGGTGCCCAATTGACTAGTTTCCATCTGCAAAACTTTCTGTTCCAAGTCTATAGTGGGATAAGTACAAAAGTGGAAAGTAAGGGTTTAGAAATGTTACAGCAATTTTAGAGTAACTTCTATGTCCACTAAACCCAGTAATGAAAGTTTGGAGCTTGCATTTGTATGGCTTTTAAAGAATCACTTGTCTAGTTGTTCATTTTGATCCCAATTTATAAAAGTGTTCATCTGCAACAGATTGAAAACAACGAACCAAACCCAACCTGGTTTTCCCCACAGATAGCTTGAGAAACGTGGCTCTACAATTACTTCCGCTTTTCTCTCTGGCTTTTATAAACCACGTTAAGTGAAGTGTCTTAGCATCTAGGCTTTAAAAAGAGAACTCAATGTTCAGCATCTCATGCTGTAGATTTTCCCCACACCCTACCCACCACCCAAGAAAAAGGGATTTTCATAGTTCTGGAGGTAACCAAATGAATACCTCTGAGGTCTCAGAGGCCTGGGGTATTTCAGAATCTTCCTCAATACTTCTGGGGAAACACTAAAGGACAGTTTGTGTCTCAGTAGGGATCCCTGGGAAAATCCAGTTGTATAATAAACATTATACATACAATATGTCACCAAAGGATTTAATTTTTGACCTGGTGGCAGTAGAAAATCAATGGTCCTCTGCCACATGGCCAAGGTTCTAAGACTAGATTTAAAGGCCATCTTTTGGATTCTGTCATTTCACAATTTTCAGAGAAGAAAGCATTGAACAGGTTCCTAGTTTAGTAGAGAAGTCAATCCAATCTTATTAAAAGTAAGCTGCTTGCAAATCCTGATAGCAACCTCATCAAGCCAAAAGGAGTGAGTTTTTCACGAATGGCCCTTTCAGTCACATTTCCCTGCTGGGTTTTCATAGCCTTCTCTCCCAGCATCACAGTCCTGGAATACTGGCCCTGTATCTGCCTTTCATGTCACCCATGCCATACAGCCCACTCTCTAATTCTTGAATCGGTCCCCCAGTGCCATATACACTTCATGGCACTTGTCACACCTGCTCTCAAAGAGTGTTCCATAAAAAGGAAATGGCATGCTTTTCATTCTTTTTTTCATTTTATCTAGGTCCATAATGATTTTCCTTATGTCACCCCTTCTACTGAAAAATGAATAGATTTGTTTTCCAGTTGTGGAAAGGAAAGATTATCAACATGCAATGCATAGCTTTTCTTTAGTAACTGTTCTTGTTTTTCACTGTCATGCCCTCAGTGCCGGCCCTGGTACTGGTCCCACTCCACATCAGGGCCACTGAGCAGGTTTAAGGAGGCTCCTGGACATACAGTGAAGAGGAAATGAGGCTATGGAAACTTCACAGGATGGCAGTATAAGACGCACACTAAGTACATGTATTCTGCTTCCAAGGAGAATGTTTTCCTCTAACACTCACTGAGCCCTTCATATGTGCTCAATAACTAATTTTATCTTCATAAAAGCTCATGAAAGAAATACTATTATTATTACCCCAATTTTATATGTGAGGAAACAAAGCATAGTTTCCTCACTTGGGTGATTTACCCAAGGTCACTCAGCAGGAAATTGTACAGCTATGACTTGAACCCAGACCATCTAGCTACAGAGCTTAGACTCCCAGGTTTCCCAGACAACACAAATTCAAAACAGAGATAACAGCTTTTTGACCATTAAAGTGACAAAACAGAGTCTGTATTCTTAACCTCTAAAAGTGAGGAAAGAAACTTCAGGCCTGAGTGGTTAAATCCAGAAACCGAAAACTTGTGGCATTCAAAGGCAGATGAGAACACAGAAAAAAAGGCCAATGAGTCTTGACTGTGCACTGTTTTCTTTCCTTCATTGTTCTCTGCCTCGGAGCTCTGAGATTGTCTACTGGAAGCCCTTGTTACCCATCCCACATAAGCTTCCACTTTTCTCCACCCTTCCACTCAACGCCATGCTCCTACCCCCTGACTCCATTCAACTCCTCAACTCCTCACAAGAGCATATGTTTCAGTGTCTACCAACTCACCTACCGAACTGTCATAAAGGAGCATGAATCTGAGATTTCCAAAGACCCCATCTTATGCTGTGCTGGCAAAAGGATCAAATTTCTCAGAAACTTTTGTGATTGTTACTTGACTCTCAGTTCCACCATCTTTGTGTGCAGGTAATGTAATTAGCATGCCCCTTTTCTTCAACTACAATGCCACTGGAGAATGGAGTTCAAATCGGTAGATTTGTCCCACATTACTCAAATGAACTCCCTGAGTTCAAAGGATCTGGGTCATCAATCAGCAATGCTGTTGGAATTATCCATAATGAAAATTGACAATGAATCCACACTCAGAAAATACAGTTCTTTACTTCTAAGTACAATTAGGAGTCAGAGCTAAAAGTCAACAAGAAGCTAGTTTGAAACAAAATGAAATCCATTCTTACCCTTATCCCTAAACCAAATATAGAGTTCAAAAAGAAGGTGATAGTATTTTTTTTTCTGATTAATTTGCAAGTGACAAGAATACGCTAGATTTCTTGGAGTTTTCTAAGTGTTTTTCCTTTTTCATCAAGAAGATGAACTCAATTGGGAAAAAATCCTTTATGCTAACTTATAAAGAAAAATAATAAATAAGTTTAACCAAGAAGTTGAAAGACCCATATATTGAAAGCTACAAGACACTAATGAAAGAAAATGAAAACACAAATAAAAGGAAAGATAGTCCATGCTCATGGATTGCAAGAATTAATACTGTTAAAATATCCATACTATCCAAAGCAGTATACAGATTCAATGCAATTCCTATCAAAATTCCAATGGCATTTTTCACAGAAATAGAACAAATTCTCCTAAACATTGTATGGAACTACAAAAAAACATGGATAGCCAAAGCAATCTTAAGAAATAAGAACAAAGCGGGAGGTATCACACTCCCTGATTTGACACTATAGCACAAAGCTACAGTAATTAAAACAGCATGGTACTGGGAAAAAAGATAGCCTTAGATTAGTGGAACAGAATAAACCCAGGCATATATGGTCAAAAAATTTACAACACAGAAAAGCCAAGCATATACAATGGGGAAAGGACAATGTCTTCAATAAATAGTGGTGGAAAAATCAGACAGCCAAATGCAGAAGAATGACACTTGGTAACTTTTTTATACTACACACAAAAATTAACTCAAAATCCTAATTAAAGACTTGAATGTAAGATCTGAAGCCACAAAACTCCTATAAAGAAATCATAGGCAGTAAACTCCTTCACATGGGTCTTAGCAATGATTTTTTTTAACCTGACACTAAACACAATGGCAACAAAAGCAAAAATCAACAAGTGGGAATACATCAAATGAAAAACGTCTGCACACCGAAGAAAATTGTCAGCAAAATAAAAAGGTAACCTACTAAGTGGGAGAATATATTTGCTTATCATATATCTGATAAGCAGCCAATATTCAAAATATGTAAAGAACCCCTACAACTCAACAGTGAAAAAAAAAACACAAATAATTTGATTAAAAACGGTCAGAAGACCTGAATAGACATTTTTCCAAAGAAGACCTACAGATGGTCAACAGGAACATGAAAAGATGCTCAACATCATTAATCATCAGGAAAAGGTACATCAAAACCACAATGAAACATCACCTCACATCTGTTAGAATGACTATTATCAAAAGGATAAGAAATAACAAGTGTTGAAGAGGACAGGGAGAAAAAGGAACCCTGTGCACTGTTAGTGGGAATGTAAATTGGTACACTTACTGTGGAAAACAGTATAGAGGTTCCTCAAAAAAACTAAAAATAGAACTACCAAATGATCCAGCAATTCCACTTCCAGGTTTTTATCTTTAAAAAAATGAAAACACTACCTTGAAAAGATAAATGCACCACCCCATACATTTCAGCATTATTTGCGATAGCCAAGAGATATGGAAATAACTTAAGTAACCAAAGTGTCTATTGATGGATGAATGGATAAAGAAATTGTGGTGTGTGTGCATGTATGTATGTATGTATGTATATATCTTGCCAGTTGCAACACCATGGGAAGACCTTGAAGGCATTATGCTAAGTGAACTAGTTCAAACAGAGAAAGACAAATACCGTATTATCTCATTCATGTGGAATCTAAAAGAACAAGCTCATAGATACAGACAACAGACTGGGGGATGGTAGAGGCGAGGCATGGGGAATGAGAGAAATGGTTGAACTGGTGGTCTACTAGTTTTTAGTTTAGCTTTTTTTTGTTGTTTAAATAAATTATTTTTAAAAAAAGAAAAAGAAAAGAAAAAATAGAGTGGGACAAATTGGTGAGAGTGGTCAAAGGGTACAAACTTCCAGTTCTAAAAAAAATAAGTTCTAGGGATCGAATGTACAGCAGGGTGACTGTAGTTGACAGTATTGCATTGTATACTTGAAAGTTGCTAAGAATGGGTCTTAAAAGTTCTCACTTCAAATGAAAAAATATGTTAAGTATGTGAAGTGACGGATCTGTTCATTAACCTTATTGTGGTAATCATTTCACAGTATATATGTATATAAAATCATCATGTTGTTGTACACACTATTATATGTCAATTATATCTCAGTAAAGCTGGAGAAAAGAAAGAAAAAAGAAAACCAAAAAAAATAGAAAGTGGAAAAAAGAAAAATGCTAACAGCTTAATATTTTATTTATTTGTATCCATGAACTACACCCACCCTGGACACCTTAACTCACCCCCTCAAACATGCATAGGGATGTAAGCCCAGACTAATTTTCATGGTCAGAAACTGGCTGTTGGTCTCTCATGATTTTCATTAATAAATTGAGTTAATGGGTTATATGATAGGATTCAAATTTCCTATATGCTATTATGTATAGTCTTCTTGTTAATTTCTTGAGGCTTTTCATTACTTCAGGATTCTTTGTCCTTTTAAGTGCATAATGTACAATTCTTGATTATTTTCTCAATGTTAACATCACATATGGATTTAGGTACCCATACAAAGGCTGGAAACGCGCTTTTGAAGAATAACCCACTGATCAACCAAGAGACAACAAAAAAAACCAACAAACCTCAAGAATGGAACATGGTGGGTGACATAGTTGCCTTGATCTTTTCAGTTGTTAAAGACTGCAGCCATTTCTCAGATTAAAACTGTGCAAATAAATGAAAATGTTCCACGTGCAAAATGATAGAAACAATTATGATAGAAACAATCCATTTTGTAAATTCTGGTTCATAATGTTGAAGTGACTAAAGATTTGCATTAGGAATTGGGATTTCTGAGTGCTCTAAATAAATACTAGAATGCATACATTTCTCTTTCTTTGCTTTTCGGGATATTTGCCATTGTTATGATGAGTGCTTATCCTAAGAGTCCATTGAAAAGTCAGCTAATGTTAAAAAAATATCTTAAAACAAGTAGCTTCCAACTGCAGCTGATTATACACCTGGCATTCCATTCTTCTTGAGGTAGTGTGGATGGGACAGTATTCCATTAGGATGTGACATCAGGAAGAGTGACTGCCTACCAAGTATGGAATACATTAATTAAGGCAGAGAGCAAAAGATAAACGTTTCTTTAATTATTTTAATTATAATATATGCTTATATAGTCGTATATAAGATAAAATTAAAAATTCCCCTTTGAAGTAGTGGTAAGTATTATTTCAAATATTTTTCTAAGCATATGCATGTGAATATATGTCTAAATAACAGCATTACCTGTTCAGACTTCTTTATTTTATTTAATTTTTTTAGAGAGAAAGCATGTGCTTGAGTGGGGTGGAGAGGCAGAGAGAGAGGGAGAGAAGGAATCTTAAGCATTGGAGCCTGTCGCAGGGCTCTATGCCACCACTTTGGGACCATGACCTGAGCTGAAATCAAGAGTTGGGTGCTCAACCGACTGAGCTACCCAGGCACCCCTACCTAATCAGACTTCTAAACAATAGCACCATCCATATAATGAAATTGGTCTAAAAGAAGTTTTTTAAATTATTATCATTTAAACCATCATGTCAAGTGCTAAGGACAGAGTGATTTGTGTGTGTGTGTGGTGTGTGGTGTATAGATGGGGATGCATTGGTTGGTTACCATGGAGATTTGTTGGGTCAAATATTGTGCAGAGAAGTTGGTGGTCATTTGGTGATTCATGAATTGGGGTGCTTTAGGGTTATCTATATATAGTAGCAACAATAACATTTAAGACATTAACTTAGAATTGTGCAAATATATTTGTGCAAATATATCCCATTCTTAACCCATAATCCATACACTAGAAAGTGAAACTAAGAAGACGCACTGGGTTCTTTTGTACTTTAGTAGATTAGTAGATCTAGATTAGTTAATCTGGTCATATTGCAGATGATTTGGGAAAAAATACATACATTTTATTTGTAATCCTGATGTTGACTGATGTCCTCCTGCCCCATGGTATCTAGATCAGGGGTTTGTAACCCCCGATTTCATGCCAGGAAGAAGTCTAAGGACTTGCCCAAAATTTCTGCAGGTTTTCACGACAGAGTGGGGGTGGATGGGGTGGGTGAGATGTGACCAAATCCAGGCAAGGCCCCTGCATCAATACCTGCTGTCTCAGTCCCTGTTCCCGTTCCCCATCTCTGACTCAGATGGGCAACTTGACCCCTCTTGGATTTATACCTCCATCCACATACCTCCTCATACATGCAAGACATACCATCACACTCCTACTCAGGCCCACACATGTCCACACAAAGAAATAGTGGCCGTATTCATAATTTGAGTATTATGAAGCAGAATTCACACCAATCTAAAGTCATTCACTGACTATTTGTGTTCTTACAAGTACTTCCCCTTTCTTGCCCCAGGTAGCTGCTCACTCCCTTTCATATTAGACGCTGCCAGCCTCTGATCTTTTCTGCCCTCCTCTCCTAAATCTTTTCTGCTCTCCTCTCCCTCCTTCAAATATGCAGAACAAGTTAGACTTTCTCACCCCTTTCTGTAAAATCTCCATCTTCAAACCCCTAAGTAGAATCATCTAACAAGGTCCACCCTAAAGAGACCTTATGACTATAAAAAGGAAAAAAGCCACAAATAAATATAGGTCATTTTGGTATTGTTGTGTTTTACAAGATGGCATCATAAGATACAGAGCTGTTCTACAATTTCCTTTTTTAACTTTCATTACAGAAAGGATTGCGGAAAATATCCGTGTCGTTTCAAGCAACTTCATGAGTAGTCTCCCATAATACATTATATTTAGGAATCCTCTCTATCAATAGATAATCAACATATATTTAATTTTTCCCATCACTTTTTTCACTATCATAATGATATTTTCACACATGTATGAGTGAATTTCTATAGGAAAAATCCTAGAAGTAGAATTACCAGGTAAGTAATAAGCACATTTAAAATTCTTGGGGCCGCTCTGTGGCTCAGTCGGTTAAGTGCCTAACTTTGACTCAGATCATGATCTCATGGTTCATGGGTTTGAGCTCTAGGTCAGGCTCTGTGCTGACAGCTCAGAGCCTGGAGCCTGCTTCAGATTCTGTGTCTCCCTCCCTCTCTGAACCTCCCCTGCCCACATTCTGTCTCTTTGTCTCAAACAAACAAATAAATAGATAAATAAATAAACAAACAAGAATTTAAAAAATTTTTTAAAGTTCTGATAGACTCTCTGAAACTGTTCTTAAAAGAGCTTGTGTATTCATTCCCATTAGCAGGGTACACATTCACAAGGGATATTTTTAAAGCCTCTTGTAACAATTTTAAACAGCCACTGGCATATTACATCATCCTTGCAGATGCTAAATGGTTAGGATTAGACCAAAAAGTGATTTCTACACTTTGCCACCTGAAACCCATCACAATCCTGCATAACAGGAATACACGATAAGAAATAAAACTGAATAGGGATTCAAAATGCTTGGCTTAATGAATGAAAAGAGAATCTAAGTCTGGTTAGGGTTTGAGTAGGTTGACAATTTTAGAGACATTGACCTTGAATCTTGAAGGGAAGGTGAAAACCAGCACCTTGTGCCAAGATTACAGGAGACCCAAGACTGGTGGGGTCACCATCTTCTCCTCCTCTTTATGGGGACAATGCCCTCACGGGACTGAAACCTGTGCTACCAGATTTCAGAAATAAAACCCCTATGGAGAAAGAGCTGTGGGAGTGACAGAGTGCTGCCCCTAAATCTGCAGGCAAGGGTATACTCGGCCTTTGGCCACATTCCTTCTGACAACCTGTCCATGCTACTGAGACTTAACCCCAGGATGTACAGCCTGCTCCATCCACAGGACAGTGCTTTGCACATGTTGGCAAAGTTTCTGGGGTAAAATGTTACCACTGAGTACTATTTTGGGAAAGGAAACAGAAGATCTGGTATCTGGCTCAGACACTGCCACTCACTGACATTTTGTCCTTAGGTCACCTCTCAGTGTCTCACTTTATCTGAAAAATATCTCTGTAATGCCTCCAGAGTCTTACAGGCAAAGATCCTATGAGATACTATGAATGGAGTCTGTAGTACAAATCACATTTTTAATGTAAGGCTTTGTTAGTAAAGGAGGTTCTCTGTAAACACCATAAAACAAACAAAGCCCATTGTTAATAAGTCAAAAGAAACAGAAATCTGGAATTAGATAGTGCTGGTGGTTGCAGAATATTGTGAGTATACTGGAAGTCACTGACTGTTTTAACAAAAAAAAAAAAAGAAAGAAAGAAAGAAAAGAAGAAAAGAAGAGAAAGGAAGGGAAGGGAAGGAAAGGGAAGGGCAACGTCCTTCTACACTGTAAAGACAACAAATATGAAAGAAAATCACTTCTCTGAGTACATTTTACACATCAGGCCCTCTTTAGTTCTTTAGAGATGGTGTCTTAATTTCGTCTTCCTCCTAACCTGAGATATAGAAATTATTACCCAGATTTTTTTAGGAAAATGAGAGCTTCAACACCTTTCTCAAAGTCACAATGCAATTAATTATCTTGCCTAGAACCTGAATTTAATTCTTTTTGACTCCTAAACCTGAGCCCTTGCAAGTATACCACATTTCTTCTAGACCTACTCCAAAGTTCAACGCAAGTATAAGAATCATCAATGACACCAAACCCATGTATTCAGTCTCCCCTCAAGAGTCTAGACTTTACATGAAGGAACTTGAGGAGTCTCCTGGATGTCAACCTCAAAAGTTCAATGAAGTGTCCCTGTGTGAGAAGGATAGTCCATTATGTGTCTAGTGTTTGCACATTCATCTTAACCTTCCTGGGTCTATTTGCATTTTCAGTCCAAAACATTGTTTTGGGTTAATGAGTCCCATGAGTTCCCCAGCCAAACATTTATTGGCTTCCAGCATAACATAAGCTTGTATCTAATCAGTGTAGACGTTGAAACAAGTTCCATGCTGGCAAATTCCCAAAGCAAAAGGAGGTAAATGAGAACAACATGAATGAGACAAACAAGGGAACCACCATGGGGGAACAGTTTAATCAACACTTACAGAAACATGGCAGTCTCCTGCTGAGATGGAAATACATCTGTTGGGTAGATGTCCTGGTGCCTTTAACCATACTCTCTTCTTCAAGTACAAAGCCTTTCTGCCTTTCACACCATGCCGGC
Organism: Crocuta crocuta; assembly: GCF_008692635.1. Taxonomy (NCBI): domain Eukaryota; kingdom Metazoa; phylum Chordata; class Mammalia; order Carnivora; family Hyaenidae; genus Crocuta; species Crocuta crocuta. The sequence continues at coordinate 477,190 of NW_027530182.1, forward strand.
TGAAGTTCATTTTATAACAAGAAGAGTTGAGAAATCTCAGATCTAGCTTTTAAAATTAGTTTTTAATAAATAAAGGATAGTACTAGACACCATTGGTGCCTTACCCATGACCACTTGGATGCTCACTTTGAGTCTTGTGTCAGCAAAATCCTTGAAGATTTTGTCAGACCAGAGAGTATGATAGGCTTGGGAGCATGGCAAGTTGAAAGTGCTAGAGAGCTAATCCAATGACTGATTCTATCTACAAACTGCTCTCATTCAGTAGGGGAGTTGAGAGATTACTAATTTGATGGACAAATAGCCAAAGATTGGGTTGATATATATCAATAAATAGCTCAGCCTCCTAAACCCAAGGCTGAGATAACTCAGAGGCAAGTTCTACACTGTCCTGAGTTCTCAAGCTCTAGGCAACTGGCATGATAAAGTATCCTTTACTGGCATCCTGTTCTTCCCTTTCTCACTTCCCCATTCCCCTCTTGCCTGTTCCTGGGATTATCTCCCTGAAAGTCTACTTGTGTTAGCATCTTTGTCTCAGAGTATGTTTTATGAAAAACCCAAACCAGACAAGGGTGACTCACATGTTCTGGATGAAAAAAGGAATATTCATTAAGAAAATAAGCTTTCAACCCTTGTCTTTATTCCCCCTGTTGACTTTGGATTTCTTTATCCCTTCAGAAATTTTCCTCCCTCAACTAATCTCCTAAAGTCCCAAGGTTTTCCCAGCCATCTGTAAAGTAAGTGGTCCCTTCTTCCATATCCACTCTTACAGATAGGTGGTAGCATCCCCTAGGTCTCTCTTTCCTTGAAAAGTTTAAACATTTTCATCGTTGGTTCTCTTCCAGGTACCAGTGCTGCTAAATTACTCCTAAATCCCTTCAGTTTTCTATTTCCCATGACCAGTCCCCATCTTCTGAGAGAAGAGTTGGAATAGTGGGACAACCCCAAAAGGAAATGACCGCTAGACTCCATGTGAAGTGCCATGTTCTAGATCACTCCATTCTCCCACAAACAAGACCTTTTTCATTACTGAGCCAAATAAATTCTTCTTAGTTCATGTATCTCACTTCTTTGCCTGTATCAGAAATAGCTCCTCGGTTTCTCGCCTATCAAACAAATCCCTGCCAAATACAGTGCCATGGCCAAAGGCATAGTTAACCATGAAATCACTGTATTTCTGCCCCCACCTTATTCTGAGCACTGGGGCGGGAGGGGATGTATGCTCCTCCCACCCCGTGTCCTCCCTCTGGGGGTACTGCCAGCTTTCTTTACTCATTTACATTTGCAGGAACCCCCTTCTAGGGAAGTCAGCATCCTTAGGAAGATGGATTGGGAAGGGACAATTTGGACATGACCTAGGTTCTCCTTTGGTTGTATAGAAGAACACAAAGCAAAGAATGTTGGGAAGAGTGATATAATGCATTACTCAAGACTGTCAATCTGTGCAAGGCCTTTAAGGGGCTACGTTGTTAACCTGAACTGCTATGCCACCCCCCCCCGAGTTATTATAGGAAATGCTGTTTATATCAATATTTAAATATGCTATTTCCCCCAAATGAACCACAACAGCTTCGTTTAAAGTTATTTTATTATGCTGAACAGATATTTGGACAATTTAAAATTCCACTTGCTATACAAACAACTCCAATAATGCCCCAGTTTAGCATGTAAATACATATTTAAACAATTTAAAAACACATTGACTGCATAATTTGTATTTGTTACTGCTCAAAAGAAAGGACTTTTTATTTAGTGTGCCAAATAATGTGAATTTGGATGCCTTCTGAAAGGATGCATTATTCATGTGAGAGAAACAAAATCAATAAATGAAAATTCAAATAAAAAGAAAACCCATTATGATACTGCACTCAGACAATGATCATCTTGTGCATTCTTTGCTCAAGGAAAAGACACAGGAAAATAGCCCTTTTGGAACTGAGCTACGGACTGAATCATAAACTCCTGCTTAGGCTGTCTGAAAATAAACAGAATTAATACAATTTCTAAAATTCTCAATTTTTATTTGTCTGTGACCGTAAAAATATGTAAAAATTCAACAATAAAATATGTTTGGAAGATTAAGATATTATTATTATTGTTTTATTTTGTTCTGTTTTGTGTTATCTTATGTTATGTTGTTACCACATCCCTTATTTCAATTCTACAGGGTATCTAGAATACAGGAAGGTCCTCTATAGGGTTCTGAGGAAAATCATATTTCTGCTTATAGAGAGTACTAGTCAAGTGTGTCTGTGTTGTGGGGAAGGAAAAGAGGGGTGTCGATTCTGGAACATCTCTGGAAGTTCTCTTCATTTTCACATAAGCACCAATAGTGGTCAAAAGGTCAGATGTCCTGGCTCAAATCTTGCCTCTAACAACACTACTACTTTTCTAGTTTCTATCATTAGCTTTGCTAAGCCTTGGTTAGTCACCTGTAAAATACAGGGTTAATGATAACACCTGCCTCAAGGTATTGGAGAGGATTAAAGGAAGCTGCCAGCTCACCACCTAGTGTAGGGAAGGTACCCAACTGAGGTTAGCAATAAGCATGTCTAAGTGTTGCCCTGCCTTTCCTTATAGGCAGCTGACTGTCAAAGCATATGGCTACCCTTTATCAGCAACAGTGAGTGCATGTGCTGTAGTTTCTTGCTGAAGAACAGGATTTCAGACTCTGTGCTGCTCATTTCTTATCAAACGTTATGAGAAATAACCTTCTCATGGAACACCGCCTGAGAATAGTATACATTTTATCCTTGGGTCAAGACAGATCATCAAAAAGCTATAACTGATAGAATGTATAAGAACTGATACTATCTAATTCATTTCGGTGAATTACATTTCATGCTGCCAGTTTATACTGAAGTGTGAAACATAAACAGCTCTGGGGAACTAAACATTTAATTATCATAGGGATGTCTTGAGGATGTTATGTACTTTATTACATGATTTCTTCTTTTTTGAAAATACTTTAGTGCCGACAACTAGGAAAATACTTATCAATTCATTAAAAAGTTGTATCTGGTTCACTCAGTTTTTGTTGGGTGCTATTCTGAGTACTAAAAATATAATAGTGAATGAAAAAGACAAAAACCCCTGCTCTGAGTAACAGAGTTTACATCCTAACTGCTTGGCCACTGTTTTGTTTTTATCTTATGGATACAGCAAGTCTTATAACTGACTTGGTTCAATTCTTTGTTTTGGCTTCTAGCAAGTTCAGAGCCAAATGATGCAGGTCCTTATAAAATACAACCTTCTCTGCTAACTTTCTTCCAATTTCTTATCTATTTATTATTCTGCTGCAAAAATTCATGTTTTCATAAGCAACCTCAACCCCTTTTAGGAGACACAAAGCTAAGAATTTGTAAATTCATCAAAAAATGAATACATAAACATAACAATGCAAACATAGGTCTATGTAGATTCAAATAACTATAAATTAACTGTACTTGCATCTTCAATGTAGGCCATCTAGTTTTACTTCCTACTACCTCTCACCTCCAACCTCAGGGCAATAATTCACTGCACTTCCTTCGTTAATATAACAGCTAACCATTGACTATCTGCAATATGCCCAACTCCATTCAAAGTGGAGGGATTCATAGTTGACAAGACAGATGATGCCAATGCTCTCTGAGAACCTGTATCTATATGGATGCCTCACAAACACTTGCCCAATATTCAAAGACCTCCAGGAAAGGGATATTACAAGTTCATTCATGTCTGCTTCTTGATTTGTAAATGTCTCTGTTTTTAGTACTTATATCTGATATAAACCCTCATGTTGCATGTAAAGGGCAATTTTCCTTATCTCATCCTCAGAAGATATTCAATTTTTTAAAATCACATGTCTTTCATATTGCTATGGACTGCGTGTCTGTGTTCCCCCCAAATCATAACCCTTAATGTGATGGGATATGGCACTGTGGCCTTTCTAATTAAGGTTAGAAGGTGATGATGGTGAGGTCCTCATGATGGAATTAGTGCCCTTATAAAAAGAGGAAGAGATACAAGATTGATGTATTGCCTCTGCTCATTAACCAATGTAGGCCACATGAGGACATAACCAGAAGAAGGAGCTCACCAAGAATGGACCATGCTGGCCCTATGATCTCAGACTTCCAGCCTCCAAGAACAGTGGGAAATGAATTTCTGTTTGTTTGAGCCACCTGGTCTGCAGTATTCTGTTACAGCAGCCCAAATGGACCAGGGCACACATAACGAAGGAGTTTGGTGGAAAGAAATTGCACCAGTACACCCTCTACCCCACAGAGAACAGTGTTAAAAGCTGTGTTGGCATCTCCTTATTCAATAAATATTGGGAGGCTACTAAATTCCAGACACTGCCAGGAGCAGGGGATGTGAAGACTATAAACCTTATCTCTAGTCTTAGTTTCATAGGACATACAGACACATAAATAGGTACTGACAAAGTAGTGGTGTGAGTGCTAGAGGTGGAACAGGACAGAGTGTGATGGGCCCACATAGGAAGCACGTTGTCTTGAGGTGTCAGCTAAGACTTTCCAGATGCAGTAATGTCTAAATTGAAATCTTATTTTTGAAATTTTAAAAAATATTGATTTATTTTTGAAAGGGGGAGAGGGACAGAGAGAGAGCAGGTATGAGGATCTGAAGTGGGCTCTGTGCTGACAGCGGATAGCCTGATGTGGGACTCGAACTCACCAGCTGTGAGATTGTGACCTGAACCGAAGTCAGATGGTTAACCGACTGAGCCACCCAAGCTCCCTCTAAACTGAAATCTTAAAAATAAGTAAGGGTCATCCAGGTACAGTTGCATATGAGCAGGGGACAAGAGGGGGATGTCTTCTAGAAGTCAGGGAGAGCTAATGGTAAGGAAACTTGGAGGTTGGAAAGGGCATAGCTTCTAAGGAAAACCAGCAGTAGCATAATAGGGATAGGGAGTGGGCAGGGTGTAGATCCAAGGACGGAGCGCCCAGGAGCAGCAACATTGAACAAATATGGGACAGTCCTCAGTGCCATTAGCAGGGAGTGGCCCAGAGAGATTAAAGCAAGAGACTGTTCCAAAAGGGGAGAGTGGGGGCTTGGGTGAAAAAGCTGAAAGTAAGGAGAGAAGCATGCCCAGGGATTAAGAAAGAAAATGGTAGTGGCTGACAACATGAAGAGAGCAGTTCCAAAGTAGTGGGAAGCTATGGTGTTGCTACTGCACACGTCACCTTGGGGGCTGTTAGGAGGGGAAGTGATTAGATATCAGGCCTTCCCTAGGTGCAACCTGTGACCAAAACTGTAGCCGGCACATAGCATGGATGCATAGAAGTACACACACACACACACACACACACACACACACACACACTTGAGTGTACGTAGTGTAGACCAAAAAATATTAAGAATGATTTTCACTGTGTGGAGGGCGTACATATGGGTGGTGGGGTAATAAGCAATTTTTGTTTACTTCATTATTCTTTTCTATAGTTTATATGCTTTCTACATGGAATGTCTATTATTTTTGTAAACTTAAAAACAATGAAATTAATTTCAAAATTGATTTACACAGGGGATTTATGGCAGGTGTCAAAGTTGCAAGATGGGGTTGCATGATCTATGAACTAAAACATGTGTGCAGCTTTATTTTCATATCAATTTATCCAAATGCATTTTTCTGGCTTTCTTTTATCCCCCACCCCCAACCAGTGATATTTCGCATGCATAAGAACCAGGGAAGATATTATCTGAATAAGGCAAATCGATGTTTTGGGGCCAAAAGACATCTCCAATTCGGGATAATTATTATATTGAAAATTTGTCCTGGATTCAGACAAGCTTTGAGCACATACAAAAACTGTCTTTCTTCCCTTTATGCAGAGTAGGAATCTTTAAAAAGAAATTGCTAACGTAACATTCGCCTAGCTCAGGTATAGCCAAAATTGGAAAAAGGACAGAAAACTCAAAATGGTCAGTTTGCATTATAGTTCCCCCTTTTCAATTAGAAAAGCACTTTTCAGATCTAATGGAAAGAAATCTCCTGTTAAAATTTAAAATCTTTTGGGAAATAAACTGGTAATTCACTTGCAGAAGATAGGCAGATAGAACCCTGATGAATTAAGAGGCCTCAATGCCTACTGCCCAGCACCTACCCTTTCTCTCCTGGTCCCCCAGCTTCTTAGCAAATTCTCAGAGGGATGACAACTGGGTGATTCCAACTGGAAAACAGAAAATCAAAGAACTTGAGTTCCTTGCTGGAACCCATCAGACATGTGATTAAAAAGGAAACCGGAATTCTTCCTTCCTTCCTCCTACACCCCACACACCTCCCACGGCTAACTCGGCAGCCGGTACAATGGCTTTCCAAGCTAGTCATTAGTTTCTGCAAACCTCTACTAAGCAAGTACTCTAAGAGTGGATTAAGAAATACCTGTAAGGTTTTGATTTGCTCATTTTCTGTCTCCTGCAACCACAGGATAAATGTTTATGAAGATTTTTAAAACAACGCAAAGAAAAGCAGAATACCTATTTATATATGTCCTGTGATCACATTTATATAAACCAATAGATGACCCATGGTAGTGTCTGACTGGTATCATATCAGTGGAACAATAGTCAGACGCCAAAAATAACTAAAGGCAATTGCAGTGTTACAGATGTTTCATAAAGAATGTTAAAGAGTATGTGCACTGATGCACTGTATGCTACCTAGACTGCTCCCTCCCGGCTGGAGATAGTCCTCCAGCTCACAAAAACATTGCCCTTGGCTAGATGGAGCTGCCCAGCCCAAGGCCAATGCCCATTCTAAGACAGATCCTTTTCCAGTGGCTGGTCTGTGCTGCCATACACACATCCAAGCTCCCTTAGGGGTCACCTGAGACCTTTGTTGAGACTGCATCATAGTCCATCCTTTCTCTCTACCTGATCCCATTTCCCATACTCATTCACAGATTCTGTTCCAACAGTATCCCCAATAAAGTTTCTGCAAGCAAGTCTCCATCAGAGAAAATGTTTCCTAAAGGCTCCAACTTACTATACAGTGTGGTAGATTATTATTATTTGCAAACATGTGGCTTTTCCTCTCTGTGGGAGTATTACATCTCCACACCTATTGACCTCAGGCTGGGCCACGTCACTTGATTTTAGCACAGAAATGTGAGCAGAAGTGATAAGTGCCACTTATGGTAGAAGCATTAAGAGCCATCGGTGGCTCTACCATCTTTATTTTCCTTCTATGTGTCATGATAAGTAGTATATAGGACCAGTTCTTCAGCCTGGGCTCAGCAATAAAGAGTACCTATAACTAAGCAAGAGACAGCCCACAACTGACATGTATGAATGAAAATTAATGTTGCTATAAGCCATTGAGATTTGGGGATTATATGACACTGTGGTATAGTAGTCTAAGCAGGGTGATATAAAAAAACCAAAGTATAACCTCAAGTGATATTAAAAACAATTTCCCAGGATGGCTGAAATTAACAACACAGGAGACAACAGGTGTTGTGGAGGATGCAGAGAAAGGGGCACTCTCTTAGACTATTGGTGGGAATGCAAATGGGTGCAGCCACTCTGAAAAACAGTATGGAGGTTCCCCAAAAAGTTAAAAATAGAACTACCCTACCATCCAGCAATTGGACTACTAGGTATTTACCCAAAGAATCTAAAACTACTGATTGGAAAGGATATATGCACTATTATCATGCTAGCAGCATTATCAACAATAGCCAAATTATGGAAAGAACCATATTATGGAATATATATATATTCTCTTCTTTATCCATTCATCAGTTGATGGACATTGAACATTTGGGCTCTTTCCATAATTTTCCATTTTCCATTCCAATTTTCCATTTTATAAATATAAATGTAAATATAAGTATAAATATATATACAAACTCTCATATATATTACCCAGCCCCTTTTTAAAAAAAAGAATGAAATCTTGCCATTTGCAATGACGTGGATGGACCTAGGCCTAGGGTGTATTATACTAAGTGAAATAAGTCAGTCAGAGAAAGGCAAATACTGTATGATTTCACTCATATGTGGAATTTAAGAAACAAAACAGATTGGTATTNTATAGAGAACAAACTAAGGGTTACCGGAGGGAAGGTGGGTGAAGGATGGGTTAAAGAGGAGATGGGCATTAAGGAGGGCACTTGTTACGATGAGCACTGGGTATTCTATGTAAGTGATGAATCACTAAATCTTATACCTGAAACTAGAAAATAAAAATAAATAAAATAAATTTCCAAACTAAAAAATAATCTGTATAAGATAAAAAACTGAGAGAGGTTATAAAATCGGTGTGACAAATATTTAATATCTAATTCAGCTAAAACTGACTAATAGGCATTGTCTGAATATTTTATATTCAACTGACAAAGTTGAGCAGTTTCCCAAAATTGCAATCGCATGTCTAGAACTGAAATATAAAATGTAAGTCACTTAAAAAAAAGTTCCCTTTCCCTATTATTTTCACTCTCAGTATCTCTAGCACTTAACACCTGCCTGTGAAACTTCTCTTGCTACAGCTGAGTTTCAACTGTCTACCAGTAACCCCACTTTTCCTGACCCCCCTTGAGAAACACAGGGTTAAGAAATGATCGAAAGACTTCTGAATCTCCTTAGAGGTTAGTGCAGAAGAGGGGACGGAGGGACAAGGAAAGAAAGAGGGCTAGCACCAAAAGATGTAACTTCCTTAGCAGATTGCGGTAGAAGGGACAGGAAAAGAGTCCTAACCCTTCACATTTAGTACCTCTCCATTCATCCTTGTTATACACATCCGAGCTCAGAGGAAAACTACACCAAGAAATACAGCCAGAACAATCAAGACCCAGAGGTTGGCAGTGTTAGCAGAGGAATTATGGGAAGATTCTTTCTTCTATTCTGTTTTCTAGAACTGCCAAAGTATTTATAATGAACACATACCCTTCTGCGATCAGAAGAAATCAAATACTTTAAGAAGAGAAAAATATCCCTGAATCAAGCAACTGCTAGCTGCCATCATCCATCTTACCTCACTACCTGATGGAGGTAGGGAAGCAAAATTAGGTATTAAGGGACAGAGCTGGAGGGAGAGGTGCTTAACCGGGACATAAAAGTGTCTCAACCAGGAAGAGGGACCAAAACGTAAAGTGTGAGGCGGCGTGGAAAAGCACTATGTGCCAGGTCAATGGTCAAATTCTGAGGCAGGGAATGGTCAAAAACACTGCTGACAGAAAGTTAAAGGGCGTGGCATGAAGCAACAGTGATGAGAATCATGGCATCCTCAAGACTCTCACAGCTTTCTGAATCGGACAAAATCCTGGTGGGATATTCTAGAAGTTTCTCCTTACCTGCTGGAAATTGCTTCTTATCTCGAGTTTTTTTTCTCCTCTGTCTTCCTGATACTGGCCAGAAGTTGACTTATTAACTTGAAGGTCCATGTTTTTAAATCCAAAGATACTAACGAGACGTGACTTCTATTTGCCCTATACAACGTGTATTCATTTTTTTCATGAAGGAGACCCAAAACATCAACATGGTGATGGTGGAGAGATAAATGAATGATGATCTTGTTTCTGAATTCATCTTCTGTGAATTGTTCTTAGACTAAGGCAGTGCTCTCTCTCTCTATCTCCCCTTTGTGACACGAGAGATGCATCCAGAAAGATGGAATGGAGGGTCATGCAGGCCTTCATCCATTAACACCTCTAAGAGATTTGCTCTGCCCCTATCATTTCCTGCCACACTTCAGGAGATACTGTCATTATTTCACATAAATTATCACACCATGTGACATGAGTGAGTAGAATAATAGCTTTGGTTTTGGTTTTGGATTACCAGGAACAAGTACTGACTATTGAGGCAGAAGCACTTCTTGCTTGCTAAGTATGATTTCAGGTTTTTAGAAAGGAAAAGGCATGTTTTTATATAACTCTCTCGTCAGATCTTCTAAAAGAGGAAAATCCCTGAATGTATTCCATTGTTAATTTCTCCCATAATAGCATAATCTTACTGCTTAAATCATTTATTTTAAGACTGTATTAGATATTAACTAAACACCCTGGGGACAAGGATGTCATAACTCCTTTTTCTGTTCAACACGGAGAACAGAACCCTTTGTGTTCCTACTCAGCTTCAATTAGGTATCTGTAAATATTTCTTAGATGAATATTGAATTGTGAATGAAAATATGGCTGAATGAACCACTCACAGGACTAGGATGTGCTTTAGCATGTCTGGTACAAATTAAAAAATATGAAAGACTTTCTTTAATCTCCATGTGAGGCTGTTTTCCTTCTTCATCCCTCCTTACTCTTCCCCTTATAGGTAAAGGTTATTTCACAATATGGGGAAGGTCTTTTGAGGCAAAAGGATTATTATTTATTTCTCATTAATTAAAGTGGCAGAATCAGAAAGAACTAGCTTTTCCTTTGAAGTAGATCAGTTCTTTTAAGTTAGATCAGATTTCACATCAATTAAAGGCGCCATCACTGAGCATACCTGCAGAAACACACCTCCTCTCTCTAACCCTTTAAGGGTTTGGCTAATACATGAGAGATTTCCTCAAGGGATGGGGTTTTCTGTCCTTTATTTTGTCTTTTATTTTAAGAGTTCCTGGTGGGACGTTGGAGTGGAATTCAAATTTCCTGTCTTTTGCTCATTTCCCATGTTTAAATTCAGCAAGAAACAAAAACAATAAGAACAACAACAATCACATCCCTCATGGGAGAAATTCATGTTCAGGATAATAAATAGCATTCTCACATTTGACTCAACACGTTCGAAGTTCATATTAGGAAACGCTGAATATCCTTGAGTAATTGTCGAATTTCTTGGTGTCGTGTTTGGTTCTCTTATTCTATGACATGTCAAAGACAAAGATCACATTTTTTATTTTCCACCAACATTATGGAACCAAAAAGCGTCTTTTAATTGCTGCTGTGTGCAATGTCCTTCTGAGCCTGGGCTGGCTTCCCCCAGGCTCTTTTTTTCTTGACAGAGCAAGGAATCAGGCTCTTTTCACACTGAGAATGTTACTAAAATGGAATGCTACAAAGTTGGCAAAACAGTCCGGTTCAGTAGAGTATAGCTCCATGGCTTGGACTCCTGTTAAAGCTATCAAGATTTCTGTTTCCACTTTTATTTCTGAAAGTGGCACGCAATGTCATTTCTACTCTTTCTTACCCAGTGACTGTACCTTAGCAAAAGCTAAGTGGTCCCAGAGTCTAGGGGGTCCTTTTCTTTAGGTATAAAGCCTAATTGTAGAAGGACAGGCTATTGCTTTGCTTCTCCTGAGTGTTTGTGCCTGACACCCTTCAGACTGGCCATTCCCAGTGACCCGGTGTCTACCCTCCCCAAGAAGTGACCCTGTGGGCCTTTCCCACCCACTACACACATTAGTTTTGAAACCCTCATTAAAGTCATCACCATAGCAGTACTGCTGTGCATTATTTTCTCTCTTCACAGCATGTTTGCGACTCTTACTTTTCTGAAAAGCCATATACTCTACTGATTGCAAACACATTCTTCTAAATCTTCAATGGGGGGGGGGGGGGNCAACTTCAGCTCAGGTCATGATCTGGTAGTTCATGGGTTCGAGCTCCGTGTCAGGCTCCGTGCTGACAGCTTGGACTCTGGAGCCTGCTTCAGATTCTGTGTCTCCCTCTCTCTCTTCCCCTCCCCGTTCATGCTCTGTCTTTCTCAAAAATACATAAACATTAAAAAAAAAGTCTTCGAGAGAGAAAAAATGCTCAAACTCTTCAGATTGCATTGAGGTAGTAGTACCTTTTAGTGTGGTTTGTGAGACAGACAAAATTACCTGTTACCTTGGCTTTTCTCTATTCACAACAGTCGTGTTGGCAACCATCTCCCATCCTCCTGTGAAATAACATACTGGGGGGAAAGTTGTGGTCCAAGGAAGGTTACTCTTACAAGTGGACTGTACCCCAGCTTGAATCACAAGGCAAATGCTGCCATGTTCTCCAGTTCTGAAAGATTCCAGGAGAGGCATGCTGAGGTTGAGATGAAGGAAAATCAAAAGAATCTTGTACATCCCAAACACAGCTACAGGGATTTCAGGATCACAGGGCTACAGAATGTTTTTGCCAACCTCACAGCAGCAGTAGGTTAAGAAGAAGAAAAGTGGACTTTGTGTGTCTGAGAGAGAGCAAGAGCCCAGTTGTAATTGCCAGACCATTTAGACCCAACCAATGCCTAATTCTCTAAATTCTTCAAGAAAGACCACTTGTCTTTAGAGGTGAAAGCAAACCATTCCAAGCATCAACCAAGAGCAAAGATGAATCTGTATATTCTTTCAGGTTTCCAAGTGCAGGACAATTATAAATGGGAAGGTCTGGTTATGTCATGGTGACCCTAATTATCTTTATTAAAAACACAAATGGGGAGGCAACATAAGCCAGTGCACAAGGAAAGCCTGTTCTCAGACCAGAACTATGTTTAAAGATGGACTAAGAGCTTAGAAAAATCCATTATGGGTCTAGTCCCCTGTATTTAATTTTTTTTTTTTCTTAAATCTCACCTGCTTGAAAGGGGCCACAATAATGGAACAGTATGGATGTTAAATCTCACCTGCTCTAATTCAGAAATTATTATGGTGCAATGATTAAGCCTCTAGTATCACATAGAGTTTATGTTCCACATCTTCCATTTACTAATTGTGGAATATTGGGTAAGTTGTCTAAGCTTTCTCAGGCTCAATTTCTTCACCTAAAAAAGGGGAATATAAAAAACTATCTGGTAGAACTGTCGTGAGATTTTTATTTTGTTTTATTTTATTTTTATTTCTTTTGAGAGAGAGAAACAGTGTGAGCAGAGGGAGAAGGAGAGAGAGAATCCCAGGCAGGCTCCACACTGACAGTATGGAGGCTTGAACCCACCAACCATGAGGTCATGACCTGAGCCAGAGTCAGACCCTTAACCAACTGAGCCACCCAAGGGTTCCAGTTGTCAGATTTTTAAAAAGAGTAGGCATCTAAAGTACTTAACTCCAGGCCTGGCAAGCAGTAGGCTTGCCCAGCACCCTCAATTGCTGCTATTATTTAATGTGTGTGATTTTTGTTGACTTCAGCAGAAGTGAACCCATATGAACTTCTTCACCTTCAGAGTCTGTGAGCTCTCCATCTGGCTCCTTTTTACCACCTCAGTTTCTTCTTGTAGTCTCATGGGGAAACCTTGGCACCTTGCTTTTTCACGGCCCATCCAAGCCATTTCCATATTTCCTAATCAGTGAGGCACCAACACAATCCCTGTGGCATTTACTGCTCCCCAGAAAAGAAAGTGTCTAATTAGAAACACTTAAGACTTCCCCTCCCGGAGCCAGATTTCTCTCCAATGATTTTCTTCTTATCTCAGCCAGTCATCACTGGCAGAGAGTTTACTGGGAAAGAAAATATCAACCATGGCCTTTCACTTTGTTTTCTATGAACATAAAATGGTCCACACTTGTGGCTTAGCGTGTAACACACCTATAATGAGCCCTGTGTATTTCCTTCTCTGTGACTTGAGGCAGCCATCAAGTCAACAAAGCTTAGTTTGTTGTAGTGTATCAAGACCAAGCCACACAATGCTCACACACTCAGAAGTAGTAATAAGTCTGTACACAAGGTGCTCACAAACTCATGAGAATCTGCACAAGGGTTGACTTTGCCCAATCTGCACCGCTTGATTGGAATGCCAAATTTTATACAAAAATGCTTTGGGAAATGCAGCCTTAAGTTATATTCCAGATATTAAGGTTTCTGTTCTTTATCATGTTAGTAGGAAGCAAGCTTGCCAAATGTTACTCTGGTTGGGATTATTTCATAGTATATTCTGTTAGTACCACCCAATTGAATTTGGGGGATCCCCCTAGGAGCTGAATGTGGGACCATCACCAAGGGGCGCACATGCATTAAAAAGGTCCTTATGAAAAGCATCATAATGTTCAGGCCAGTTAGGCCAAGGTAGTCCCAGTGCCCCTGTCTAATGGCAGTTCATCAGTTTCTGGGAGGTTGCACCCCAAAGACTTGCTTACAGCATGCATTTGGGGATCTATAACTGAGGTTCTCTGATCTTAAAGAGGAGATGGGGAAGAGAAGGGAAAAAAAACTAAAGCCTATTTATCTCCACTCTGTGTCTGACTCTTAAAATTTTGGAGACTTTTGGAGCATCTGGGTGGCACTCAGTTAAGTGTCCCACTCTAGATTTTGGATCAGGTCAGGATCTCACAGTTCGTGAGATAGAGCCCCATGTCGGGCTCTGTGCTAAGTGTGGCGCCTGCTTAGGATTCTCCATCTGTCTGTCTCCTTCTCTCGCTCTCTCTCTCCCTGTCCCTCCCCAACTTGAACATGTGCACATGCTCAGTGTCTTTCAAAATAAATAAATAAACATTTTTTTTTAAAATTTTGGAGACTTTAAAAATTCCATCTCATAGTACATGAGACCCTTTACATATGCATCATAAGAAGCCTAATGAAGGAGTTCAGTAATGAACTTATATTCATTTTCTAGGACCTTTTCCATGGAGTGATCATGACTCACATGTGCCTTTAGCCCTGGAAAGTTGTCAGTTACCAAGCCTTAAGTCCTTAGACACAGAGGCAGTTATATGGTCCCAAAACTGAACAGACTATCATGGGTTTCCCACTCCCCTCCTCACAAATCCAGTTTATGTCATTTGTAACTGAAAGAGTCCTAGACAAATAAAAGAGCTATTATATTCATTTTATGAGTGAACAAACCAAGCCTCGGAGAAGAAAATTTTCTTGCCCCCAAAGTGGCAGGGCCGAGGTTCAATCCAGATCTTTTTGTTTCTGAAGTGTGTGCTCTATTCTATCCTGATGCCTCCCTAGAAGGTCAGGAGAAGCTGTAGGACTCTTTCTAGATGTCTACATTCTCTAAGAGTTGAATTATGACTGCAGAACACACAAAAGATCCACTGTGGATTTCACATTAGGGTTGAGCCAATATTAGCCTGATCAGAAGAGCTTGGAATGGAGTCAACCTGTCTGCACTGAGTGACTCCAGCTTCCCAGTGGTCAGCTTGGGTGAGCAGGAAGGACTAGAAGAACACTAAATCCCAGCTGAAAGACAAGTAGATAAGCTCCCTTTAGAATGAGATGGACAAAATGCCTTAAGGTACATCCAAGGACAACTTTAGATGATAAGAAATAGCTCAGGCCATCTCAGCATGCAGACCAAGGACCCATAGTGATTTGTTCCAGATCGGGGAGCGGTGATGGGGTTCTCGGTGGGAGGAGTGATACCATACTGGTGGTAGTGGGGTGAGGGGGCGGTGCTGGCTGCAGTAGCTGGTCTAAGAATTTTGTCTGCAACCATGGACAGCACTGGAAACACTCATTGTCATACTGGTCATTTCAATCACTCACCCTTTCATTCTTTCTTTTGTTCTCACAGCAAACATTTATTAGGCACCTATCATCTATCTGGCTTTGTGCTGAGCACTGGGAATTCTGCAATTAAGATGAAATTCCTGCCTTTAGGGGTTTACAGATACAAGCCATGTATTCAGCCATTGGCAATTATGTGAGTGCATGTCTGTGTGTCCGTGTAAGAAAGAGAGAGGGAGAGGGAGAGGCAAACGGAGGCACAGAGAGATCTAGAATGTTGATAATGAGGATTTCAGAACCATCATTGATGCCAATAGAAATTTATTTCCTTCGGGAGAGGCCTCTACTTAACAAATATTCCTAGAAGGAGTAAAGCCTTATTTAAGCACACTTGGGTGAGTTAGAAAGTCTGATGGCCGGCAGAAGGCCCTGGGGATGGGGACCAGGATGGCGGGGGTGGAACATGGAGGACCCTTCCTGAGAAGACAAAGAGCTTCTAAAATGAGAGCCGGGAAGATTGTTAGAGACCATTGTGCCCCTCCCCTTCACGATTCCCTGACTTGAATGAAGCATTTGGCTTGGACCCAATACAGTGACTGGATCTGTGAGGCCAGGAAGAAGTCAGCTCTTAATGGGTAACCAACTGGTCAGTAACATTATGTGCTACTTTCTGGATTCTAAGAATGTTTTTCATGTGGATTAACTCACCCGATCTTTATAGCAACTTAGAGAGGCAGCTCTGACTAAGGTATCTTTCAGATATGGAAAATGAGGCTCGTGGAAGACAACTGACTTGCCTAATGTCACACAGCCTGGAACAGGGCAGGGGTGGGAACTGCACCCCAGTCTTTTGGGTGCAAGTTTCATCTCTTCCAACCAACCGCACCTGTCACCTCTGCAGCAACCCAGGCGGTCCTGCCGTTGCAACTGGCTGAGAAAAGAGGCTAATTAACGAACAGAGAGTTATTCAGGCGACACAATTCCTTTTTGAAGAATAAATCTAGCCTGAAGGCACGATTGCTTTTTGCTCAATAATTTGGTTAATGAGTATTCTGTGAAGAGAACGGACTCACCGGAAAAGGTGTGAAGCTCCAGCATGGGGCAAGCCACACAGCAGATACCCAGTCATGGCTGTACCCTGCAGCGTGCCTGCTTCTCCCACCATATTCCACACACCGCTTCCAGCAGTCACACTGCTCTGCTTTAAATTCCTCCAGCACATGTAGGTACTACCATAAACCCGGTATAACAGAGGAGAACAGAGGCGTTGAAGGGTTAAGGAACTTGCCTGAGGTCACACAGCAAGTTAGTGGTGCAATGAGGATTTTGGCTTCATAGCCTATGTTCCACTCTACTGACTTCTCCAAGGAATCACATGGCTAATAAGAAAGAACGTTCCAACGAGAGCCGAAAAATATGTTTACCTCACAGTGTTGTGAGGCTTGCATGAATGTGTGTGTATCATATATATACACACACACACACACACATACACATACACACACATATACAGCAATTAGAACTTGGCTGGCTCAGTTAATGGTAGTCATCGTTATTATTCATCAGAGGTCACATCAAGAATTAGTTTCTCAGGGAAACTTACAGTTTTCACTCTCTGGATCAGTTCCCCCTTATTATTACACCTTCTTACAAGTCATACTACCCTACCCATTTGCCATTATATACCCCTTCATGATTTATTTGCTTAATGTTTCATTTTCTTCGATATCTCCGTGCCCAGCCCTGGAAAAAAAACAAACAAACAAACGAACGAACAAAACAAACAAAAATCCCAACTTAAGAAGCATTTCTTGAATGAATGGGTGAGTGAATGAAACATTCCTTGCCGCCCTAGAGTCCTGCATTTTTCTCCTCCTGGTGGGAGGAGAATATTCCTCATGCCAGCCTGGAACTCTCACGCGTTTCCCACAGCTAATCTACATGGTGTTTACAGGTGCCTTCTGAAAACCGCCCACCCCCCGGTTTCTAAACTCAGCTAAGCTCTGTCTCTGAAATGTCAGCCTCTCCTGTTAAGGCTCCATCTCAAAAGCAGCGAGAAATTCAGACAAGGAAAGTTTTCAGTTCCTCTCTTCATGGTGCCAATTGTATAATGAGTCTGTGGGATTGAGTTTATTTCCAAATTTAAACTGAGCACAATGGAAGCTTCTAAACTCATCCAAGTGGATCTCAAACCCACTTTTGACTTTTAAAGATTACAGATTTTTCTGGGGTTTGATGAGCGGTGAGTGGGAACAGAAAGTTCCAGACAACATAGTGGTGTAGTTTCTGTTCATCATGGGGTGTTTTTCCCTCTTGTTTAGATGTGGTTCTTTAGAAACTGCGCTCACTTTCTGCTCCGATGGTTGTACTTCTTAGAGACAAATATTTACCTTGACTTTCAAAGAAGCTGTTTTATTTATGGTTGCTCATAAAAAGAAGAGGCGTGAATTCCTCCAAGCTCACCTTTTTGGCTTTTTTGACCTAGAGATTTTCTTAAGGACCTCATTTCCTTGTGTTCTTTGCTCTCTTAATCTTAGCATTTTAATTTTCCTTCTTTTGAAATTGCCTTACTCACCAGAGTAAAAATTGGCTTACCTACTTCAAAGGCTAATTATGAACATTAAAAATAAGATAATGCAGAATGGCCATCATCATCAAAAAAAAAAAAAAAGAACTAGCAAATGTTGGAGAGGGAACCCTCATGCACTGTTGGGGAGAGTGTAAATTGGTGCAGCCATTGTGGAAAACAGTATGGAGGTTCCTCAAAAATTAAAAACAGAACTACCACATATCCAGGGATCTCACTCCTGGGTATTTATCTGGAGAAAATGAAAGCACAAACTTGAAAAGATATCCGCACCACTATGTTCACTGCAGCATTATTTACAATAGCCAAGATATGGAAACAACCTAAGTGTCCATCAACAGACGAATGGATAAAGATGATGTGATATATATATATATGGCACATATATATGGAATATTATTCAGCCACGAGAAAAAGGAACTCTTGTCATTTGTGAGAACATGGATGGACCCTGAAGGCCTTATGCTAAGTGAAATAAGTCAGATGCAGAATGACAAACACAGTATGACCTCACTTCTTTGTGGAATCTAATACAAAGCAAGAACAAAAAAACAAGAAATGAGATCATAGGTACAGAGAAGAGATTGGTGGTTGCCAGAGGTGGGAGGTAGAGATAGGAAAAAGTGGGTGAAGGGGGTGAAAAGTTACCAAAAAGCAGGAGATAAGGCAGGGGTGCAGTGAGAGGCATCCAAGGGAGGACTCTTCTGGAAGAACCACAGGAGAAAAAAGCCACAGAAGTCACCAGTCCCAGATGACAACAGCACCAGGGATGTTACATCCCTCTTCCTCCTTTCTCCACACCCTGAAGGAGGCAGAGGCTCCTGGGAGAGTGGGGGGCTACTGGGAGAGGAAAATCAAGATGGAGGAGTAATTCTGAACCATGCGAGGCTGCCTGACCTCTTTCCCATTGCTCTGCACAACAGCATTCATGAATCAGGGCTATGCTGCCAAGGGAGAGAAGCTCTGAACTGGATGAGAAGTTGACACTTTGATATTGGAGTAGGCTGATGAGTCAAGTACAGGTCTCTACACTAATCTCGTTTACTAAAGTCTTGTGGCCAGATAGATGTCAGAATTCAAAACTTTCTGGATTGTTTGAAAAAACATATGCTACTTCTCCTGTTACTAAGGGGCGTAAGGCAGCATCCCATAATCAAACCCAGTAATATTCCTGAAACAAAACACATTGTTGGCCGTTTGTAATGACAACAAATACTCTCACATCAGGTTGTGTCAGGATTTTTCCAGTTCTGATGTTTACAGCATTGGAGACTTCAGAATTGCAGATAAGGGATTAAGGGAAACTTCCTGACAATGAGCATGCTTAGTGATTCTGGAAAGGGAAACGAGAAGCTGAAGAATGCACGTTCTCCTCCAGGGGCAGGAAACCTAACAGAGCGAGTTGGAGAGTCGTACAAAGCTTTTCTGTTCAAGCCACATCAAATTCTGGTCGTTCAGGAAATCAGTTCCATATACAAATGTGCATGTACCTTGCCTGTGCGTTTTTCACACGGCAGGTGATTCATAAATGGTAACTCTTCTCCTGTTTCCTCCACTTCTTCCTAAATACTGTAGGTAGTCCATGTCCTTTCCCAGATGGGAAGCTCACGGAATCTTGAGATACAGCATCTCACTTTGCTGGGGCCTCTTCTGAGGCTACACAGAGGAAGCCGTAGCTGGAGATGGATCCTTGTAGACATTACTGACAACAAGTTGTGAGGCTCAGACTTGTCTATAAAGTATAAATCATGTTTTTGGCAACTCAGCTAGAAGCCTGAATTTTCTTTCCATTATCTCCATAGAGAAATTGTATTACAGATCTGCTACCATACAGAGAGGCAATACAAAATATGCCACCAAATATGAAGAAAGAGGTATTACTGACACATGCTGGGCAAAACCCAAACATTATGTTCTTTTCCTGGATTGTGTGAGGGTTATTATATATGTCAGCAAAAAGTTTGTGATTTGCTGTGCTTTCTTCTCTGATTCAAAATAACTCTTCATGTTCTTACTTACTGTTTTACTTGTAACATTTTATTCTATAACACTGTTAAATTCTTTTTTTTTTTACACAGGATCTCCAAACCATGTAAGTTTCAGATCCTCCGCACGAATGCGCTCAACTTCCCACTTTATATTACTGCTAACATAAGTCTTGCATTTTTATTTTGATCATTTTCTTTCTCTTTTTAAAAGTTTTCTTTATTTTGAGAGAGAGAAAGAGAGAGAGAGAGAGAGCTGGTGAGGAACAGCGAAAGAGGGAGAGAGAAAGAATCCCAAGAAGACTCCACACTGTCAGCACAGAGCCAGTCACAGGGCTTGATCTCCTGAACCATGAGATCTCCTGAACCTGAGCCCAAATCAAGAATCGGACACTTAACAGACCAAGCCACCCAGGTGCCCCTATTTTGGCCATTTTCTATGCTGGTTAAGGGAGGAGAAAATGCCCAAAGCAGAAGTGCTTGTAGTGAAACATTCATCCTCTGAAATGCACAGACCAGCTGCCCCTAAGTAAGACCAGCCAGGACCAGCCATGACAGATGCTCAAGAGGATAGAAAGATGGATCTCGTGGGTGTCTCAGTAGGTTGGGTGACCGACTTTGGCTCAGGTCATGATCTCCAGGTTTGTGAGTTCAAGCCCTGTGTCAGGCTCTGTGCTGACAGCTCAGAGCCTGGAGCCGGTTTCAGATTCTGTGTCTCCCTCTCTCTCTGCCCCTCCCCTGTTTGTGCTCTCTCTCTCTCTCCCTCTCTCTCTCTCTCTCTCTAAAAAATGAATAAACATTAAAATTTTTTTAAAAAATAGGATGGAAAGGGTGCGCCTGGGTGGCTCAGTCGGTTGAGCGTCCAACTTCAGCTCAGGTCACGATCTCTCAGTTCATGGGTTCGAGCCCTGCATCGGGCTCTGTGCTGACTGCCAGCTCAGATCCTGGAGCCTGCTTCGGATTCTGTGTCTCCCTCTCTCTCTGACCCTCCCCTGCTCACATTGTCTCTGTCCCTCTCTCTCTCTCTCTCTCTAAGAAATAAATAAAACGTTTAAAAAAATTAAAAAATAAAAATAAAAATAGGATGGAAAGATGAGTCAACGAGGAAAGAGTAAAGGCTGTGGGGGTGGGGAGGCGAGGGAGGCTGCTGCATGGGATTTAGTAGTGGTATCCCCTAACCCTTAGTTGAGAGGAAATGGATAAGAATTCCAGAGAAGGTAAAAGTGAAGTCTTCATAAGGATAATATAATATGAAACATATAATTGGAGGGGATTATTTTGGTTTTTTTATTACCTAGTAATTCATCAAGTTGTTTTTATTTCCACTTTATTATGGATTTTTAAAAAGTTTTTATTAAAATCCAGTTAGTTAACATTCAGGGTAATATTGGGCTCCAGTGGACAACACGGTTATTCGACACTTCCCTACAGCACTTGATGCTCTTCTCAAGGGGAGTATGTCTGGAAACTCTGAAGATAAATAAATATGAAGAGCTACTGGCAGCACATGTGGAAGATGTAGATTAGGTTTATTCTAAATAGCCTCATCCTCACCTTTTCCTCATTTCCACTCTTCACTCCACCCCTAAAAATGATAAAGGTTTTGGAGAAAAACAACACTTTCATTGAATTTTGCTCTCACTTGGGAGAGAAGGTGAGGGTGCCTGGCTGAAAGGGAAGAGAAATATTTTCTGGAAAGGTGGGTTTTCTGGAAAGGCAATTGCTGATAGGAGAAAACGCTCATAGTTTTGTTATGTTTTCTAAGGAGGAGGAGAAGAAAAAGAAGTTGGTGTTCACTCTTTGGATGGCAGAAAGAGAGAGAAAAGGGAACCATCAAAGCAACCTAGAGCATTTTGTTTCAACAGACAGATACTCCCATCTGTGGTGTCAGCAAAGGCACAGTCTGCTTGCATAAGAGACAGGTGATAAAAGTTTCTTCCCTTCGTGACACCAGTTAGAAAAGGAATCCAAACAGTTTTACATGTATGTATAATGTTTATGTAGTAAAGTGGTGACCTGTCCCTCAGGTCCCCCTGATCAGAATAAAAATGCAAGACTTATGTTAGCAGTAATATAAAGTGGAAGTTGAGTGCATTCAGTGCAGAGGATCTGAAACTTACATAGTTTGGAGATCCTGTGAGAAAATAAATAAATAAAAAGTGCTATAGAATAAAATGTTACAAGTACAACAGTAAGTAAGAAAGTGAAGAGTTATTTTGAATCAGAGAAGAAAGCACAGCAAATCACAAACTTTTTGCTGACATGTATAATAACCCTCACACTATCCAGGAAAAGAACATAATGTTTGGATTTTGCCCAGCACGTATTGTCAGTAATACCTCTTTCTTCATATCCGGCAGCATATTTTGCATTGCCTCTCTGTATGGTAGCAGATCTGTAACACAATTCCTCTATGGAGATAATGGCCATGAATGGGATTGTCTGTCCAGACCCCCCTCTCTCGTTCCCCCCACCCCCAGGGGATGAAACTGCCCGTTTCTCATCCATTAATCTTCTTTGAGAAATTCCATTGTCTTACATAACCTTATTCTTTTGGAAATTGTGGATTGGTCTAAGGGTGAGTATCTAATCCAAGCCAATCTAATCAGAAACCTCCCCAGCGCCTTAAATAGTCTAGAACCGACATCAACAGTTTCTCTGGGATGGTGATAGCTGTGTGACAGAATCCAGGAAGCTCTGGGTCCTGTGTTCCATCTCAGGGAGAAGGTCTCTCTGTAGCCAGTGGGAGGGAAACAAAGGGCATCAGTGATGTGATGGCTAGGATGTGAGCTCCAACAAGAGCTACATGTTGTTGACTACATGATGACTACATGTTGTTCCAGTGTGGCCCAGACATATGTCTCTCCTTTCTACACCATAGTTCTTCCATATCTCTTTGGATTCCATGAACCAGTAAGTCCCCGCCATATACCTGTGCTCGTTCAAGCTGCTGTGGGTCACTTAGAACCACAAGCGTCCGGTCCAACATGCAGCTTTCTTAAAATGTTTGCTTAGTTGAGAATGGAAACTTCTTTACTTCAACCCTGCTCACAAACTAAACCTTTTTTGGTTTCTCAGATTAAAAAATGGAAGGTACTGGATAGAATGACTCTTTGATGGTTTACTATTTCCTTGGGGTCAGTGTTTAGCACATCAGTTATTCGGAGCAGTGAGGATGAGGGTAGAAGAAACAGAGACACACTGATGCCAGGACATAGAATAGATACAGCTTAAAACAAATGTTTGAAAGGAGTTGTTTTCTCACGGTGAATGCATTCACTCAGCAAGCATTTCTAAAGGGCTTACTCTGTGCTGCGCACTGTTCCCAGCGCCGGGGATGTTACCAATCAGCAAAACAACCCCAAATCTGTACCCTTGTAGAGCTCATCTCCTATCTCTTTCTTCCACAGAAGTAAATCAGAAACTTTCTGGATACTTTCGACTGATGGCTAGTCGCATGCTAGTGAATGTGGAAATGTAGGCACCTTTATCTGTGGCCAACCACACACGTTCGGCAGGACGTTCAAGATGAAGATTCTCCTCCACCCACTTTCCCAGCCAAGATAATATGGCAAAAATTAGTTCCTTACGTTCTATCAATGAAAAACATAGCACAGCACCATTTCTTGCTTCTACGAAATTGGGCTCCATTTCATCAAAAGTGTAATGGTAAGAAACTAATATCTCTCCCCCCCACCTTTTTCTCTCAAGGGACCTCCTGAAGTATGTTTTTATCACTGTCACTAACACCAATGTCATGGGGCCGGTAAGAGTCTGCCTTGGCAAATTCCAAAGAGAACTTGCATTCTGGAGGAAGTAAAAGCATGAAGAGTACTTCCCACTCCCCTCTTCCACCCTTCTGTTTATTTCCTTGGGCCCAATCTGGAAGTCATTCTGTTTGTCAAAAGGCCAGGGAATGATGAAACTGCCCTCCCGCCTCTGAAGCACCGGGGCAAACTGGAGAGGGATGGGAGAGCGAGAAGTCAGAAAGCAGCGGGACCCAGCCCACATTGAAAATGATTCTTCCGTAGCAAACCATGAGAGACTCTTGAATGCTGTCCGGGTTAAAAACTCCCAGGTGCAGAGAGTTTTCAGAGCATTTTTGCAGAAGCAGCTTTTCTTCACCATGGGGTTTATCAGGACTTGTTTTAAATCAGAGACACGACCGGATGGAGTTTAAGACCTTGAATTATCTGCAATTAGTGATAAAAGCCCTGATAGAAGTGATACCTCCTCAGGGACAGACAAAAACCATAGAGGGAACGAGGAAAAGGGCAGGAAGAAGGTGCCCAGGGAACCAGGGAACCCCCTAGAATGGACACAGGCATGGGTTTTTTGACACTGTTGACTACAGTGTGTGCTTGGGTTCATAATAAAAGTTGTGTTTATTTTAAGCCAGAGTCTTAGGGGGGAAATTAGATGTTAATATCAGAACCCCATGTCTAGTATCTGTAGCTTTTTTGCATATGGCATATATCATACATGGAGATGACACTGTGTATAGGTTTCATTCCGTAGAGGGCATTCAATTAATCTCCCTTTTATCTTCATACAAATTTCAAAGTAAGCCTTTTACCAGTTAAAACACAAATACATTTTCATTGTTTTCCCACTGTGTGAAACTGCACAATTCAGAAACACACTAAAAAATAAAAATCACATTTTGGGGCACCTGAGTGGCTCAGTGGGTTAAGCTCCTGACTTCGGCTCAGGTCATGATCTCGTGGTTCATGAGTTTGATCCCCATGTCGGGCTCTGTGCTGACAGCTCAGAGCCTGGAGCCTGGTTCAGATTCTGTGTGTGTGTCTCTCTCTGCCCCTCCTCTGCTCGTGCTCTGTCTCTCTCTCAAAAAATAAAAAAAAAATTAAAAATTTAAAACAAAATAAAAATTACATTTTAAGAAATGAGTGATCCTTATCACATTGTTGAGAAACAACTACTGTTAGATATTTGGTGTGCATCTTCTCAGTCATTTCCATGTGTTTTCACATCTTCTTAGTGACCGTACCACAACACTGAATTGTAACCTGTTCTTCTCCCTTACTGGTAGGATTTGGCGAGAGTTCCCTCACCGCATTAATATTTCAGATGATTCTAGCTTTAACAATGCTGCTTCAGTTCCTTACAACTAAATTTGTGTGCCACATCTGGGATTATTTCCTCAATGAATTGCTAAGTCAAAAGATATGCCAATTTTGAAGATTTTTTAAAATAAATATTGCCTATGTGTCTTCCAAAGAGTTATGTTTTATGCCTTCATAATTGTACTCACAGTGGCTTTATTTGAAAGTGACTCTTTCTCTCTCCAGTAC
>NW_027530182.1:502451-662960 GCF_008692635.1 Crocuta crocuta
TTTTTTTTTTTTTTTTACCAATTTTTTTGAGAGAGAGAGAGGGAGACAGAGAATCCCACACAGGCTCCATGCTCCATGCAGAGCCCAATGTGAGGATGGGTCCCATGACCATGAGATCTTGACCTGAGCTGAAATTAAGAGTCAGACGTTTAACCAACTGAGCCACCCAGGTGCCTCTAAAATTAATGATCTTGTATAGTAATCTTTATTATCTTTTTTATTACACAAATCTCTCCATTTGCTTTGTAATTTATATTTAAATTATATATTTATATTATTCATATATATTTATATATAATATAAATGTATTACTTATNATATTTATACTTTAAGTAAATATTATATATAACATTTTTATATAATCCAGTTATTGGCTTTTTCCATTAAAGATTCTGCCTTTATGGTACACTGAGATAGATACTCACTTTTTTTCTGATTGCTTTAGAGTTTGTTTTCTTCTTTAATTCTTGGATTTTTTTTTTAGTTTGTATTTATTTTAAGATAATGAGATAAGAGAGAGAGAACGAGGGAAGAGGCAGAGAGAGAGAATCCCAAGCAGGCTCTGCAGTGTTAGCTGGAAGCCAGACATGGGGCTAGATCTCAGGAATAATCTGATCACGACCTAAGACGAAATCAAGAGCTGGGCATTTAACTGCCTGAGCCACCCAGGCTCCCCTAAGTCTTGTTTTTTAATCTTTAACCATTAATGCTTGATTTTAGTTTATGATATAAATATTTGGAGGCATCTAATGAACTTCTCCAAATATTTTGCCAGTTGCCCCATCTTCTTCTAGAAGGTCATTTATTTTTCCCCCATTGATCTAAAAAGGCCCTTCTGCCATGTAATAATAATTATATAATAAAAATAATAGCAAGAACTTATTGAATTTTCATTATGTACCAATTTCTGTTTTTTAATAATAAATATTGTTTCATCGGTTCACATTAGCTTATGAAGTAAGTACTAGGATTATGTCTACTTTGTATCAAGCAGAAGCAGGTTACTCCTACTTTTATGCATAAGGAAACATATGCTCAGAAAAATCAAATGACTTGTCTGAGATCCCACAGCTGGTAAGAGGCAAGTGGATATTAGAATTCACTACGTGTGACTGCCAGAATCTACCCCCTTAGCCACTGTGTACACTGCTCCGAGTGTGTTCTGAGTATTATATGTAATTGGTTCTAATTCTAATATTTTTATTGTATGAAATGATCTGTCTGATTTCTTACCTCAGGCACATATTGTTTTAATCATTACAAATTTATAATATATTTTGATGAGTGAGAATATTTTCCCGATTTTTTTCGATCTTCATGACTATTTCTTTTACCACACAAACTTTAGAGTCATTTTTTCAGGTTAGAAAAAAGCCTTCTTGGGTTGAATATATTTAGTTCATTAATTGATTTTGGAGAACTGATAGTTTTACAAAATTAAGCTGTTTCTATCTAGGAATAAAGAATGTGATTCTCTATAATCAACTTCCATAATCAAGCCTATAAAGATTCCTCAGTAAATGTGTACTCATCTTCCTGCTTTGTTTACTTTATTCCTAATTATTCCACGTGGATGTTACCTTTGTGATTGAAATTTCTTCCCATTGTGTTTTCTGACTCAGTATTTCCCAAGGTGGTGTCTGAAGTCCTGAGAAGTGATGCAGAAAAGTTTCTAAGTCTACTGGTTGACAAAACACTTCTCAAACTCTATAAATATATGTAGCAAGTCAAACTTCTAGACCAGGTCATTGAATGAAATATTTCTTAACTTTATTTAATATAGAAACTTAATTCTAAGGGTGTCTGGGTGGCTCAGTCAGTTAAGCACCCGACTTCGGCTCAGGTCATGATCTCATGGTTTGTGGGTTCAAGCCCTGCATTGGGCTCTGTGCTGACAGCTCACAGTCTAAAGCCTGATGCACATTCTGTGTTTCCCTTTCTCTCTGCCCCTCCCCCAATCATGCTCTGTCTCTGTCGTCTCTCTCTTAAAAATAAAATAAAAATTAAAAAATTTTTAAAAAGTAAACTTAATTTTAAAGAGCATTTTTTGTTTTCGAAGCGACACCTTTGTTTTTAGAGGCCACCTTCTAGAATAGTCTACTCTATAGTGTCATTAAGTATGATGGCTGCCTGTTACTTTGAGACAGCTATTGATGGTCATATTAATGAAGTATCTTCATACTTCTAGGTATATCTTTGTTGGTGAATATCTGAATAATTATTTGGGTTTTTTTCCCTTTTGAAACTATTTAATAAGCTGAACAATAGAAGTTATAACATTAAACTAAGCCAAAGTCCTACAGGAAAAAAAAAACTTATTTGATTCACCAATTTACTATAGTTTTATTATAGTGCTGGATCAATGTATTAATATTTTACTTAGCTTCTTGTATCCCTGCTTATAAGTTAGAGTAAATGTTTTCCTATCTTCCCTCCTGTTTTTCTTTTTCATTTTTCTTTTCTCTTTTTCCACCACTTCTTTCTTTCCTTCCTTCCTTTCTCTGTCATGTTTTAGAATCAGAGTTAAGCTAGCTTTATAAAATAAAGTTTTAATAGTTTTATTACTAAAACTATCTTATCTTCATGCATTTATGCTTGTTTTCTTCTCTCTCCAAAGGATCAACTTCTTGCCTCCCAAGTCTATTGTTTTCTTCTCCCGAAATCATTGATTTCTCCTTTAAAAAAAGACAACTAAAAAACCTCTATTCCTACTCCCTTTTGTTGTTTTACCCCATCTTCTTATTTAAAAGCTTAAATTGATTATTTTCATCTCAAATAAAAATAGACATGAAAAAGAACTGAAAGCTATCACTTTTTTTTATAATGACTTGATTATGATTTATTAAATAAGTTTCGATACTAAAAATAGCATAATGGCAAAAAATGCAAACTCCACAGATAGATTGTTTTTCTGAAAATCCAGCTCCATCACTTATATTCTGTGTGACCTCAAAAAATCTACTTGACCTCGCTGTGCTTCAGCTCATTTAAGTGTAATACAAAGATAATAATAATGTCCATGTCAAGATTTTTAAGGAGATTAAATGAGATAATATATGCAAAGTGATTATGATAGCAATTAACATACCGTAAGTGCTGAATAAATGCATAGTATGTTACCTTTTTATTTTCTAAACAATCTGTATTTTTTTAATGTTTTATTTATTTCTGAGAGAGAGAGAGACAGCATGAGCAGGGGAAGTTAAGAGAGAGAGAGGAAGATACAGAATCTGAAACAGGCTCCAGGCTCTGAGCTGGCAGTCAGCACAGAGCCTGACCCGGGGCTCGAACCCACGAACCGTGAGATCATGACCTGAGCCAAAGTTGGATGCTTAACTGACTAAGCCACCCAGGCGCCCTAACAATCTGTATTTTTAGTTTGAATCTTGATTACCTCAGTTATTAGAGCTTTAATTATTTTTATTAATTGTTAGTTTCATTGCACTCCAGCTAGAGAATTTGGCCCATAACGTACATGGCAATGTGGCTTTTATAGTAGATGGATGAACAAAGAAGGGAATTACACCTATTGAACATTGCTAGATATGGTATTGATGTGTTTGTTTGTTTTCAGAGCTCTAATGTGGGAATGCAGGAATCTGACTGGTGTTGGCCTATTATTGAATCTTGCATTACATCCACTGTGATGTTATACTTAAATTTCAGATTGTGTATTTTATCTTTGGCGTGTGCACACATGCACATGCACACATCCGCTATCTTCCTGGCTTAGCACACATGCTTGGCTCTCTTCCAACAGTAGCTTACTGAAAATAGAAGGAAGACATTTTGAAATTATTTTAAGCAGATATTCCTAATATTCCTAGATTCATTTATAAAAGAGGAAATGGACTTCCCACAGGGTTTTTTTAAGTGACTTAACAAAGGAGACCTGGACTCTAAAGTTAATTCCAGGACACATTTCTCACAAGAAAACGAGAAATGGTATGAGGAATAATTGAATGAGATATGGGTCCACAGTAAGCACACACTTCATCTGAAAGGTGAAAGGGTCAAAGCTGATAGAAGCCAAAGATCTTTCTAAGCAAAAACATCCTTTTTATTCACCTCCTTGGTTCCTGTTGTTAAAGCCCTAGTTCTCACACATGCCTGCTCCTTTTTAAGCACCTGGAGAACTTTTTTAAAAAGTTTTTAAAATGTTTTATTTATTTCTGAGAGAGGGAGAGAGAGAGCGTGAGCAGGGTAGGGTCAGAGAGAGAGGGAGACACAGAATCCGAAACAGGCTCCAGCCTCTGAGCTGTCAGCACAGAGCCCAACTTGGGGCTTGAGCCCACAAACCTGGAGATCATGACCTGAGCCGAAGTCGGACGCTTAACCGACTGAGCCACGTAGGCGCCCCGGGAACTTTAAAAAATATACAGATGCTGGGTCTCACACCAGCCAAATGAATCATGAGTCAGAAACTCAGTAGAGGAGGGGGCTTGGACTTTTTTTTTTAATGACCTTCAGATGATTCTAGTGTGTAGCCAGGTTGAGAGTCACCGGATTAAGACAGGATCTCCTAAATCCACAACAGAAATGGAGTATTTGAGACATGGCAATTAGCTTCGAGTCATCTTGCAATTTAGCTGAGAACAGAGAGACTGAAAGTATAAGCATTGGGCAGATATATTTCGGGTGGATTTAGAAAAAGTCTGGAGTTTGGAGACCCAGCTAGAAGGAACAGGTGAAGGTGTGGGAGCCACAGGAGGCAGCTGCTGCTAGGGTAGGACATGGGGAAGGACCTGGGTCAGGGAAGCACGAAGGGGTCGGTGAAGGAAGTGAGTTGCAAAACACAGAAGAGGCGAAAGGGAGCTAATATCCCTACTGAGCCTGCAATACGCAAGACGCTCTGATGAAAACTGTTGCAGCCCTGAGCTCACTCAGTTCTCACAACCTCTAAAACAGGATCCATTTTCCCACGTGAAAAATGAGGACATTGGACTTAAAGTCATTTACCCACTTTCCCACTAACCCAATAGGCAAAGGTGGATTTGAATCCATGCTCACTCTTCAGGTGTTCCTTTAGGGCGGCACCAGGGACCCTGCCATCCACAGACTTCCCAAAGCTGCATCTTGGGCCCAGGAATGTGAATTGTAACAGGCTCTGGGTTGGGGGAGTCCTGCCGCTAAAAGTTCCATGCGTAGTATCTTACATGCTAGCTCTTTGCAAACTCTAACGAAGTCTCAGACTCGCCTGCACCTGCAAATGCAGATTCGGACTCAGTGGATCTAGGGTGGGATCGGAGAGGCGGCATTTCCAACAAGCCTCCAGACATCGCCAAAGCTGCTCAGCCCCAGCCCACACTTGAAGCAACAATTTGCTCTACCACACTGCCCTGAACCTCATCTGTGCAGAGGCCAAAGACTGAATCCCAGGCAGGCAGGATTCTGCAAGCAGGGAGTTGAGCCTGGCCATCCAAAGGCGGGTCTGCTAATGGCTGCTCAGCTGGCTTCTCCCCAGGGGAGCAGGTTCAGCTAGAGGGGATCTGTCGGAGGGAGAAGCCAAAGCCTTTGGCAAGCACCTGCTCAGAACCCTCAGGAAGCCAGCACGGAATTGAGTCCCACAGCAGCCGAGCTATGGAAAGGCAGGATTACGAACAACTGCCTGCAACCACAGTCCAGCACGGCCCCCAGCACACAGCCAGTAACCAAGTCCGTTTACGCCAAATGGCTGGACCTGGGAAAAGGCAAGGGAAATAGCTAACTGCCATGGTGGGGGAGGGGGGAGCTGGGGCGATGTCCTATTATGATTTTTAAAATCAGGACAACATTTGGGATCTATTAGCATGACTTTTACGTGTTCCCAGGGTGTGGCTTTATGGGATTGTGCCTTCATTTGGGGATATTTCTGATTTAGGAGTTTAATTCCGTCATGTTCGTTCTGTGATGCTAAAAACAACAGCACTGACCAATAAGTTGTTACTCCACAAGAGAAAGAAATTGTGTTTTTCTGTTATCTCAAAAAAAAAAAAAAAGCCCTGGGGTCTTTCTGAAAAAATTAATCACCCTATATTTTACACATTTAAGCTCCTTGGCATTGCATGGGAAATTATCTGTTCCACACTTGAATCAAGCACAAGCAGGTCCACACGCCTGGTCCTTAATCTCTCTTAGTTTTCTTCCAATTAGATGCAATCTTTTTCCAATACTCTAATTAATACTTCCACATTAAATATTAGGCCTTGTAAGAAAAAAAATCATCTGTAATACGGTCGCATCAAGCCAAACAGGATTTTGAAGCTCTTGCCCTTAATCTTTCTTTCAATTTTCTGCCATTTAGAAACAATTCCCCCCCCACACAAACTCTAATGAATGCAAATGATATTCGTGATTAGTTAGTATTATGCTAATCTGAGCCTGGAATTTACCTAAATCTGCATGGTGTTGTCTGAGCACCAGATTGCTTTGGGTTTCTGAAGAAAATTACATTAGCCTGCCAGATGTACAAAACATGATAGAGTAGAAATCTGAGCAAATAATCAAGATTACATTAGTTTTGTTTCTTAATGAACAACTGTTGGCATTAGGGATTACAGACAAATTATGGTTTTCCTCTCTGAGCTCAAGCAGCTAAGCAGCTGCTGTAAAGGTCCCCTTTTCCTGACTACCCCTAAATAGATTGGGAGCCGCCAGGGCAGGGGGAAAGCATCTAAAATTTCACATAATTTAATTTGTTCCATTACAAAGTAATCATCACCCTGAGGCCCACAGCTAACCTCCAACTTTCCCCCCTACCAACCTCTCTCTGGAATGCGGGAGCAATTCGAGTGAGTATCTGGGCCAGAAACTCAATGTGTTTTTCTTCTCTCCCAGCTTGGAGGGATGTGGGTTACGGGCCTCCAAGGTGTACCTGCTTTCTGTGCCCTTTGGGCCACTTTCCAAAAAGGTGCCTGCCTAATTCCTGCTACTTGGGTGACAGAGATGGAATGCTGCTGATAAGGATTATGTAGGTAACACAGTACATCTGGCTACAGTCTAATAGGCGGGGTGAATCAGAAACTTGCAGAAACAGCAGCCATCTGAGCTTAGACCCTTGTCCCGTGTTATTTGATCTATGTCTGTGAAGTTTCACTATAATGAAATCCTTGTCTTTCAGTGGATATGTGGTGTGTGGTGTGGTGGTAGATAGGGCTGTTTGAATAGCCCACGGCCCCGTTCCTGGACATTTTCCCTTTACTTCAATCAGCAAAATACCACGGCTGTTGGTGTGGACTTTTCTGCTCAATTGAAGTGTCCTCACTTGAAGATGCCACCTTCTATGTGCTATTTTCAGGTCAAAAGCCATGCACTCTTTTGCCACTTGGCCTTGGCACATGCTGATCCTCTTGCAGAAATAGTCTTCTCCCTTCTGCTATCTGCGTCTGGACAAAGGATACCACCTCCAAGGTGAGTTAGCTGCCTCCTCTCATACAGTCCTGTGACAGCCTGACTAACAAAGGACTTTCCACACTGCATTCATCACTACGTGCAAGCTCCATGAGGAAGGGAATGAAGTCCACCCTGTTCCTACAGCATTTCTTGTAAACAAAAATTTGTTGACAGAATAGGGAGATTTATGCAGTTGAGAATAGAGGGGTAATAGGGAAGAAAAGGTTTGGGTCTCTACACCACTGTAAAGATGGATGTTCTAAATGACAAGATGTCACAAACAAGGTCATCATAAAGACCTTTATGTTTTATATAAAGGATAACGACCCATCAACCAGGAGCCATCTCTCTGCGGTGAGAGAAGTAGGGGAAGGAGAAGGCCACTCTGGACTTCTTCTAGCTGCCTTGAGAAGGGAACTTCTTTTTCTACCTCCTGTAGCTGCCTCTATAGTCATTCCCCACCACCTGAGAAGCCCATTGCTGGTAAGGCTCTCAATGATCAACACCACCCATTAGTCAGCTGGATCCTCTAGACTCCCCAGCTCTCATCGTGATCTACTGCCCAGTGGTGGAGAGAGTACAAATGAGAAAGGGGAATAAGAAGACGATGCCTGTTAGGTCCACCTTCAATCTTAAGTCTCAACTCCCACTATTTCTCTCCTACAGTTTTGGGGCTGAAGAGAGCCATGGGAAGAAACCCAAGAGAGGAAGATGGAGAGGAAGGGAGACCAAGTCATAGATGAAGGAAAGGTGCAGGACCACCCCCTTTTTTCTGTCAATAATAGGCAAATAATAGAGGAAGGCAAGAGGAAGTAGTAATGATTACCTACGGCCCTTTCCCCCACCCTCTTTGCACTTTCCAGGGACTTAGGCCATATTGCCTGTTCTCGACTCCTCTTTCTGGATTAGAGTGGTGGAATCTACACTCAGTCACTTGGAGATGGGGAATTCCTTTTTTCTTGATGAGAAAGGTCTGCAGGAATGGAAAGAGCTATGCTCCCAGCCCTGGTTGCCTATAGCCATTATTGCACCTGGTACAATAATGTACTGTGGGTGAAATCATCTCAGATGGGTCCTTGGAGAATCTACTGCACATGTTAACAAAATTTCTAATGACTGTCTCATAGCGAACTTGTAGAGCACAACTCATTTGTAAGTTGTGTGTGCACTTTGGGGGTGCCTCTATGAAAAGTGGGACTGATTTTATTTATAAATTTACATATTTATTCTTATTTAATATATGACTATTCTAATTTTTTAATGTTTTATTTATTTCTGAGAGAGAGAGAGACAGCATGAGCAGGGGAGGGTCAGAGAGAGAGGGAGACACAGAATCTGAAACAGGCTCTGAGCTGGCTGTCATCACAGAGCCCAACGCGGGGCTCGAACCCACGAACCGTGAGATCATGACCTGAGCTGAAGTCGGATGCTCAACCGACTGAGCCACCCAGGTGACCCGTGACTATTCTAAATTTATATAATTTATAAATTGTGTGCCCAAAGCGCTAATAATGGGCTACGAAACTGGAACTTAAGGCAAGCGCAGTCTTACTCAACGAGTCTTCTAGAATGATCCCCTGCCTGCGCAAGGGTATTGGAGGTTGAGAGGAGAAATGGGGAGAAGAAATAGAAGATGAAGTTTTTCCCCAGAAAAGCACCATTGAGTTTAGGGGAAAAAAGAAAACAAGTAAAATTAGTAGTACCTAGAAGAAAATAAACAGGAGCTCAGAATCTGAGAGTATCACTTTGTCAAACAAATGATAAGTGAAGTCTTTCTGGAACTCTATTGAACTCATTGCTCAGTTTACCCTAAAGTCAATCACCTGACTGCTAAGAATCATTTCCCCAACATACAGTGTCTGTTTTTGTTTTTGTTTGAGGGTTTTTTAACCTTATTTTTTTTGTTTCTCCTTATTTATAGACCTTACTTATTGTTAAATGTTTTATTGTAAACCACTGTGATTACATTTTATTTGCAGTTAATAGTCAACCTCTGTATGAGGACTTGCTATATACCGGGCAAAGTGCTTTGTGTATATTACTCATTTAATACTTACAACAACAGTACAAAACAAATACTGCCACCTTCCCTATACATAACAATCGAAGAAACTGAGGCACAGAGAGATTCAAATATTTGTCTAAGTTAATACAGCTGGTCAATAACATATTTGGGAGGGGATGCTTGGGTGGCCCAGTCAGTTATACGCCTGACTTTGGCTCAGGTCATGATCTCATGGTTCATGGGTTCTAGCCCTGCGTCAGGCTCTGTGCTGACAGTTAGCTCAGAGCTTGGTGCTTGTTTCAGATTCTGTGTCTCCCTCTCTCTCTGACCTTCGCCTGCTCATGCTGTCTCTCTCTCTCTCAGAAAAAAAAAAAAAACATTGAAAATTTTTTTATAAATAACGTATTNGAATTAAGTGACCCATCACCTACATACAACACCCAGTGCTCATCATAGCAAGTGCCCTCCTTACTGTCTATCACCCATCTAGCCCATTCCTTGCCCACTTCCCCCCATGAAACCTCAATTTGTCATCTGTCATTAAGATTCTCTTAATGCTTTGTTTCCCTTTTCTCTTTTCCCTCCTCTTCCCATATGTAAATCTGTTTTGTTTCTTAAATTCCACATGAGTAAAATCATACGGTATTTATCTTTCTGATTTACTTAAT
The DNA here is from genome assembly GCF_008692635.1 of Crocuta crocuta. Lineage (NCBI taxonomy): Eukaryota > Metazoa > Chordata > Mammalia > Carnivora > Hyaenidae > Crocuta > Crocuta crocuta. Next base: position 512,496 of record NW_027530182.1, read on the forward strand.
TCACGTAGCATAATACATTCTAGCTTCGGCCACGTCGTTGCAAATGACAAGAATTCATTCTTTTTGATGGCTGAGTAATATTCTGTTATATATATATATATATATCACATCTTTATCCATTCGTCAATCCATGAACATTTTGGCTTTTTTCATAATTTGGCTATTGTTGATAATGATGCTATAAACATCGGGGTGCATGTACCCCTTTGAATTTTGGTATCCTTTGGATAAATACCTAAAAGTACAGTTGTTGGATTGTAGGGTAGTTCTATTTTTAGTGTTTTGGGTACCTCTATAGTGTTCTCCAGACTGGCTGCACCAGTTTGCATTACCACCAGCAGTGTAAGAGGGTTCCTCTTCAGAAGTGCAACTCTTAACCACAATGTTATTCTGACTCTCAACATAATCTGAAATACCCTTCAAAAACTATTTTTATATCTTACATTCTCTTCCATTTTCATTTAACCTACTCTCAGTTCTCTACCTTGCAAACATTATAAAACGCACACTTGTAAGAAAGAATATGAAGTTTCCATATTCTACAGAAAATATTTACAATCTATAACGTTTTCCATTCACGTGATGCATGTATACAGTGCAATAGATAACACTTTCCATAGTCCTAAGATTTCTGTCTACTAAAAATTTTGGGGCTGGAGGAGACTCTTTAAGAAGACACTTACTCTACCCACACTTTGATGCTTACCAAGAGGCGATTTCTTTGCTTCCAAAGGCTATTTAGTTTCAAGACTGTACACATCATTTTCCCCCTTTAATGTCTTCAGTTGAATTTCATTACCATACTTACAAAATAAAGAGCTCTCTTAATAATTGCTATTTCTCTGATGAAACTAAGAATTCAACCCATGTGATAAACATGGACCAGCCCAGTAGCCATCCTACTTCACCACCTATTCTCCTGCCAAGGGCTGACCGGATTCATACTTTCACCCTTAGAGTAGCTCCAAGGAAAAACATCCCAGTGGAAGGTTCTACAATGGGGCCAAAGACCAGGACCATAGTCCCCCAAATGATCACACTCTTCCAAGAGTATGAAAGTCCTTTAAAAGGTAGGGCTCACAAATAAGACCTTTAAATATAAGAATCTGAAGCACTTCTGTGTAGATATTGAATCCAAGCTCACCAGAAAACTTCTGCCCTTAGTATTTTCCAAACTGTGTATCATGACCCACTAGTGGATTAAGATATCAATTGAGCTAGACAACATTTTTGTTGAAAAAGGCAAAATAGAGTAAAATAAAAACTATTAATAGCGCATTTCAAACATGCAGGGTAAAGGTTGTTTTATGAACACTTAATTTTCATTCTACGTACTTATATATGTGTGCTAGGTTACGTCAGGTCCCCTTAAGTTGGAAACCCTGCATATCATTTGCTTCTAACAGTGGTTCAAAGAAGTAGGTAGGGATAAGAGGTCAAATGACTTGCTTATGCTTACAGACCAGCCTAGATACATCGTCTAGCTTTTTTCAATTCTCAGTGTGTGACTGTCATTCTACTGTCCCTGTTGATTCAGGACAAGAAAATGAAGTAAAGCAAAAGAAAGCAATAAAACCCTGTTAACACCCAGGGACAAGGTGATAGTGAACAGGACAAAGAAGTGTTCAGAGGTCCCCCTCACTTTTGAAACTCTTGAAAGTAGACTCCAGAAAGTTATCCAAGAACTTCCAGTGAACTTCCAGTTATAAGATAAATAAGTTCTAGGGGTCTAACATACAGCATGGTAACTATAGTTAACGATATTATATTGGATACTTAAAATTTGCTAAGAGAGTGGATCTTACATACCCTCACCACACACACACACACACACACACACACACACACACATATACACGCATGCATGCACACAACAGGCAACCATGTTAGGAGATGAGGATGTTGACTAACCTTTCTGTAACCATTTCACAGCATATACATATATCAAATCATCATGATGTACTCCTTAAACTTACATAATGTTGTCAAACATATCACAACAAAGCTGGAAAATAATAAATAGTACCCAAATACTATTTTTTTAATACTTCACAAAGCCTCTCATAAATGGCAGGTTTATCCAGAATAAGGTTTCTAGCTGAAATGTCAAACTTTTTGTTTTTTGATAGAATTACATCAACTCCACATACTGTTCAGAAGTACTTTGACATCTTTGGTTAATTGTCGTGGAGTGGAAAGTGCCAGTGATCAGACTTTTAATTGTGCTTTTTATTAGCTGTGTAAATATGGGCAAACTATTTAAACCCTTGAACCTCCATTTTTTCTGCAGTAAAATGGGAGTAGCTCTAAAGAAAAGTAGCTCCACTCTTCAGTGTTGTTGCAAGAATTAAATAAGATAATAGTTGTAATTTTATAATAATTTATAATATATGAAGTACTTAGAAGAGAACCTGGCACATAGGAATGCTTCATAGATGGTTGTGTCTGAAAAAAAAAGTAACTCATTTGGTTAATGGAATTTTTCAAAATACAGCATAGAGATGGAAACATAATCAAAGAAGTACTTTTTTGGCCAATGTTGGGAACTATTACCTTAGCAATCACTTAGCCTATGTATACATGCCACCTATTTGCTGAAAGATTGCAATACTATTTTCTTATCCTTTGCCTGAGGAGATGGTTTTGACCACACACATTTGAATGCTTGATACTTATTTGTTCTACTCATTGGTAGCCCTATGGCCAAGAGTTTTGGGAATATTAATCAATACATCAGCAACATTTCCTTACACCATGCTATTGTTTTGAATTTCTTTTAAAGCTTAGGTAAAAGCTAAACTGGTGCAAGCAAATGTTTTCAAAGTGTTTGATGAGAAAAGCACATGTAAAGGAGATAAAGTGAAGGGAAACACATCCGAAACTGACAAATGTTGTTGGGCTCCTGGTTCTGAACTGATTGATTGATTTGTTAATTAATTTACAATGGTGCAACAGTAATTACAAGCTACTGTTTGTCAGCCAAATCACTTGTGAAGAAGTCAAAGGTTCACATCTGTGTGCATGTCCCAAGGATCAATGCATCAAATTAGCTCTGTTGGCTTTTTTCCCACTAAAAGCTAACATGTGTCATCAATATTCCAGCATTTGTGTGCGTAAACTAATTGATTGAACATTCGTGCTACATAAACATGCGGTTTATATTATGTGGGGTACCATTTATAAACATCTTTGGTGCCAAAAAAATGAATAGCCTCACATAAAATAATTAATATCTTATTGGAAAAATAAAATGGCAATTTAGCATTATTCCTTCAATTTATGGCTAAAAAGGCATTGCCATTTCTTCTAAAGTCTTGGTCATTATTGTATTGCATAGTATTTTACAATTCTGCCTATAGCAAGTCTGGGGAAATTTACAGAGAAGGTGAAAGAATTTTGTGTGAGGTTGCTCAGGTCTATCAATCATAGCCAACAAGCCGTGATTCTAGAACATCACCATATTATTGTCTTCTGCCATGCCCGCTATGACATGTATATTATGTGTAGTCTCACATGTTCCCACCTATCTCTGCCAAAGTTCAAATTTGAGGAATGTAAATTTATCCCCTCACAGCTGCCTAAGTTCTGCCATATTGGCTATCAGCAACAGCATTAACCTTGAAACTCAGTAAGAATACCTCAAGATGCCCAGAAGTTAAAGGGAAGATGGTTTATCTTGTAGTCACAGATCTTTCACTGCCCTTCAGCCAGAGAGCTTGCTCCCGAGGCAAGAATGGTGATGCTGCTTGTGCAGTGAATGGGGTTCAGGAGCAAAAGTAATGAATGGTCTATATCAATTTTGCCCCCACGTCTCTCTCTCATCATTTCCCATTAAAATATCTGAAAAGAAGCATGGAAGGGATGAAGTAAACCAAAGCGGTTGCCGTATCACTAGTGTCCACCAGCTGAGGAAATACAACTTATATAGAAAGGCAGTGTCTAGCTGAGAGGGCTCCAATATTTGTCAAGATCCTCAAGAATACTCCTCCAAACTCACTTTTATGACAGCACCCAGGGAAAAGGGTCACAAGAGTCAGGGCGGGTGACCTTCCAGACTCTACAGATTGGGCTGTAGATCCCTCTTAGTGCTGGCATGAGGAAGCAATAGTCTCTGTTTTCATTCAGACTCTGACTTACACTGGTTGAAACAGGACCTGGTCCAAATAAGTGATATTTTTCGCTTTCTCTCTCTCTCAAAAGAGATCATTTGGAAGCAGTTGCTTCTTAACATTATCGGGCACCTTCTTTCTCACTTTCCCAAAGATCCGTGTCTCTGAATATTGTACCCAATCCATTTTAGGTTTCTGTTATTCGTGGTGTGTTCCCAAGCCCTCACCCAAATGCTGAAGGTTAAAATGTCAGTCCACAATCAAGGTCTTTCCCAACATTGCAACCTAGGTAACATGCATGGGAAAATAATTGAAACCTTGGAGTAGAAAAATAATCAATCCTCTGAGGTGAAACTTATTTCCTCAAAAATAAGAGAATAGACAAAAAGCTTTATTCTTCAAAGACATTAGCCTTTTCCCAATTCTCTAACTCATCAGATCCCCAAAAGGTCTTAGTCACTGTAAGAAAAGGAGAGTTGAGAAAGCAGGATGATCCTTGCTGACAAGATGGTTTATTCATCTTCTGCTTAGCCCTTGATAATGACCATGAGCCTGGCTGCTTAAAGGGAAATACGAATTTGCTGCTTTTTCTTTGGGGCTTTCTCACCCCTCTAACCCTCAGCTTTAAAATGTTGCTGCTAATTTCACCATAATTCCTACATGCTTCTAGCATATTTAATTTTTATCTTGGAAAATGCAGGTGGTGATTCATAACATGGGCCACAGATTGGGAGCCCATCACCAGTGACCAATGTGCAGCCTGGGTACCCACTAAGATCACTGTCTCCATTAATAAAATGGGAGAGCCATGGTCTTGATGCAATCTGACAATTATTTATTAAAGGCCTTTTATGTGCAAAATACTGTCGAGAGCTGGTAAATAGGCAGGTGGGGCTTATAATTTTGGTTGAGCAACTAAATAACATAAGACAAATCTTATATTTGTAATCACAAATGTCATACAGTAAAGTGGTCATTTGTATCAGAACATTCACACAGCCCACACCCAGTATAAAAACTGTATCAAATATACTAGAGTGTTGCAATTCAGTTACTGATGTTATTGTTACCACTAATAATCCTGAAAATAAGAGGGAAAAAATCCGTCCCATTTATAGTATAATGTGCTGTCCATTATCTTATGTGATAAACTAAATATTTCCTACTAGAATACATACTAAGTGTGATTTAAAATAACCTCACTAAAGAATTGTTACAAACATTAGTCTTTTCTGGTAGTGTGAAAGAGCAAACTTACACCAATAAAAAAGCTAAGGGTTGAACTGCAAAATGCCATACAGATGGCATTTTGGAAATGTTGTGGGTTTTTTTTATGCCTTCCCACTAAATGTACAAAATGTGGTCACTGCTCTCACCGCTATTGCCTGGGATGTTCGTGAACTAGTAGTGCATTGTTATATGAAGGATTAATCCCTCTGAGTATAGCAGTAGAATTTGCAAAGAGCAAAGTGTCTATAACGCTTTAGACAGCCAGCATTTTCTGTACTGCCTGGTGGAAATTCACCATTATCTCATGCTCCAGAACACTGGCAAAATTCTGGAAAGCTTTCCTTCACCTTCCCATGTTTAACACCACTAGATGATAATATGTGTACCTTCGATTGGTTTTGCATTTTACAGTTTTCAAGTCATTTATTATGCTTTATCTCATTGGAGCTTCACAACAGCCCCATGAGGTAAACAGATAATATCAAAACCTGAAAATGGAAGTGCTTTGCTTGCCAATTTCTTTCCAAAAAATTTCTCCCAGATGGCTTATGCCTATAGCGAATCTAATTGTCTTGAGGAAAGATGAATGGAATCACATTTCCAAAGAATTCAGCCACCTCCAATCCTAGAGCTGTACAATCCTCAGATGCAGCTTGGGAGGGAGTGAACCAGCTCAGTGAAGACACAGAGAGAACTGAGCCTTAGTGAGAGGTCAGGCTTGAAGCTGGAGGGACAGCAGGTGCGGAGCAGGCAGCGGCAGGACACTTGACTGTGGCCACAAATAATGAGTCATAGCCCAGGTCATTGGTTGAAACGAGCTGACGACTGGGTTCTGAGGAAGAAGCAGGCATACCTCAGACTTGGTGGATTTTAGTGTTATTCTGCCCCTTCTCCCCTTATTAATGGAGCGCATTTCAGCACATTTCTTAACCTCAGAGACCAGTGGCCTCTGGTGCGTGGTGAGGTTGGTCATGTCTATTGCATCACACTGTGCTGAAGACTGACTGATAGAAGTTGCCTCCCAGAGAACCTGGCAAACACTCAGCAAATAGGAGGCACTCAATAATCACTGGGCTTTTTTAACCTTAAAATCATAGTATATAATGTTCAAAATTAAGTTAATAAGGGGCACCTGGGTAGCTCAGTCAGTTAAGTGTCCAACTTCAGCTCAGGTCATGATCTCACGGTTCGTGGGTTAGAGCCCTGCGTCGAGCTCCGTGCTGACAGCTCAGAGCCTGGAGCCTGTTTTGGATTCTGTGTCTCCCTTTCTCTCTGCCCCTCCCCTGCTCACACTCTGTCTCTCTCTCTCTCTCTTTCTCTCTCAAAAATAAATAAACATAAAAAAATAAAAAAGTTAAGCTAACATATAAATTAGCTGTGGAATCTCACTAAGTATTATAAGGGGGCTCTGTTTTTAAGAAATCTGCTACAATTTGACACAGAAAATGCTGAATTTTTAGGATTCATTTAATGTATGCAGTTGTCACTAAAAAACATGTATATAAACTCAAAAAGTCAACATAAATATGAACGCCCTGTAGAAAAAGCTACAATTATATTCCCTTTCTCCACCCTGGTGATTTTTGAGCACCTACTAAGTGCTCATACCTGAGACTGTATAAATAGTCCCAGCTTGTACTATGTATGTATCATGAACGTGGTATTTACACTACATTCGCCAGGTGCCTCACTGACTCCATCTCATTCATCCTCACGACAGGTTGGAATGACAAGTAATGTGTATGATTATCTGCACTTTACAGCTGGCTCTACCAACTGTGAGAGGAGCAAATTCATTTGCCAGAGGTCACCAAATCTACATTTCCCAGGATTCAGCCCTGTGCTCATAAACATATCCATTATGTTACAACCTCAGAAAGCGAACATAGCGGTGGGAAGTTACAAAATGATTGCTTTCTGAATAAAGTCATTTTGCAGAGAAGTACTAGGGTAAAATTTATGCTAGAACAGTGAGTAGTGAAAATTGTCCTTAAAGCTGTCCATTACATGATATGCTAAATCTGCCCCATGACAAAGCACACTAAGTGTAAGTTGAAATGTTGAAATAATAATTATGGTAACTAACATTTATTGATAATTTTCTATTCTCCTGGCTCTTGGTAAGGTTTAAAATGCTTAAAATTAGTGAAATACATAGTATAGGTACCTATATCCCTTAACAGAATTGCTCGTGAAAACAACTTCTCCACTGAAGGGGCATTACCCTGACTATTCTGCACATCACGATGTGACATAGCAAGGTAATCCTTTGTCACTGGCCTGGTATGTTGTCACTAGTATACTTTCCTATATCCAAGTTCACGTTCTTAGCCCTTGGAATATATATTACACACCATAGTATGGAAAATGTCACAAAATAACAATCTCAGGGAATTTAAAAACACCCAAAGGTAGTGATTGACATCATTCAGCTATGTTCCAGAAATATGCTGTAGTTTCAATGACATTGCAAGCATCAGATATCTCTCTTTGTCGAATAGTCTCTACACTGGAAAATCAACACCAGCTTTCCCATAGATAGAAGAGATAACACTCCTTGAGAACATGACCCTTTGCTTCCAAAAAAGAACTGGGAAAGAGGATGGACAGGCACTTGTGTTTCCTTACTCTCTAATTAAATTAATAACCATCTAATCACTGTTTATTAGGATGATCCAAAGGACATTTTCCTTCTCCAAAGTTGATATGTTGCATTTGTTATGCGAGCACATAAGTGAAAATAAATCATGGAAAATAAAATAAAAATCACTCCCCGATAAGTGTATCTTGGAAGGACATTAATATATTTAATCACATCTGCATACAGTTCATTTTTATTTAAATATGCTAAAATGGTGTCACAAATGAAAACGCTTCACTAAAGAATATAGATATGGAAGGTGCATAACGAAAAAGCGCAATCTGTCTATGACAAACTGTAAAATACTCAAAAAGTGGTAACATTATTTACAGATGTTGAAATCATTTTTTTTCACTCAGACATCATCATCATCACCATCATCAATTTTTTTAATTTAAGAACTGGTATATAATAAATCTTTAGTGTTCACCTATGTCATTAGCTACACAGAAGATGGCTTAGGTAATAGCAATGTTAGCATTCACCTACAAGACCCAGAAAGTATGTTAACTAACTTTGACCATGAGCAATGAATGAAAAGATGTTTTAACTACATTTGACAATGAGTGACAAACCTGCAAATGTAATAGCTACATATTTACCAACATTATAGAGAAAATAGAAGTCATTCAGAAGCCTTCATTAATATGATGAGTATCCCATGCCTATAACACTGGGCCATGGGTATGATTCCAGAACAGAGAGGTAACACTGGTCGTACCTGCACCAAGAACACTTCCTGGCTATGGTAAGCTCCTAACAAATATTTGTTGAGTGAAACATAAATTTGATAGCTTCTAATTCTGGAAATATATTTAATGGATAGACATAATATCTTCCAGCAACTAGTTGATGCAGTGATTATCTATAAAGTGTCTACTAGACTTGATTACATTTCTACATTCAATTATACTTCTAAAGGAAATAAAACACAATTTGAAACTAAATAAGTATTAAATTTTGACTTTCAGATGTATCTTTGCATGGCTGGTAGATTACCATACGAGTCTAAATGTGGTCATTAGGCTAGACAGTAGCTTTCTCAAATATATTTTTAGCATATTAATTAGGCTGTTTTAGGAACTCTTTTGGTTTCTTATAAAGTAAAATAAAATTTAGACCACAGAATAGACTAGTTCCAGAATTTTTAAGAAAATACATTAATTTTAGAATTTTCATTTAAAAATAGTTCGTTGTGAACCTAAGTTCACCTCAACTTCTCAATGACTTTTAGAGAAACACTTGCCGTGAAAACAATCTCTTCAATGTTGTCGTGCCTGTATTGACATTTTTTGTCAAATTATTTAAGTCAACTTTGTATCAAGAATAGAATTTTATTTTTAAAACAAACAAGTGATGCATCTATGACCTTACTAATGTTGTCTGAAAACAAATGATAACATTCTGTAAATGTCGTATTTTAACACACCAATTTCTCAAAAAATAAATTTCCTTTCAAGAAAACTAAAAAGTACACTACAATTGAGTAGATTAATCAGTGTTCGGCCAAGAGTCATCTTTGTGACTTTGACAGTAGGAGATCTAGTTTCCTTTTTCTGTTTACCTGCCTGTTTATTTGTATTAATATTTATAGGACTGAGGATTTCAAATCTCATAGACCAGCAATTAGTTTTTCAAATAAATTTTGTGGATTCATATTTAAATAATGGCCCTCCATTTACAAATGTTCCTTTACAACTATTCTGATGAGATCAAAGGATTAGTCTTAGGAAATTTAGGAAAAAAACAATGTCTGGTGGATTCCCGTTACTCTGAAGTTCCGAATAGCTAACAAAGAAGTTCTAATAAGTCTTACAGAGAGCCTTAAATAAGCAGTGCAAAATAGAATGCAAAGTCTAAAAATTGTTTTTGCTGGTTTTTGTTTTGCAATGGTGCAAAAGGAAACACACAGCCTCATCAATAACCATTAACAAAATAGTGCTTATTTACAAGATCCAGCTTTAATATATTCCAAGTGGCATTTTTAAATATTGTGAAAGGTCATCAACAGAACTCTAAATATAGCCAACCGTGACTTATACTGCTCGCATGATTTTTCTCCTTCAAAGAGTTACATGCAAAATAATCTAAAGAAGGAAAACATCTAAGACACACCACATTAAAAAAAAAACTGCATGTACGTGGATGATATTTAACATATACACACACACAATGAGTTTACGCTTTTTGTACTTGTTTATTTTTAGCTGTCTCAATAAAATGTTTTTCCTCCCTGTGTTTTACTAAAACATGCCTATCTAGGAAGGAAAACAGATGTAGAATTGGACAACTACGTCTTGTTTGGGTTTTTTCCCTGTCAAGAAGAATTTATGATCATTGTCACACAATAAGAGAATCTAAGTGAAACAGACAATAAGTCAGGAAGCAATTGCCGGGAAACACTGCGGCTTTGGCATTTAGGATTTGGTTACTAAAACTTCATTTCGTTAAGCCAAATAAGGATACAATATCCTCTCTTACACAAAACCCCCCAGAATAATTGTAAAAATAAAAGGAGCACTGCCATAGTGCAAGCAGGACCACGATAAACTAGTTTGTAAGAACCTTAAAACACCTTTCAAAAATATTCCTTAAATCTAAAACAGGGAATCATGGTAAAGTCACCACAACACACTTCCTTTCTCTTCCAATATATCACTGATAAGCAATAATTATTCTGATTAAACTTTCCACAGAGCAGCTGTCATTCCAAGTTTTCAGTGATACACTAACTATTAATCTCAGACATTTTTCCTAAATTAACAACGTTTATTGAAATTGAATTTTCCTTAATAAGAAACATACATGCCATTCAGGTAACCTAACAAAGATTAAATAGGAAAATAATTTATGCCAAGTTTTTTTAACTTAATATTTTGCCTCTAAATCTATCCTCACATATATTCTACAACTTCTAGGGCAATAAAAGAAGATAATTTTAAAGATGAATACTCAGCCTACACAAACCTTTACCACATGCTTCTGTTGGGAAGCTATGGTCTTTCTGTGCAGAACTAGATTGCTGAAATTTAGCAGTGAAATATTTACAGGGATTATCTCCTTATACCCACATTAATCCTAATTTTTACATAGAAAGATTTAGCGTAAAATGTTTTACTTTTTCACAACAGAAAAATGTTTCATTTTTAAGTATTGATTTTAAAACTCACTTCTGGGAACATCGTAAGATGATAGTGAAGGGTCATAGTAAGTACTAAAACACCACTTCCAAGTCGTGACACAATCCCAGCAAGCAATTTTTTTTATATAAACAGTTTGCGATATCTTTCTCCAAGTGTGTGCCAGCATTTTAAGAGTTCATCGTGCCCAGGTACCCGCCCGGTGCTGAAGCCTAGTAAGAGATGCAACCATAAGCAAAAACCTGCCACTGTACAGTTTACATCACTTATAAAATGTATTCCAATTGGAAGAAAGTGGCTGAGAGACAGACAGAAGGGAGCCAGGCTTTTCCGTCTCTCCTTGAGGAGCTGGCCTTTCTTTCTGAAGCAGAGAACTCAAAACAGCAACAAGTAGCCGCGGCAGTGAAGTTCTCCTGCAGGCTCACACATCTCACATTAATGAGAATGCGCACAAGAACTGCAGGCTACAGTCTCTCTGTACACTGAGTGCTCAGGAAGAGCCTAGAAGCAACAGCATAACTCGTACCTTTCAGGAAATAATAAGAAACTCTCCTGTCCAGCAGCACCAGAAGCCAGGGCTACTGGGAAGGCTCTCCCTTCTATCTGGGAACTGGGGATGGGCTGACCACCAGAGCTGGCCATACCCCTCCTCTCCTAGAATAAAGTGCCCATTGTCTCACACTGTACTAATTGTAAGAAAACAGCCCTTGTAGTAAGCATAATAATTACCAAAGTGAGCCAGCAAAAGCAGTCGAGACTTAAATGAAAGGGGCAGAAGAAAAGAAGGAACAGAAGAGACAAGAAAAGAAGAGAAAAGGAAGGAAGAAAAATAAATGCTCAGACGAATTAACACAAGGATGAATTTAATATTCATACTGGAATGCTTGCCTGCAGAAGGTTTGCCCATTCATGTCACGACTATTGCATACAAGAGACCATTGTCCGCACAACAGAAATCAGTAGATTGAAAATTTTCACATAGCACTTTTTTTGACGGGAAAGTTTCTCTTTCCCAAAACTATGGCCCCTAATCCCAGCATTCTGATCAAAGAAAGTTCCGACTTCTCTCCTCTCAACATTATTTTAAAAGTTGAATCACAAAACTCATCAAGGTCCTGAATTTACATGCCTTTTTCCCCCCACTTCCCCAAATTTGCAGCTGGACAAATATGGGGATAAAAAAAAAAAAACCCAGCGACAACAAACCCACACACATTTGCCAGAGCAAAGAAAAATAATGAACTGAATATGCATATCCTCATTAACTAAATTTAATTACGCTGAGTGGCATAGTAATCAGTGGTTGCTCCAGTTACAGTATTCATTGAAAGGGAGGTGGATTCCAAATTAAGGCGAAGCGTGGGGGACAGTCGCATACTGATGAGGGAGCTGCACACAACATGATACAATACACTATCTAAATCATTATTCAGAGAAGCCGAAGAAAGAAGTACATTCCTCTGTTTTAAGACCAATGCAAGAACAATTAGCCAAGAAGGCTCCAGTCCCCCACTGACTCTGCCCCACCTCCATCCATTTCGCACCAGCCAGCCTGGGGCCGACTGTACCATCTACATTTTTCTTTTCCTTAAAAAAAAAAAGTGAACAAAAACTCACACTGCCTTTAAAAAAAAAAAAAGAAAAGAAAAGGCCCATGTCTCTGGCCACAATAGCAGGGAAATCCTATCTAGCACACTGGCGTGCGAAGGCACCCCAGGCTCCCACAACTTGAGCTTGAACTTTCCGCAGGCAGGGAACTTTATAACACGTGCGTGGAACAATAAAGGAGGAGCTCAAAAGAAAGGAGGGGGGAAGTTTAGGGGTTGGGAGAAAAAAAGGTTAACACACCAAACTTACCATCCACCAGGTCCTGGCTGACATGTCATAACATAGCTGCCATTTTATGGAGCTGTCCGATGTTTTCCCAGCCATTATGCTGTTAGCAATCTTCATCAGATGCAGCTCAATGGAAGATAAGACACCTAATCAAGGAAACATCGGCGGTGGCTTTCTGGACTACATGTAGGCCAATCCTTATCACACTGCATCATGGGAAAAGCTTCTTTATTAGCAGGAGGAACTGGAACCTCACAGATAGAAAGACAAGGATCAGTTCTTTTGCCTTTTTTTTTTTTTTTTTTTTTTTGGTCTAAAGGGATTGGTGAAAGTAGCTAGCGTTCTTTGTGTATCATGTGTACAAGAGTTAAGTATCTTGCAAGTGGGCGGCTAACTGCCTTGCTGGGCTATGCAGACTAAAGTTTATTTGCATTCTTCTCTGTTGTATATTGTTTGACATGGTCCATGGTCCTTGCGGAGCAGATGAAGGGAGGGGAGGGGGGTGGGAGGGAGTGAGGAAAGAGGGAGCCGTAATTGCCCAGAATTAATATCTCCCCCAACAAAGACATAACAGTTTGGTTGACATGGTCGGAACGAGGTTCAGATGTCACTGCACACGGACGCGCGTGTGTGTGTGTGTAAGCGCACACACACACACAGTCACACACACACACACACACACACAGAGTAGAACATACAGGTAGCAGCAGCTGGATTCAGCCGAGGTTGCCAAAGGCTACAAACTGCACTCCCATGCTGGACATATGGAAGCAGTTTAACTCTTTGAAATCACTGCTCAAGAAGAGCTCTGCAGTCTGCAAGAATAAATCAGCCTTGAGAACAGCCTCTCGCTCATGTTGGAGGTGTCAGGCCTGGCACTCACTCCCCCCGAAGATGGCCTGAAAGTGTTATTTCCTTCACCCGGGGAAGACCTGGTAAAAATGACGACGAGGGAAGGGCAGGGTTTGCCCATAATCCCAACCCAAGCCCGAATTCCTCCCCGTCCCTCTCTGTCCTGGACATGGAACGGAATTCGTTCCCTCCTCAGCACAGGTCACTTTTGCTTCATCCTGAACTTCCAACTAGTTCTTCCACACAGAAAACAGGAAGGAACATTTACTAATGTTCCAGGGGCTCTCTGCCTAGCCTTTCTTCTTTTTCTAGAGAGTTAAGTAAGTAAGTAAGAATCTGATTCCTGTGGGGAGAATCAGGCTAGGGCAGCAGATGGATGGATGGATTCCTACCCCTTTCTTTTGCCAAAATATGGAAAGGCAAGGGTAATACTGATTTTTGGGACCCCTCCTGCACACCCCCCAACACAGGTGACCCCGCTCAGGGCGTGTTGTCAACACATCAGGGCGTGTTGTCATTAGGATTCTCCAAATATTTTTAGGCTTAGAAGTTACATTTGCTGCAGACAGTTTAAAAGGACAAAGTCCTATTCGATTTGACCAAAGTGAAGGGGACAAAAGCTGCTGTATTACCGGCAATTTCTTCTCTCTGCATGCAGTTTGTGTGAGGCCGCAAAGGCCACTCGTTTCGACCTTTGGACTCCAAAAATGAAAAGCCACGGCTGTGGAGAGCTCTGTCCTTCGGGTATTTTTATATTCATGGAGNGAGCTCACAGTGGTCCGACTCTGGGCCAGCAGCAAAATAATCCGTTCTTCGCGGAAGTGGTGGATCCTCTTCGTGGGGGGGCTCTGGTATGTCCTCATTTTTGTTCTGTTTATTCTCAGGCGAGTAGGGGGTGGAGGGGGCTGGATGTCCCACCCTGGCTTCTGCCTTCAAAGCACCCCCCAAAACCAATGCTTCCTTTCTTCTCCCTTTCTCTGCCCATTCTTCAATCCTATGTCTTTCTTTTGAGCAAGGATCGCAGAGTAAGCCCACTGACGGAAATCCTGGTTTCCTATTTGAGCTCAGCACTGCTGAGTGCCTACTGTGTGCCAGGCAACCCACTATACACATCGGAGCTGCAGATTCATGAGATACGGTCTGTCTCACTCACGTCCCAACTGCCTCCACCCAAAGCTCTCACAAGCAAGAGGAAGTCCAGCTTCTGTGACAGGGGTGGGGGGAAGGGATAGGCCCAGGCAGGGAGTTCTTTCCTGCCCAGGGCAAGCAGCCTCTGGAGCCTAGCACCTCATATGCATTTCCAGAGCATTCTTTGGGGGAATTGTGCAGGCTTGGAGGTGAGGCCAGTGACACGTTCACATTTCCTCCCTTTTCTCACAATCAGACCTTGCCATGACTTGCCCCTCTCATGGCTCTAGGAGGAAGGAAGATTCCCCATCCACCCTTCTCTGCTGCATTCCCTCCCAGGGGCTCCTCGGGGGCAGAGTCCAACTTTGGACAGGTTTAAGAACACTGCTCAGCCCACCGACTTTCCTCCCTGCCTCGGAATCCTTCTCAAACTCTTAGCCCATTGCACGACTCATACACAGGTGTATCTGCCGACAGTGTCTGTTGTCCTTGTCACTGTGGGGACACTTCCTCTGATTAGTGGGAAGTGATAGACGATAACAAGGGAAGTGAGGGGAAGGAGAAGCCTGTGGGAAAGAGGCTGCATTTAATGTACGAGTGGGTGAACCATGGGGAACAAAGAGACTCGGGTAGAAATGACTCATCTGTGCACCTCACTTGCAGGGCTGGAGAACACCGGAAGCCTGGTGATGGTGAGTTCCTGGCAGAGCCAGAAAGGAAGCAAATTCCGGATCGGGGTAGTATTCATGGGACACATGCTGGGGGGCTGACCACTCACCATCTGGGGTTCTGGGGAATGTCTTTCATGGAGAACAAAACTTCAGGGTGAGCACATCTAGCTCATAAATGGGAGGCATCAGGCAAACTGGGCTCGTGCATGGAAGCCAGTGTGACTGGATTCATTAGCTGAAATAGTCTCACCTGAGAGAGGTTGAAGGGCTAACTACATGTTAAAAAATATGGGGCACCTGAGTGGCTCAGTCAGTTAAGTGTCTGACTCTTGATTTCAGCTCAGGTAATAATCTCATGGTTCTTGGGATGGAGCCCTGCATCAGGCTCTGCAATGATAGTGCACCTGCTTGGAATCCTCTCTCTTTCTCTCTCTCTCTCTGCCCCTCCCCTGCTCAGACATGCTTTCTCTCTCTCTCTCTCTCTCAAAATAAATCATAAAAATATATGAATTAAACTCCTAAATCGCTAATGAATAATGAGGAAGCTTTGTGGGGAGTTTAGTAGGTGTTTCAGCCCACCTGACTTACATCCCCAACGCACCCCTAATCTCACAGAGGGTTTGTCCCAAATTCCTCTCTCCATCGCATGTGCCCTTGCCCTGTGTTCTCTCCCTGACTCCCAATCTCCCCTCCTGTGTTTTGAGCCACCTAGCCATCTCCCCCAAGTTTCACACCTCACCCAGCAGCACAAAAGCTTTTAAACAGCCAAACTCTTAGCCCAAAGTAACTACCAGTCATTGCTCAGTTCTCTGAGGGTTTTGGTTTCTCCCTCATTGGCAAATAAGCTAGGGATCAGCCTAGAGCTGAGCAAGAGGACACTAATACTTGCCAACAGGCTACCATGTGTCCCACGCTGCTTTCAAGGATTCACTGTCCTTTCCTCTTTGAGGGGCAGCATAGTTGTTGTCAGTGGCTTTGACTCAGAAGCCTGTGGCCAGGATTCAAATCACAGTGTTTTTACCTGCTAATGGTGTGGCCAGAGGCTGGTGGGTTAACCTCTGTGCCTCAATGTTCTCATCTGGAAAATGGAATTAGCAATAATAAAGTACTTTATAATTGACATGAGGATTACAGCAGTTACTGTAAGTACTTAGCACAGTAGCTGATGGATAAGAGCTATGTATGTGGTCACTGTCATTATGCCTTACTGATAGATAAAGAAATAGAGGCCCATAATTTGACCCAAATCATATAGCTAGTAATTAAGGGGGAATGAGAACAAGGAAGGGAGAAATAAGTAAAAAGAGATAAACATAAAAAAGATTGTCTTAAAGATAACAACAGAAAATAGAGTGACAAATGGATAAAGAGATATGGAGAGGGAAAAAGAGAAGAAATCGTAGAATGACAAAGCAAACATGAAGCTCTTCTGGCTCCACAGTGCTTTGTAGGACCCCCAACCCACCAGGCTGGCCCTCACTCACCCTGGGGCTCTTGCTGGCTTCTTGTCCATCCCCACTTGGCTGTGGGATAGGCCTAAATCCCATTGGGATCCATGGATGGGAGCAATCACTACTCGGGGCTCTTTACTTATGGAAGTCTACAAGTTCAGATGTGATTTAGAGAATTACTTTCTTAAAGTACTTTACTGTGATTTATTCAATGTTTAGCTTTTGACCCCAACATTCAATTCTACTCTGAGTGCATGAGCCCTTTGTTCAGGAATGCAGTAATAGATTGTAGTGCCATAGACAGAGAAAGAGCTCCCGGTGGGGAGTTAGTCCCTGGTCCTTGTCTGCCACTTCCTAGCTGTACAGTTCGGGACGACTTCCTAATCTTTATGAACTTCAGTTCTGTTTACCCCATAAAGGGGTTGAAAATAGCCTCCTTCAGTGCAAGGATGAATACTGCACAAACCTCCATTCCAAGCTGTAGTCATTATTAAAATGTAGTTATGATTAAAATCAGTCTAAATTTGAGTGCTGGTGTTACCTGCTGCCCCTCCATCTTCAAGGTCAAGGAACTGAGACTCCATGCCAGGCACACAGATGATCAATGGACATGCTAGAATTCAACTTTTGCTCTCCCCACTCTTCATCTAGAGCTTCTCTCCACCCCCACCTACTACCAGGAAGAAAGATAGGATTCACATTGGGGTTCAGAGTTTTGTTTGTTTGTTGTCTTGTTTTGCTAATGTGCTGGCGACTACTTGGAGGATGACATGGGCTCCAGTGAGAAGGCCTAGGAGAAACTGAGAAAGACTTTAGTTTCCTAAACCATACACTCGGCGGGGAGGGGGGTGGAGATAACGTGGTCTGAGTTTGCTCTTCTTCCACACCCAGTGGCTGGCACACAAACACACAAGTCTTTGCCACATGAACGACTGAACTTCGTGATGACAGGGCAGAGAGTTAATAGAGAAAAGAAACAAGCAAGTGCTAGGTGTGCAGGTGAATGGAAAGAAGGCCCTGAAGTGATGTCTGGTGGATTCAAAATCGAAAACAGAGGGAGAATGGCAAGTCTGGCTAATATTAGGAAGACAATATTAGCCCTAAGAACCTGTTTCAAATAGCCAGGCATGAGACCCAGTCACTTACCGCAAAAGATCAGGCTCTTGTCAGGGAAGTTTCATGGATCCATCACTGGGCAAGCAAGAGAGCAGCAGAGAGGAGAATGTGGTGCATGTGAAGAGGAAGGGGGCAAAGAACTGTTAAACCAGTTTCATTCTGCCTGGGGGTGGCTGCCCCAGCTTTCCATGGTCCCTGAGGATTCAGGGAGAGATCTGTGACCTGTGGCCCTTTTCCAAGCTGTGCCCCCCAGCCCCAGGCGCAGTCAGCATACACGATAATCCCCCTGCTGAAGAGCCCATATGATATGAGCTCCGCAGAGAAGAGACAGATCCAATATGTGAACCACGAGGGTTTCCCGCCCCTCGGGCCTCTTCTCTGATCCCAAGACCATCCAAGCAGCCCACTGCCCTCCTCACCTACCTTCAGTGAATATGTCTGAAGGGGGTCAGCGGCCACTCTGTATCTCCTTTGGAAGGAAGCCCAGACTGAGCTGATCCCATGCCATGGGGGGTGCATGGGTACTTGGAAAGACTCAGCTCCCCACCACCTGCCACAATGGCTTCCGGTTGCCTTCCATCACCGCCCTTGTGCCCTGACCTTAGCTGCTCACCCATCCCTCATGGATCCCGAAGGAATAACTTAGCCCTGTCTAGCATGCTCAATGAAAGACTGTTTTGGGGACAAGTAGCAGACGGCCCAAACAAGGAGATTGAGCCCTTTAAAGACTGGAAACAATGCTGGCGAGGATGTGGAGAAACAGGCACCCTCCTACACTGTTGATGGGAATGTCAACTGGTGCAGCCCCTCTGGAAAACAGTGTGGAGGTTCCTCAAAAAAATTAACAATAGAACTCCCCTATGACCCACTGCTAGGAACTTACCCAAGGGATACAGGAGTGCTGATGCATAGGGGCACATGTACCCCAATGTTCATAGCAGCACTCTCAACAATAGCCAAAACATGGAAAGAGCCTAAGTGTCCATCAACAGATGAATGGATCAAGAAGATGTGGTTTATCTATACAATGAAATACTACATGGCAATGAGAAAGAATGAAATCTGGCCATTAGTAGCAACATGGATGGAACTTGAGGATGTTATGCTGAGTGAAATAAGTCAGGCAGAGAAGGAAAGATACCATATGTTTGCACGTATAGGAGGATTAGGAGGAACTTAATGGAGGACCATGGGGGAGAAGAAGGGGAAAAATAGTTGGGGAGAGGGAGGGAGACAAACCATGAGAGACTCTTGAATACCAAGAACAAACAGGGCTAATGAGGGTAGGGGAGAGGGGAAGGGGGAAAATGGAGGAAGACACTTGTTGGGATGAGCACTGAGTGTTATATGGAAACCAAATTGACAATAAACTATTTAAGGGAAAAAAAAGAAAACCAGAAACCCATAAAACAATAAAATAGAATAAAATTTAGATTTGACAGTATAAAAAAGAAGAAGAATGGAAACAACCAGTTATTAAAGCTGGAATGATGCCCCTACTGCTTTCCCCAAAGACAGGTGTTTGTTTCCAGAGAAGAGTCATTGGATTAAAACCAGGGACAGAGGCTGAGCTTCTCTTAGAACATGACCTTTTTCTTTTTTTTTTTTTTTACTGTTTCTCAAGCAAGTTTCTTTTAAAAATGCCACATTTTCTGAACACCAGTGTTTGAAATATTTTCTCTTTTATGTAGCTGTTTACAAGAATGTGTGGCAGCTCTGGCCACCGACATGGGAAGATTTTTTTTACTTTATTCTGAATAAAAGGGGATTGCTGGAGAGTACGATCCCATTTCTGATAAACAATTCAACTGTGTCTGCTTATTTATTTATGCATAGAAAACATGTTAGAAGAATATTGACTTGATTATCAGTGGAGGGGAACTTACACTTTATCTACTTTCATACTCCTAGAAATTGCATAATGCTCACACACTACATTTATAAATAAAACAAAAAGTAAGGTTAAGGATGCCTGAACCTTTTTTTTTTTTTGCGACTTCCTGTTAATGCACGATTGTTTCAAAATGAGAAATTGAAAAAAAAATGAAAAATACATTCCCATCTAAATGTCTGAACTGCTGAACACTGATGCCGGGGATGGATCCTCTATAGAGGATTGCTTGTTCTAGAAGCATCCCTAATCCATGGAATTCTAAAACCACTCTCTCTTCGTGCTTTCAGAAACGGCAGAGAATAAGCTATGAAAAAAAAGCAGGGCAGTGAAGGCAGAGTAACAATATCTTACCATGTTGCCCCTTTCCAACAAGGGAAGCCTTGCCAAAAGATACGCAAGTTTCACAACTAAGGCCCCTAAGAACTCTCAGGCTGGTGCAAGTTGAACATATGAATAACACAGATAAACATGAAACTCCCAAACCTTGATGGAAAGCGCTGATAGGCAGCCCGGAGTGCCCTCCAGTGTAAAAGTTCTTAGGAAGAAACAAAGACACCTTCAGGTTTCTTAAGTCCTGAGTCAAAGTCTCCTGCGGAGGGTCTCCTTCCGGGCAGGGTTATCTCTCTGAGGCCGCCATTAAGAATAAATCTCCCTGTACCCTAACACTTTCCCCTCCACTCCCCTGCTCTATTTTTTTGCCACCCACGCACTGTTAAGACAAGCAAAAGTGGCACTAACGAACTCAGGGAGATGACAAAGGGAAAAAAGATGGCCTCCAAAAGCAATCTAGGGGTGAGTGGTGTGGATTTGGATTAGGGGAAGGAGGGAATAGTGGGTGGGTGGCAAAAGTTTCATAGTTTCACTTGCTTTGGCCGGGCCTCCTTTCTCCAGCAAGTATTTACTGCTTACCTGTCAAGTGGCAGGCACCATACTGTGTGCTGGTGAGCAAAAACACACACTTCTCTTATGCTGGAGATGCTTATAGTGGGGGCGGGGAGGGAATGACATTAACCACATGTTCACACAGGTCAATACGGAATTACATCTATGAAGGGTGCTTCAAGGAGAATTACTATGAACATGTGTAACTGAGGAGGCATTTGGTTTGCAAGAGTCAGGGAAGTTGGGAAAGGCTTCCCAGAAGTGACCAAAGAGCTGCGCAGTATTCCTCACAGTAACATTCAAGTTCAAGGCAAGGATGATTCTCTTCAATTTACAATATTACAAGTCGAGGACCAGAACACATTTGTCTCTGAGTAAGTGCTTGGAGTCAAAACCAGGTCTGTCACACTCTAAAACCAAGCTCACCCTGCTTTTATCTCAGGAGCTATTATTATGTCTCAGGTTCTGGTCTCCCTTAGAACCAGCTGACGGGGCGATCACTTTCTGAGACTGGAAGAAGGAGACATAAAAGGAAATTCACCATATTCTTCAATTTCTTAAAACGTTTCTATTTTAGGAAAATGAAGATTAGGACAAGACAGTGTACCGAAGGCCCTCTAAAACTCTTCCTCTTACAGAGCACTCCAGAAGACTGTAACCTGTAATGATAGAGCTCCTGTTGCCCTTTATTATCTTAATAAATGTTTCATTGAGCCAATTTACATATGGTGTCCTGTACAAATCTTAAGTGATGAGTTTTTACAATTGTATCCACCTGTATAATCCCCGCTCCTATTAAGATATAAAATATTTTCAATGCCCTGAAAACCTCCCCATTGTTCTCTCCAAGGTATTTCCCCACCCCAAGCCACACACAACCCCTGTTACGATTTCTATCACCACTTACATGTGCCCCTTATAGAAATTATTATGTGTGGGGGCACCTTGGTTGCTCAGTCGGTGAAGCATCCAACTTTGGCTTAGTTCATGATCTCAGAGCTTGTGAGTTCAAGCCCCGTGTCAGGCTCTGTGCTAACAGTTCAGAGCCTGGAGCCTGCTTCAGATTCTGTCTCAGTCTCTCTCTGCCTCTCTCTCTCTCTCTCTCTCAAATATAAATAAACATTTAAAAAATAACTTAAAAAGGGAAATTCATATGTATGGAATCATGTAGTATCTATTCTTTTGTGCCTGGCTTCTTTCACTCAACATAACGTTTTTGAGATTTATCCATTTAATTGTCATTTGTTGTTGCTGAATCACATTCTATTGTATGAATATACCACAATTTGTTTATCCATTCTCTTGTTGATGGACATTTGGTATGCTTCCAGGTTTTAACTATTATGAGAAATGTTATGAGCATTCATGGACAAATTGCTTTGTGGGCATGTTTTTATTTCTTTTGGGTAAATAAGCAATGGAATTGTTTGATCATAAATAGATGCATAGCTAACTTAATAAAAAAAAAAAAAAAACACCTTCCAGGGGCACCTGGGTGGCTCAGTTAGTTCAGCATCTGACTCTGGATTTCGGCTCAGGTCATGATCTTACAGTTTGTGAGTTCAAGCCCCAAATCAGGCTCTGTGCTGGCAGTGCAGATTCCCTCTCTCCATCTCTCTCTGTCTCTCCCCTCCTCACTCTCTTAGTCTCTCTCTTTCTCAAAATACATAAATAAACTTAAAAAAAAAAAACAGACCAAAGCTTCCATTCAGTTTTTCAGAGTGCTTTTACCATTTTACACAGCTACAAGTAAAAGTTCCAGTTCCATATTCTTGCCAACTCTTCGTTTTGTCAGACTTTTTAACTTGAGCCTTTTGGGTGAATGTGTAAAGGTATCTTAATTGGTATAATATGCATGGTTAATGACTAATAATTTTGAGCCCCTTTTCATGTGGTCATTTGTATTTCCTCCTTTGTAAAAGGTCTAGTCTAATGTCTATTTTTAAATCAATTTCTCTTCTTATTCTTGAGATGTAGAAGTTGTTTGTAAATTCTGGATATAAATTCTTTGTTAGATACCTGTATTGTAAATATTTCTCACAGTCCATAGCTTTAAAAAAATTTTTTTAATGTTTATTTATTTTTGAGAGAGAGAGAAAGAGCACAAGCAGAGGAGGAGAAGAGAGTGAGGGAGACACAGAATCCGAAGCAGGCTCCAGGCTTTGCGCTGTCAGCACAGAGCCCAATGTGGGGCTTCAACTCACAAACTGTGAGATCATGACCTGAGCCAAAGTCAAACACTTACCTGACTGAGCCACCCAGGTGCCCACACAACTTCTTTATTCATTTTCATACTAATGTTTTTAATTTTTATAAAGTCCAAAATATCAGCTTTTCTTCTCACAGTTATTGCTTTCTATTTCCTATCGAAGAAATCTTCATTTACCTAAAGGCTGCAAAGACATTCTTCTGATGAATTTTTATATTTAGGTCTATAATTCATTTCAAGCTAATTTTTGTGTATGGTGTGAAATAAGGATCAGTGTTTTTGTTTTCATATTGATACCCTATTATTCCAGAACCATTCATTGAAAAGACTTGTTGGGATGTGCACTGGGTGTTATATGGAAACCAACTTGACAATAACCTATAAAAGAAAAAAATAAATAAAGGGGTGTCAGAAGAGAAAAAAAGATTTTCATATATAATATGTTCAATGGGAAACAATTAAAACATTATGTAAACATCCAGTAAATAAATTTTTACTATTAAAAAAAAAAGAAAAGAAAAGCCTTTCCATTGTCCATTGCATTGCTTATGTGACTTCGGCAAAACTCGTTTGGCCTTATTCATGTGGACCAATGTCTGGACTCTCTATATATCAATTTGTCTGTTCCACTGCTAGATTTGTCTGTCCTTTTACAAATACCACACTGGCCTGATTCTTATCACTTTTAAGAAGTACAAGTCTATCAATTTTATTTTTCTTTTCAAGAATATTTTAGTCATTGAAAGTCTTTTGTACTTCCATATGAACTTTACAAGTGGCTTGTCAGTTTCTGCTTGGATTTTCATTGGGATTACAATGGTTCTACAGGTCACTTTGGGCACAATTGACATTTTAACAATTTTTAGTCTTCTTATCCATGAACATGTCACATCTTTTCATTTATTTAGATTTTCTTTGATTTTTCTCAGCAATGTTTTGTAGTTTTCTATGTATAAATTTTGCATACCCTTCTTTAATTTTTTTCTTGAGGCGTTTTATGTATTTGGATGCCATTGCAGATAATTTTTTGCATTTTGTTTTCTAATTGTTCATTGTCAGACTATAGAAATACAGTTGATTTTTTTTATTGACTTTCAACTTCCAGCAACCTTGCTAAATTTGCTCAGTTGGTGAGTTTTTTGTGTGTGGTGTTTTGTTGGGGACAGTGTTGGGGGAGTTGGTCTACTCCTTCATTTTTATTTTCTTTGTATACAATCATGACATCTGTGAAAAAGAAGTTCTACTTCTTCTTTTCCAACACTTTTCTTTCTGTTACTTCAATGGACTCCATGGACAATGTTGAATGATTGTGGTGAGAAAATACATTCTTGTCTCTTTCCCATTCTTAGACGGAAAGTCTTCAGTGTTTCATTATTTTTTTTTATTTTTAATGTTTATTATTTTGAGAGAGAGATGGAGGACAAGCAAGGATGGTGCAGAGAAAAAGGGAGACAGAGAATTCCAAGCAAGCTTCGTGCTGTCAGCGCAGAGACTGATGTGGGGCTCAATCCCAATGAACTGCAGGATCATGACCCAAGCTGAAATCAAGAGCCAGATGCTTAACCAACTGAGCTGCCCAGGCACTCCTCAATATTTCATTATTAAACAAGATGTTAGTTCTAGGTTTTTTAATAGTGACCTTGATTGAAGAAACTCCTTTTTATTCTTAGTTTACTGAGAGTTTTTTTTTTTAAATCATGAATGTGAGTTGTATTTTGTCAAACTCTTTTTGTGTGTATTGAGGTGATCATAGAATTCTTCTCCTCTAATCTCCTCATGTTGCAAATTAATCGTTGATATTAGAATATTAAACCAGAATTACATTTTTGTGATTAGCTTCAAGTGGTGAGGTATTCTTTTCATACATTGCTAAATTTGACTTACTAATATTTTGTTAATGATTTTTGTGTCTGTATTCTTAAAGAATATTTTCTGTAATTTTCTTTTCTCATAATCACTTTGCCTGTTTTGGATAACAAAGCGACATTAAACTCACTAAATGAGCTGAGATGTGCTCTCTTCTTGTCTTGTGAAAGACGTTGTGTAATGTGGTGCTATTTCTTCCTTAAATGTTTGATAGAATTCACAGTGAAGCCATCTGACCCTGGAGATTTATTTCTGAAACAGTTTTAAATTATGAAATCAGTGTCTATAGTGGCTACAGGCTATTCAGATTTTCTAACTTATTATGTCAGTTTTGATTAAATATGTTCTAAAGAAAAGTATCCATTTTATCTAAACTGTCAAATTGGCTTAAATTATTTATAATATCCTCTTATTATTGCTTTAATGTCAGTGGAATCTGTCATAATGTCTCTTCTTTCATTCCTGAAAATGGTAATTCCTTTTCTCTCTTCTTTTTCCTTGATGAGTATAGCCAAGGTTTTTTTTTTTTTAATCAATTTTATTAGTTTTTGCAAAGAACCAACTTTGACTTCATTGGGTTTCCTTTATTACTCATATGTCTTCTTCTATCTCATCTACTTGCACTCTCATTTTAGAATTTTGTTTTTAGAAGTTAACTTTTGGTTTAATTTTCTCTTTTAATCACTGAAGGTTGATCATAGATCATTTATTTTATACATTTATTATTTTCTCATGTAGTTTCTCAAAACTACAAATTTCCCTCAAAGCACTGATTTAGCTGCATCCAACAAAATTTAATTTATTTTTATATTATTATTTATTTCAAAATATTTTCTAAATGTCTCTTGTAATTTTTTATTTCACATGTTATGTACTAATGCATTTTAAAAATATTTTTTATGTTTATTTATTTATTTAGAGGGGGAGAGGAACAGTGGGAGAGGGGCAGACAGAGGGCAGAGAGAGAGAATCCCAAGTAGGCTCCATGCTATAAGCAAGAGCCTGACATGGGGCTCAAACTCACAAACTCTGAGATCATGACCTGAGCCGAAATCATGAGTCAAATGCTTAACCAACTGAGCCAACCATGTGCCCCTGTACTAGTAAATTTTTAACTTTACAAATACTCAGATATTTTCTAGATAGCTTACTTTTATTGATTTTTAATTTAGTACAGTGTGGTCAGAGAACACGCTGTATATAATTTCATTCCTTTAAGTGTATTAAGACTTGTTTTATGGCCTCGACTAGGATACTGTTATTCCTGGCTTTTAGGGAGGAACCTTTAAAAAGTGGTGCTCTGGGGGAAAATGGGTGGCTCAGTGGTTAAGTGTCCGACTCAGTTTTGGCTCAGATAGAGCCATGTGTTGAGCTCTACATTGACAGCATGGAGCCTGCCTGGGATTCTCTCTCTCCCTCACCTCTCTCTCTGCCCCTACCCCATTTATACATGTCATCTCTCCCTCTCTCTCTCTTTCCCCCTACCCCCCTCTCTTTCTCTCTCTCAAAATAAATAAATAAACTTTAAAAAATAATGGTACTCTGAACCTCTTGCCCATTCCTTCATGTTCCACCCTTTCCCTATTCTGGTCTCTAAGCTTCTCATCTTGCTAAGGCATGAGTCATGGCTAGACTCAAACCCTTATTTTCCTTACAAACTTCTTTTTCTTTTATGCAAACCAGACTTTAGAGTTTCTTAAAGACTTGCAAGCAGGCTGACTCTCTAAAAGATAGCTTCTTGGGATATTTTCAAAACCTCTAAGGAAATGAAAACCTGGAGGTTAGGTATATGTTTCTAAAATGTCATAGAAGAGGGACGCCTGGGTGGCTTAGTCGGTTAAGCGTCCGACTTTCGCTCAGGTCATGATCTCGCGGTTCGTGGGTTCGAGCCCCGCGTTGGGCTCTGTGCTGACTGCCAGCTCAGAGCCTGGAGCCTGTTTCAGTCTGTGACTCCCTTTCTCTCTGACCCTCCCCTGCTCACGCTGTCTCTCTCTCTCTTTCTCCTAGAAATGAATAAAACATTTAAAAAAAAGTCATAGAAGAGTATGCACACCAAGAATAATAGTTGTTAAACTCTTTAACATTTTTCTCAGTGATTTACATCTTGAATGGGCTCAGAAAGAGATCATCGCAAGGGGAAGAGAGCCTCATAATAATATCTTGAGGGTCTAGGTTGTGTTCACCTTCCAAAATATCTGCTTAAGATATAGGTTAGTGGGTTATAAGGGGAAAATACCACCATTATGTTTCTCAAATGGAAACTCAAATATGTTCTTGTTCCCACTCTGCATTGTTGTTATATAGCAGTGAAATGTCTGAAAGAGTAAAATTAGAATGAAAGGGTAGTAGAAACTACAACCCTCACTGATATCCAGGCATCCTCTCATTTCTGAGCAGAGGACACTTCCCAGCCTTCCTGTACTTAGGCAAGGCCATGTGACAGTTCTGACCAATGAGATATAGGCAGAAGTCCCAAGTCACTTTGGCAACAAATGACATTCCAACTTCCTCAATGTCTCCGTGGATGCCCTCACCCAAGCCCACCCACGTTAAATATCTAGCAAGAAGTAAACTTTATTTTGTTAAGCCATTGTGGTTTCTAGGTAAAATCATTGCCACAATACAACCTAGCTTCTTGCTACTCAAAGCATCCATCCCCAGGCCACCAGTAGCAGCAGCAGCAGCAGCTGGAAGCTTGTTAGAATTATAGAATTGGGCTCTACCCCAGACCTACTGAATCAGAATGTGCACTTTAAGAAGGTCCCCAAGTAATTCATGTATTAGTTTGTGAGGGCCACTATAAATCAATACCACAGAGCAGGTGGCTTAATCCACAGAAGTTTATTTCCTCACAGTCCAAAGGCTGGAAGTCCAAGATCAAGACATCAGCACAACTGATGTCTCCTGAGGCTTCTCTTCCCGGCTTGCACAAGGCTGCCTTCTCATCATGTCCTCACAGGCCTTCTCTCTGTGTGCCAGTATCTCTGGTGTGTCTCATTTATCCTAATGTCTTCTCATAAGGACACTAGTCAGATTGGATTAGGTCTTGCCTTAATGACCTCAGCCTCGTTTTAACTTAATTGCCTCTTTAAAGATTCTATCACCAAATATAGTCACGTTCTGAGGTCCTGGGGACCGGGACTTAAACATTTGCATAGAGGACGGACACAATTTAGTCCATAGAAATTCATGTGCATGTTGAAGTTGGAGAAGCACTGACCTGATACAAAATGGATACAAGTCATTCTGACACTATAAAATGACCACTGTGGTCTGATATGTACTTAACATTGAAAGAACTCATAGGCTCCTCCTGACTGTGGGTCTTTTGTCACCTTCCCATCGTTGTTTCTGGGAGAAGTAATCCTCAGACGGCACCTGTAGTCTTCTTCCAAGGCTTGAGACAAACCAGCGACACATTTTCTGAAATGCAGATTTCAATTTTGTACTGCGGTCTTGACAACACAACATCGATTCAAAGGCTAAAGAGTCCTTGGTGGATGTTTCCAAAATAAACCAAGAGCCCATATTATCGTCTTCTGGGAAAACCCAAGCTCTGCTCAATGACAGGCATCACACCAGGCAGCTTATGGCTTGAATGTTGGAGAACTAAACTAGACAGATGTCTTCACTTCAGTGCTAAAATCTATATACTGAAGTCTGAATTTAGATTTAGAAAGTGATCGGGTGAAGTTTAAAAACACACTTTGTCATTTCCAATTCACTGACTCTTAGGGATATAAGAATGTAGGCCGATTCTGTACCAGTGCATGAGCTGGCTTTACAGTGTGCCCACCAAGTGGCTGTCTAGACTCTGCATGAACAGCACCCCTGCCTTCCAAGCCAGGCTCCTCTCTCTTCCCATAGAGCTGATGGCACCCTATCTGTTGTTTCCCTATGTCACCTCCACTATTCTCTGTTATTCCCCATCAGTCATATAGAAATTTAGTCTTTCTTCATATGATTGCTATTCAGATATTTGTTCTTTGTTATGGTAACATCTGAAGTTTTCTCTTTTTCATGCTAGCAACATCTATATGGCCCTGACTGGTGAAAAACAAGGGGACAGTAGAATGCAAACACCTTTCAAATCCTTTAAATCTTAAGAACATCCTTCATAAAAATGTGACCAATACAAGAGGTCCCTTATAAAACAAGCATCCCGCAACTCTAAGTATCCATTCTGCATTGCCAATAGGCATTTCACGTTATTTGAAAAGTTCACAAACTGCAGGTCCATCATGCCATTGAACTCAGAGAGCTGACACAAGGGAGCAGAACACAAGGATTTGGAGCTGTGCTAACATGGTAGCCATGAGACACACCTCTCACTGGGATCAGGCAGACCTTGACTTTAATTCCAGCTCTCCCCCTTGGAAATGTTATGGAACCTCTCAGAGTGTTGGTTTTCTCTTCCATGAAATGGGAATAATAATAGAATTCAATAGTAGAACTCACATTATATATTCTTGTGTTGAACTCATGTAATCATATGTATGAAGTGTTTATATACTTTATCAGAAGTCGAGAGATCAAGTAACAGGACTAATGAGAAACATAAAGCTGGGGCAGACCATTCAAAATCCTAAGCAGTTTTGTAACCAGAACACGTACCAAAGCAGTGATCAGCAGCAGCTAGGGAGGTAACTTGGACTCCCCAGTCTAGCACCTCTGGAGGCTGTCACTTTCTATATGAAGAACGCACAAAAGTAATAGAGTGGAAATGCTGGAGATCAGGGCAAAGCTGACCAGTGACAAAGTAGTGCAATCAGAAGTGAGGCTATGGGCCAGTGGGGCCGCCATGGAAGTGGGCCTGAAGGGGGACAACCTATGTGACCTGGGGTGGAGCTTAGAGGCCAGCTTCCATTTTGAATATATAAAAATACATCTAATAGGGGCTCTTGCGGCCAGTGCAGCAGCAAGCTAAGTGTTTTTTCTCTCTCTCACTGAAGATTCTGTCTGCTCTCATTGTTTCAGGTCTCTCTGATGAGGATAAAGCATATATGAACCAACACAGTTTCCTCCTTGTACCAACATCATTCTCCTTTGACCAACCGAGCATGAATTGATCCACGTTTACAGAAATATGCGTTATAGCAGGGCAGACCATAAGGGGAAAGGAACTGGGTGTGAAATCAGAAGAACCTAAAGAACCTTAACTGTCAGCTGTGTATCACATTCAACCTCTCGG
Organism: Crocuta crocuta; assembly: GCF_008692635.1. Taxonomy (NCBI): domain Eukaryota; kingdom Metazoa; phylum Chordata; class Mammalia; order Carnivora; family Hyaenidae; genus Crocuta; species Crocuta crocuta. Next base: position 542,712 of record NW_027530182.1, read on the forward strand.
AACTGCAAGGCTCTCACCTGTAGGAGAAGGATACTATTCCATGCCTGCTATTTGCATGGGGGTAACAGAGGTCCAGAAAAGGAAGCTGCAGAGTACCCCACAGACAGAAATTTCTTGGGAGGATGGAGTTTGAGTCAGGTCGGTGTGGCTTGTCTCTGCCAGGGACACAGGGATGTTACCAGCTGCAGTAGAGCACGTCATAGTTCTAACATGATTTAGGGAGCACAAGAGTCCTCCATTGCTCACTTCTTCTTGGATCACCAAGAAACTCAACCCAACCACACGTTCTTTGCTGTTTCCTCCCAGGGGACTCTGGAGCTCTGGACAGGTGCAAGGTTTTCTAATCAAAGAACTCCACAGATATCTGGGCCAACAGAAGTCCATTTTATCTTTGATTTATGCATTTTCCTCTAATTTCTGCAAGTGAAGCAGCGCTTGGGGGATAAAAATCTCCTTCTCTCCCTTTCTTCTCTTTCTTTACTGTCCCCCACCCCAGGCCAAAACCATTCATAAGGCCCATCTGGGACCCTGGACTCTAAACAGAATCCCTCTTCCGTGAACTGTTAAAGTCTGTATTTTAGAGGGGACCCATTTCCTCTGTCCATTCTCATCCCAAAGCCCAGACATGGTGGAAGAGAGAGATGACTCAATACTGTTTTGTTTTAGGTACTTCAGAGGCAACAAGTCCATTTTGCACTAGGCTTTAATGTCCATGGCTTGAGATAAAGAGCTTTTCTCTGGTACTGCTGCCTTTCTGCATCTCATTCTTCTTTCTCCTCCTCCACTTGGTCCATCTCAGGTCAAATTCACAGAGAAAGTTTAGCAAACTTCTGCCCCACTAGGGAAATGTCACTTCTACATGTACAAAGGGAATGTGGCTGTTGGTTTGTTGTTACGCAGAGGGGCACAGCCTTGATAAAACCCTAAAGATGCCAGAAGGCTGGCTTCTCAGTGGCGTCTGCCTCCCAGATGTCTGTGTTTAATGGAAGGAACGAGGACTGAGAGTCTAAAGACCCAGCTTCTGCTCTCCAGCTTCTCTTAACAGCTGTGTGAACGGGGATAATTGACTCCTCCATAGGCCTTAGTCTAATCCTCATGTATATAGTGAGGGTGGTGAGTCGTAAGAATGATGCTGAGAACTAGCAGTTAATGAGAACGTCCTATGTACCAGGAATTGTGCTAAGTTTTTTACATGCATTTCCTTACTAGTATTATTTATCACATTTCTGATAAGAAACTAATGCTGAGTGCAGATGAGTGCACCTTCCCAAGGTCATGGAGTGACTTTCTCTGCAGAAGCACTGTTTACATCCAGGGCTGTCTGCTCCAATGCCTGTGTTGGAAATCTCTGGGTATACAATCGTTATTTCTTCCCTGAAGATTTCTATCTCCTTCAACCAAAGGTGACCAAATAATTGTCACACTGCAACACAGATATATTTGCTGACCCATGTCTCTTATTACAATTACACCTTCCTGAGGACAGAGTCTCAGGAAGATGTATCCAGAGAACCTAGCACAGTTCTAGGTGCATAACAGGGAATAAAGATCTGATGAATAAGCAAGTAGTTTCTGTATGTCATATATGAAAACATTAATTTGATTTTAGTAGACCAGCACACGATTCTCTCTCTGAGTTTAAGTACTACCACCCCCGCCCCATCCCATCATGGTGGTAACTCAGCCTCCAACCTTCTCTCCTGTGGAGGGGGGTGGCTGGGTGAGCAATAAGTGGAGTCAACTGAGCTTTGAGACAATTTCTATGTGATTAAAAAGAGAAGGCTTTAGTTCAACCCTATTACTTTAGTATCACTGCTCTCTGATCCTTCAATATATTGAGACTTAAAAGTGATAAATTATAGGGGAATGTGGGTGGCTCAATCAGTTAAGCATCTGATTCTTAATTTGGCTCAGGTCATGATCTCACGGTTCCGTACTAATGGTGCAAAGTCTTCCTGGGATTCTCTCTCTCTCTCTTTCTGCCTCTCTCTCTCAAAATAAATAAATGAACTTTTTAAAAAAAGTGATACCTTATAAAACAAAACAAAACAAAAAAAGCCAAAAAATTCACAGTCTCATAAGATAGGAATTTCTAATAAGTGACAGAGCTGTGTGCAGATTGTAAAGAGCACATTTAAGAGAAATGTGCTTTAGTCTGATTTTACATAGCTTGAGGAATTTATTTCCATACTTACTTACCTCATGGTATTAAAGAACCCAAAGTAGATAAATCTTTGGTTACTCCAAGAAAGTGGTTCAGCTGTAATTATGGATTAGCACACACCCACTGCTGATAGTTGCCGTGGCTTAGATTCAGTGCAACCATTCACACTGATAATATATGAAACACTCTCTCCCTCCACCCCCAGGCACAGTGAATGACTACCAGGGCAGGATTACCTTCCACTAAGCAGATTTCATAGCTCCCAGCCTCAAATCATTTGTAATCGTTAGGGAAAACATGAGACTGAACCAATTAAAAAAAATAAAAACTATCCTGAAGCTCACAAAACCACGTAATTGCACTGCATCACTTAGCATTTTGATTGAGTTTTTGGAAAACCTGATACAAAGGCTCAGAAACTGCCCCAAAATGCCTGATAAACATGGCTGGTGACTTCACCTATGTAAACTCACTTTAAAAAAATTGTTTCCATGACGTACATATGTATGTATGTAAGGAAAGATGGGTGAAGAAAGAGGCGGAGAGGTAGAAATGTAGACAAATACTATTGTTAAATCCATTAATTATTACTTTTTTATTCATCAGTGTTGTAATTTTTTTAACAGTGATGCTTTACTTTTTTTTTTTTTTTTTGCTTTTTTTTAAGTTTATTTTTTGGTTGGGAGAGGCAGAGAGAGAGGGAGAAAGAGAATCCCAAGCTGACTCTGCATTGTCAGTGTAGAGCCCAATGCAAGGCTCAGACCCATGAACCATGAGATCATGACCTGAGCCGAAACAGAGTCGGATGCTCAACCAAATGAGCCACCCAGATGCCCCTGTGTTGTAGATTTTTAATAACAAATTACCATTTTACTTATAGAGTTGCCACAAGGGTTGCCACACGATCCTGTCAGGGTGTCTATTTGATGAAGCTTAAAATACATAGACTACTGGTAGCAATCAAGTGACACAGTTTACAGTAGATTTTCCTCTGCCCTGAGAGAGATCACTTAGTCATTTAGGTACTCAGTATTTCCATCAGTGAAAAGAGGTTGTCACCTACATCAGGATTAGTCAGAATTTTTAAAAACACTCTGGAAAGAGTATTCAGCTCCATAGTAAAAACCATAATATAAATAGTAAGTGGGTATCTGCAAGAGTGAGTGCAGTGTGTTCTCGTTGACACCGAGCCTGAGAGCACGTACCCCATCGCTGGTGCTCGGTCTCCCGCCTTCCGCATCAGCGCCATCCTGGTGCACTTGGTAGTGTTCATTCCATCCTCCGGGTTCTCACATTACTTTGCTCACCGAGAAGACAAAAGTGTGTCTGTAGCCAAGTGCTCTCGGGTTTCATCCACAAACACGGATCCTGCATGGGAACCCGAGTAGAGACAGGCGCTGTAACTGAAGCGAAGAATAAAATTATAATGAATGTGTCATGGAGGCCAGCCACCACTGTCAGGAAAGCAGAAAAGCAGAACCACAGGAAGGGGAACCCAGGAGCAGAGATCTAACGGGCTGGCGGGGGTGGGGGGGTCACAAAACTGAGGTGAGGAGAGAAAAGTGAGAGCACAGAGTTGGGACCAAGGCATACATACAGACCAAGACTTTTTAATAAGTTATTTGATTCAATTACCTATAGAAATCAGACTGCGTTCAGTATCTCTTCCATAACTGGCCCCTCAACCCTCATTAGTATTTCATTTTATCTAAGTAGAAGATGACACAATATAGATATGCAAAGAATTAATTTAAAAAATCAGAATAACCATGGTTAACACTAGAGTATAATCTGCCAGACACATTCATACTTTGGGCTTTCTTTTTTAACACAAAAAAAATAATCTTCCACAGCCTGCTTAATAATTTTCTTTTCTCACTTAACGCATCAAGAATAGCTTCCCATGTCAGTTACTATACAACTACATCATCATTCTTAATGGTAGTCTCATATTTCATTGTATAAATGAATGAGATTCCACTTAACCAGTCTCCTATCGGGCATACAGGTAGATGGTTCTTTTAGCGATTACAAATAATGACTTATCACTTTGTTCCCACTGTGTAACAGACCACCCCCAAAACCTCATAGTTTCAAATAACAACCCGTTTTCTTAAGCTCACGATTCTTTGAGGCGACTGAGATAACACGTGCAGCTGAAAGGCATGGCTTCTCCCTACATGGTCTCCCATCCCCCTGTAGGCTAACCTCTGCTTCTCAGTGCAAGGCCTCAAGGTCTCGGACAGCAAACCCGGAAGTGCAAGTGCTTTTCCAGCTTCTGCTTCCAAAAACATTCAATAAACTCTTGCTGGCCATTCCAAGTCATATATTCAACCTAGACTCAAGAGAAGTTGAAACAGCCGCGCCCCGTCCCCCAGCTTGGTGGGAAAATCTGCAATGTCACGTCACAGGAGATGTACATGTAAGGATGGAGAATTTTTGCCGTTTCCACCCTCCACAAGTCCTGTACTAAATATCTTTTTAACTACTTCTGTGCACACTTACAGAAGGTAACTTATTTCGTAAAGGAACATTTTAAGCTGTAGATTCATACTGCCACGATTGGAGTGTCTCTAATCAGCTAAACTTGTAGCAATAAGAGCTCAGTGCCTGGCATAATGTATGTTGCACAATAAATATTAATTAAATAACTGAACAAATGGACAAACAAAACTAAATAAATAAACCAACAAGAAGATGAGTAAATCAACAGCCTGATAATACTAACATTACCATTCTTCAAATATTTGACAATTGAGGGGCTCCTGGGTGGCTCAGCCAGTTAGGCATCCAACTCTTATTTCATTTCAGGTCATGATGTCACGGTTTGTGAGTTCGAGCCCCGAGTCAGGCTCTGCTTTGACAGCATGGAGCCTCCTTGGGATTCTCTCTCTCTCTCTGCCCCTCCCTCACTCGTGCTCTTTTTCTGTCTCTCTCAAAATAAATGAACCTCGAAAAATATATATAAATATTTGCCAATTGACAGGCAAAAATAGAACCCTATTATTTAATTCATACTTTAAAATTATTAATAACTATATGCTTCAAAGCCACTTGATATTCTTCTTTACTGAATATGAGTTGAGCACATATGGATAAGTCTATTTCTGGGCTCTTTATTTTGTTCTATTGTCCATCTGTCTATTCCTAAGCTATGGCACTAATACTATTGTATCTAACCCACTCCTTTCATGACTGCATAATACTTTATTGCATAAAAATACCATGATTTACTTAATTGTTCTTTTATTTATTGATAGATGTGCTCCTAGTCTTTTTGATACTAAAGAAGGAGCTTAAATGAACACCCTTTACACTTACGTTTTTGTGGTCAAGTGGGAATATATCTTCAGAATGAGAATTGCTGCATTAAATAGCATGTTTATTTAAAATGTTAATACTTGGGATGCCTGAGTGGTTCAGTTGGTTAAGCGTCTGACTTCAGCTCAGGTCATGATTTCTGCGGTTCCTGGGTTCCAGCTCTGTGCTGACAGCTCAGAGAATGGAGCCTGCTTCGGATTCTGTGTCTCCCTCTCTCTTTGCCCCCTCCCCTGCTCTCTCTCTGTCTCTCAAAAATAAATAAATATGTAAATTTTAAAAAAATAAAATAAATATTCATATTTGTTGCATAAATGCTTCCCAAAGAAATCATAATAATTCTCATTTTTTTCCATCAGTGGGTAAATTTGCCTGTTTCCCTAAACCCTTATGTACACAACATACTAGTCTTTGCCAATCTATGTGAAGAATGATATATATCACTTTTAAAAAATTGTATTTCCAGGGGCACCTGGGTGTCTCAGTCAGTTAAACATCTGACTTTGGCTCAGTCACGATCTCACAGTTTGTGAGCTCGATCCCTGCGTTGGGCTCTGTGCTGACAGCTCAGAGCCTAGAGCCTACTTTGGATTATGTGTCTCATTCTCTCTCTGTCCCTCCCCCATTTGTGCTCTGTCTTTCTCTGTCTTTCAAAAATAAAGGAAAAAATTTTTAATTATATTTCTTTGAATTATAATGAACACCTTTTTTTAAAGTATATCAGCTATTCACATTTTTGTATGTGAGTAAACTGATTTAAATATTTTGGCCATTGTTTGGGCTGTTGGTCTTTTCCTTATTAATTCTAAGAGTTCCTTGTTTCTTAAGAGAAATAGCCTTAACATTTCATATTCACTGTATTCCTGGTTGTTGTCTGCAAAAGTGTTTAATTTTTATATTCCTTTATTTATTTATTTATTTATTTAAAGATTGAGAGTGAGTGAGTAGGGGAGAGGGGCAGAGGGAGAGACAAAATGTTAAGCTGGTTCCACACTTGTGGTGCCCAAGGTGGAGCTCAATCCCATGACCCTGGGATCATGACATGAGCCTAAATCAAGAGTCAGGTGCACAGCACTTGGGTGGCTCACTGGTTAAGTCTCCAACTTCAGCTCAGGTCATGCTCTCACAGTTGATGGGTTCAAAGCCCCATGTCAGGCTCTTTGCTGACAGCTCAGAGCCTGGAGCCTGCTTCAGATTCTGTATCTTCCTTTCTCTCTCTCTCTCTCTCTCTCTCTCTCACTCTGTACCTCTGTATCTAGAGGTACAGATCCACTTATACTACTTTTTTTCGCCTCTCCTCTTTTTAAAGATCTTTTAGGGTATTCTTACATAGGTATCTTTGATATACACTTCGGAATCAGTTTGTCTACTTTCACAAAAGGAGTACATTAAATGTATAGATTTTTTATATAGTCAGCAGTCTTACCCTTGTATCTTCCTACTTAGAACTACACACATCTCTCCAATTACTCACACCAATTTTATACCTTGCGTGAAATTTTAAGCTTTCCTTCGTTTAGATTCTATAAGTTCTCCTTAATTTTATTTCTAAGGATTTTATTTGTAAAAAATAATATCAATATATAGGAGTAAAACAGACTTCTCTGCATTTGAATAATAAGTACGTTGTCTCTTTTATTTGTGGTAAAAAAAACATTACACAAAATTTACCATCTTAATCATTTTTAAGTGTACAGTTCAGTGACATTAAGTACATTCTCATTGTTATGCAGCCATCACCACCATCCGTCCACAGCAGTGTTTCATGTTGCAAAACTAAACCTCTGTACCCATTAAACAAATTCCCTCTCTCCCTCCCCATCCCCCTTCTACTTTCTCTCAATGAGGTGAGGGCTCTAGGTCCCTCATGCAAGTGGAATCATACCGTCTTTGTTCTTTTGTGACTGGCTAATACATAGTCTCTTAGTGAAACACAAGAACATTGGATATAAATTCTGCAGATAAAATTAACACAATTTCTTAATTTTTAAAATATGTTTTCTCAAGTATTCATTGTTTCAGACAATGGTAAAAATGTAATAAACATTGACTTCAATATAGTTCATTAATAATAATATATAAGGGGCACTTGGGTGGCACAGTGGGTTGAACCTCTTGGTTTTGGCTCAGGTTCAATTACCTAATTTTGATTTTATAACCAAAACAAAATAACCACTCTATTATACCACTCTTAGTTAAATTCATATGTGTATATCATTCCAACTTCAATTATTTTGTACTTAATTTACATCTGATAGACCTTTTCATATTTGTGTGTAATACACACGGTTTTTCCAACTATTATATATTTTAAATCTGAAAGATGAATTAGTGATAATCTCGTCTAACCCACTTTTCTTTTTTCAATGCAAATACTGATTTTCAAAGGAGATAGGAAAAACATAAATATTCCTATGAAGGCAAAGCCAAATGAATTATCCCAGCCATAACAAATATTTCAAGGGCACTGAAAGAGGTAGAGAATATGAAATCAGAATCATCAACAGGCTTTTTGTTTGTTTGGTCTTTTCAAGAAATCATGGAGAATAGCAGAGGTTCTAGAATGCTGGACAAAGCATGTGCCCTCCCACCACCAGTTTTTCTTTTAAAAACAAAGAGAAAGGTAACTTTAAGTGTCACTCTGTTGTAAGTTTCTGGCTGACCATTGTTCATCTTCTTGTGAGTACCTCAAAAAAGTTGTGAAAACTTGGAGTTGTCATACGTTCACCAAAAACATGTCATGTCAGCTAAACCCAGTTACTTTGATGTGTTAATTTTAATTATTTTCAAGTTCAATGGTAAAAATGTAATAAACACTGAACATAATATAGTTTATTAATAATAATATACAAAGGGCACCTGGGTGGCTCAGTGGCTTGAACCTCTTGGTTTTGGCTCAGTCATGATCTCACAGTTTGTGGGTTCAAGCCCCACAGTGGGCTCTGCACTGACAGCAGAGCAGCTTGGGATTCTCCTCTCTCTTTGTCACTCTCTCCCACTTTAAAAAGATAATATTATAATAATAATATAACAATAATTTTTTCCAAATCTTTTTAGTATATGCATATATTTCGCTTAGCTGTCATCAACATTTACATATTTTATTTCCTGCCCTTTCAACTTGGTATCAGTTTTACAATATATTTTCACTTATCCACATAAACCCACAGAAATCTATGCACATAAATCTTATGCTGAGGTCAGGGCTTCTCAGAAGGGTGATCTATTGAACTGACAGAAGAGGTAGATAGTAGAAATAATACTAATTACATAGGTAAATTCAAGCAAAACCAGCAATTCCTTGGACCCAGTGGAGAAAGAGACTGAGTAGGGAAAAATAGCTCAGTGAGCAGAGGAATGCCTGGCATCCCGCTTGGCCTCAGGAGCAAGGTCAAAAGAACACAGTGGGAGCTTCACATAGGGGAATCCAAGTCTCCAAATAGGCAGAAACTGCATATAACTAGTTTCTGGTCTCTTGGTTGTGATAATTGATGTATAATGACAAAAACTGCATGCAGTTGAGTAAACAGTCTAAGTGGTAAAGCCATACATGGTGGAAGTCTACTCAGGAGTCTGTAACGGCTGTGCCAAAAGCCCAAGTGGCTGCGAGCCAAGCCACCAGCTCACCAGGACCAGGATCAGGACATGTGTCTTCATTTTGATAAACAGTAGATGAAGTCTGTGATGATATCCTGTGGATAAGGTCACTGCCTAGCATGGGTACTAGTTATTATGTGCATTTCTGCCTGATGGACCACATATATGCAAACTTTAGGATTAATAGTTCAAAGTGTATGTCAGGACTCTGTCTTGGCTTTTGTCTGGTTTAATATTTTCAATAACAATTTGAACATGTAGTTCTCCAATGTAATTCCTTTTTGAAAAAGTCATTTGACAGACCCTCTGTGTTGAGCTTAAATGATTTTTATTATAATATTACTTAAATATAGGCACAAATAAGATTAAATATTGCTTATGGCTTTTATATAACTATGAAGCTAGAATTTAAATGAAAATGCAGACCCTCTGAAAATCAGATTAACAACCTTAGTGTGACATGAAATCACTGGTCCTGACAGTGATGAGCAGGTGCTCAGAGGTTGGCATGGTCATACTAGGAAGGGTCTCTCGATGTCTGTGAAGTCATTATTCCACAGCCTGATACAGTGCCGTTGACCTTAGCTCAGCACATGCCCATCATTTACACATTCAGCTGCCTAGTTTTTCTTTTCCTGTTAGCCTAGACCACTTCTTGCAAGCCTTGTCTTATGTTTAAATTTTTTTTATGTTTATTTATTTTTGTGAGAGAGAGCATGAGCAAGGTGGGGGGTGGGGAGGTGTGGGAACAGAGGATCCAAAGTGGGCTCTGTGCTGACAGCAGAGAGCCAGAAATGGGGCTTGAACTCACAAACCGTGAGATCATGACCTGAGTCGATGTCAAATGCTCAACCGACTGAGCCCCCCAACTGCCCGGGAAGTCCCATCTTGAACACAAATGCAAACACATGCAGCAGAGCACGATGTCGGTCTTAAGACAATTAGAATTTTTTACTTATGATATGGTCATTGGAAGGAAAACAGGGGCACCTGCGTGGCTTAGTCAGTTGAGCGTCTGTCTCTTGATTTTGACTCAGGTCATGATCCCAGAGTCATGGGTTTGAGCCCTGAGCTGGGCTCCACACTAAGCCTAGAGCCTGCTTAGGATTTGCTCTCTCTCTTTCTGCCCTCTCCCTCTTACTCGAGTGAGCTCTCTCACCCTCTTTCTCTCTCTAAAATATAAAGGAAGAAAGGAAAATAGAAAATTTAAGATTCCTTTATAGAACTCATTCATTCAACCAATAATGACTGAGCTCTCACTAGGCACCAGGCAGCTGCTCATGCTGTAAACACAGTAATGAACTAGACAGGGCATGCTGCTGCCTGCAGGAAAAACTGAAGAATTGCTACTCAGACTGACAGACAGCACTGGACTGAGAGGGAGAAGCAAGATGTGAAACATGGCCTGGATTATAAAACAAGTATATACATTTTTCCCGTAATAAGACTTCAAAATTCCTAATTTTGTTGTACATGCTTGTTTTAAAAAATTGCACATGATACAGAAGTCTATAAACTAGTAACTGAGAACTACCCCTCTCTCGATACCTTGCATTTCCACTCCCCACTTGTCACAGCTGGATTAATTTGAACCTTCCAGATATTTACCTGAAGTTTGAAAAAACTAAGTCTGGAAAACTTCATTCTGTGAGCACAATTCTTTATTTAGCCCCCTGGCCTCTCTACTCAATGGCATTTTCTAAAAGGTGTCCTTTTTACATTGGAGAATCCTCCTAGATGGAAGTTAGAAGGGATCATAGAGACTGGCCTGGGCAAAACTTCAGTTTTGCAGAATCACAAGCTTGTTTTAACTGTCCTGAAAAAGATTTTTTAAAGACACCATATACACATGGCACATAGTAGGCAATTACAAAATAGTAATTGCAATTATTACATTAAAATAATGGTTATTCTTGAACTGGCTTTTCCAGGTGCGGTATACTATGTCTTGATTATGAAGCAATGGCAGTTCTTTTTTCAACAATCTTGAAAAAAAAAAACCCACGTTTTTTAGTGTGGCTGCTCTTGGGTGATTATAACTTTTCATATCTTTAGAACACCACAGCTCAGTCGCTCTTACATTTCATATAATATCCCCCTTGTCTTCACAGAGAAGATGTCAGAGGGGAGGTGGAGATTTGGTCATTTGAACTGAGACAGGGTATTAGTGTCAGGACCATATTTCTTTCCAAGTCTAAAATCTAATTTCCTCAGAACTGTGTTTAACAGTTCTGCACTTATGGCTTAAGTTCCTGGCGTCCCATCCGCTCGTCTATACAACATCACTTAGGTAATGCTTGGAATGTACTTTGAAGGAAATGGGCCCAGAAGTGCTAAGTGGAATTACATGATATGAGTCGACAGTGGGGAGCCACATGAATAGATAAAAATCTCCTGTCTGCACTACATTTCATTTTCTCCAGTAAATTTTATGGAACCCTCATGTGTTACACTGGAAATAAGGCAGGAAGTCACATTTTTATGAGTAATATGTATGTTGAATGTTGAAAAAAAATAACAAAGTAGTGGAATGGAATATTTGCACTCAGTTGGGTATAATAAAAATAGTCAGTTAGAAATTAAGGGTCAGCCACTTTCCATTGTACAATATTTTTAATAAATAACCAAAAAATTAAGATAGGATAAAGTAAACCATAGAGGGAACAGTTATAGAAAAATTTCTTATCCAGGAAAAGTGGTCCTGGAGAATCTGAAAGACAGTTTTTATAAGAATATTTTCTTGTTCAACATTTATTTATTAATTATATAAACCTTTACTAAATGCAATCAGAGAGCCAAACACTGTGTTAAATCATGGTATAGAGACCACAGGGACATGCTATACTGGAAGCAAGATAAATCACATCCTTGTGGAACATGGAAAAGGAATCCTCTGCAAAAGTCATGGAAAGTGTCCCTCAAGGAGGTGATATCTACACTATCCTAAGGGAGAATAAGTGTTTGCTTGGTGGAGATGGGGAGAAAGGGATTACATGGCAGTGAAACTGTGTTGCCAAAAGCACACAGGACATGGGAGGTGAGGAAATGACAAGGCTTAATAACCTGGGACACATAACATTAAGTCTAAAGATGAGACCAAGTAAAAAGCTAGCTCTCATAATGCAGAACCTTGTAGGTATTGCTAAAAACACATGCCCTTTCTTCCTCTTTCAGAGAGAGAACATATGTTGACGTATTTGTGGAAATGATGTGTTCTACTCAATGAGATTCAGCAAATATACCCATGGGCAATCCTGAGGACATCGAGAGGAACATAAAAAGATACCAGTGGTCCAATGCTCACAATGTAGTTGGTGCACCATTCTTCCACACAGCTTCAGTATTCACTTCAATTATTTGTTACTCTATTGGTTGGTACCACACCCCACATATCACTTCTAAGATAAAGAGTAGTAAGGCACCAAGGGAAGGGTAGGGCTCTAATGTCAGACTTCTTGGGCTCAATTCCCAGGTCCCACAGACACTAGTTGCTTGACTTTAGGGCCAACTAACATGGTCTCCTTCTCTGTCAAATGGGAGTCCACAACTTCCAAAGTCCTAGGGCTACTATGTGGATTGAGAAAAATGCAGGCACAGCACTAGGTACAGCACCTGTCTGGCTGCAAACACTGGGAAATTTAAGCTGGTCTTACAGACATGTTATATGTGCATTAATGTTTTAGTGAAGAACTCAGTGGCTCCTCAGAGCATCATATGCAGCTCTATAGGGATGAAACGATCACTGCTGATTGCTTCTGTTCTGTGACTGCTCTCCTTTCTTTGCAAGATGAAACAGATAACATTTTGAGATATTTGTTCACCATCTTCTGTAGAACCAGTGTCATCATCACTAACATTGTTATCATCCCATCATATATCAGTGGAGAAGGCTGCATGTAAGTGAACATGAACCAGTCAGAGAGCAAACCCCAACCCACACAACCCAAGGGATCTTGCAGTACTGTGGCCTGGGAAATAAACTGATGAGTTAAAAAAAAAAAAAAGTAAATGGGGATTACATCTGGGGAAAAGTGTTTTTTCTTCCCTCCAAATGCCAGAGTGATGTATATATTTTGTTTCTGAGTGCCTTTCCTAAACTCACTTCTATTACCCCCAAACTGAAAAATCAGATGAGGAGACAGAGGGGTTCAGGAAGATTAAGTCAAAGAATATAAATAAAACGGATTACTGGCATGTGTGAATATATTGAGGACATATTTTAACTTCTGACAGTGAGCTTAGAACTGAATCACTGACTGATATATAGAAAAGTAAACAATTTAAAAATCATGGCAATTACTAACTCCAGGGAAAACAGAAAGTTGTTCAAGAAAATAAATGTAGTAATAATATATAACACAGCTCAGCTGTGAGAAATATTCTCCTAGTTATGTTAATGTAGTGTCTGAATATGTATCTATCAAGTGTATGATATAGTTATAGAGAGAGGATGTGGAAGAGAAAGTGTGCATATATGAGTTGGGGAGGCAAAGGAAAGCAGAAATAAAGGTCAGAATATTAAATCTGAAAAATCAAACCAGACACTTAATCATGTTATTCAGAAATATGGAAGTAACACCAAAGAAATAGCTAAAAGAACTTAAAATGGCTGCTCTGGGAAGGAACACAGACAGAGGTTTCTGTTTTTCACAAAAAGTCTTGTAAAACAGGACTTTTTCACAGTAAAAACTATACACGTGTATGAATTTAATATAAATAAACATTAAATATGTCAAAAGACATGAAGAAAATGGGATCCAGTTTGAAGTGTTTGAATCAAGGGCTGCAAAGAAGGTTGAATTTTGGTCAAGCCCATTGTGCAGAGCTTCAGAAAGCAAGGAAAGGGTTTAAGCAAAGGAGTAGCATGATCAAGTTGTATTCTGGAAAAACTTATCATATCTATATATGTAATATAAAGTAATATATATTATAATTAAATATATGATACATATATATACCTATTTACACACACACAATTAAAAGATAACCCCACAGGGAGTGGGAAGAGTTTAAAAACAAGGACCTAAAAACTTTTGCAATAGTCTTAGAAAGCAATGATGACTTTCAAAACCAAACCGGGGAACGTGGGCATTGTGAGAACATGGAATGGAATGATAAGTATGAGGTGGACTTCTGTTGCCCATAAGGAAAATGAAGAGGGCAAAGTGAAGAACCCAGGTTTCTGGCTTAAAAGATTGGTACCATTATCTAAAATGGATTTGCAGAAGGAGAGGCAAGTCTTTAGAGGGAAGGTCAGAGGGGGTGAGGGGGAAATGGTGCATTTGTTTCTGTACACATCTGAAATGCCTAAGGGACATCTAGAGGAAGAACTTGTAAATGTCCATCAGGAGGCCAGGATGGAGAAAGAACCAGAAGGTTTGAGGAGTTCTGGTTTATATGTGGTAAGCAGAGTCTCAGGAGGCCAGCACAATGCCCAAATGAAGTATATGGTATAAATCATGGCAAAGAACTATCCTGGGGATAAAAATTTGGAAGAAATAATCAGTTGGGCAAGGACCAACAAACACAGTCAAATGTAAAATGGAAAGTAGGAGAACCAAGTGAGGGCGGTGTACTGAATTCACAACAGATGAGGCTTTTGAGAAGGGAGGGTGTCATCAGGTCAAAAGTCCCGGCGAGAAGTCAAGAACAAGAATGAAGAAGATATTAGTGACCAAGGCATATGTACTGAGGGAGAGGTAAGGACAGAAGCCTGAATGAATGAAAGTTGATTAAGTAGATACAAAAAGGATGGTGATGCCTTCAACAAATTTGGTAGAAGGAAAATAGAGCATATCGTGGAAATCCATTTTTACTCCCAGTGCTTTTCCTTTTTTCTAGTTAAGTGAACTTGACTTCCTTTGGAGATCTGCTCTGTCCGCGATTCAGAGAATGTTGCAATCCCGGTACCACTGCAGGGTGACTCATGTCTCCAGAAAGGCTGCTTAAAAGCCCCTCTCTGGGGATCAGTAAGCTGGAACTGAGAATAGTTGGTTGTTTCTCTCTGGTGGCAATGCTGAAAAGAAACGATCCTGGGAGATGTCCAGAGCCACAGTTCCAGCTTGGTAGACAAATACAGTCTGAGTGATTGAAGTCACACAGACAAAAGCAGAGATAAGCAATAGAGAGAGGAAGAATCCTCTAGAACAACCTTGGGAGTTCCGAAATGCCGAGGCACCTGAGCTGCCCTAGTCTCTCCTTCCTGAAGCCTGGTTACTTAGCTCTTTCGGCTTTCCCTTCAGTTCTCTGAGCCTTCCAGGATCCTTCTAATTAACCCTTCTGTTTGGTCAAACTCAGGTTGCTTTTTCTGTCATTTGCTACCAAAAACAAAAGTTTCAATAGAGTGGTAACTTGAAGAAAAGACAGGTTGGAGGGATGATTGATAGATAATAGATAGATAGATAGATACATACATACATACATACATACATACATTTGGGGGAATAAACATTGTTTGAAAGCATAGGGAAATAAGCTAGAAGACAGAAGACTAAACATATAAGGAGAGAGGATGCCTGATGGACCTTTCAAAGAAAGTAGGCTGAGATGGGACCATGAACCCAGGTGAAGGTAGTAGCCCCTCTGAGACAGAAACCAAGGATAGAAGCAATTAAATTTGGTAGGGAATGAGCTCGGAGAAACTCATCCCTGTGGGGCACCTGGGTGGCTAAGTTGGTTAAGTGGCCTTCTG
This sequence comes from Crocuta crocuta, assembly GCF_008692635.1. Taxonomy (NCBI): domain Eukaryota; kingdom Metazoa; phylum Chordata; class Mammalia; order Carnivora; family Hyaenidae; genus Crocuta; species Crocuta crocuta. The sequence goes on from NW_027530182.1 coordinate 558,482, forward strand.
TTGATCTTGGCTCAGGTCATGATTTATGGTTCTCGGGATCCAACCTCGGTTGGGCTCTGCACCAACAGCTTGGATCTCCTTGGGATTCTCTCTTTCCCTCTCTCTGTGCCTCTCCTCTCTCACCCCTCACAAAATAAATTTAAAAACTTAAACAAAAAATTTCACCTTAAGAACTAGTGAGTGCTGTAGAGGCACAGCCTTTCCTGGGCTTCTCTGCCTCTCTACGACTTAGTCTTGTGGGTGGCAAAGCATCGATGCGCCACACTCAAGTCACTGAATGGAACTGTAGTTCCTCTCCAGCAAAGTCCTAGAGAGGGTTGAGTCTGGAGTCAATCAAATGGGAGGGAGAGAATGAAAGAAGTAAAACACATGATTTCCTCCAGAGAAAAATTGGACTCAGTAACACTGACTCTCTCCCAAAAGTGAAGGTTCCAGTCGTCTACATGAAAAGTATCCTCTGTCCAGAGACGTTGTAATAAGCCTCTGAATCGCCAGCGTGTCCGCGTCCCGCACAAGGCTGCTTTGTTTTCGGAGTTGTTTTCTTTAAGGTGTACCTAAGACAATGTCAGACGATCTTTTGATGCAGTTCCCAACCGTCCTGCTGTGCAGCAAATGTAAGGTTTGTAGGTTTAAAATGAGAAAACAATCTAGGTTTGAAATGAGAAAACAAAGTTGCCGGTGACCTAACAGCCCACATTCTGCACACCCTCTTGGAAGCCCGTTACCTGAGGTGGGGTGGCAGAGGTGGGGGGGGGGGGTGGCTCCAGCTTTGGACTGTGCAGGCACTGGCAGCTATGGTGCTCAGGGGAGAGCCTTCACATCTCTCCTCTTGCGCTCAGGCTTCCTGATTTTCTTTTACCCAACGGCACAGTTTTATCAAAACACATTTCTTTAAAGGACCCCATCCCCTGAGGTTAGGAAAAGGTTTTAGTAAGAAATAGAGTATAATGTAGGATCACCAAATTACCAAAAGGCACCATCTAGGGATTTCTGGAGCCCAGCTCCTCGTTTCCTCTCAGAAAGCCAAACCCCAGGCAGGGAGCTGGGGAACTCTCAAACCCACTTCCAAAGTGGAAACCTGCTCACATTTTACAAGGTTACATGTTGAAAGTGAAGGTTTGCTCGTTCGTTCCGTAGAAATGGGAAAGGAAGAGAAGCGACAAAAATGCGCCTTTTCAGGGTAAGACTTTTATCGAAAGCAGGTACATTGTGGACCTCCAAGCCGGGACACAAAGGGAGCCTTGTGTAGCTCCCCCCGCAGGGCGTTGGGGGTAAAAGGAGTCGGGGAAATGGTTTCTGTGTGCGGTGGAAAAGAAAGAGCGATTCATGAGGGCTGCGAATGGGCTGTTTTCTGAGGTGTGCCTGTAGGCGGCTGGGGCAGTGGTCATGTTTCAAGGTGAGGAAAGGAGGCCTGTTGGGGGTGGAACCTGAGGGAGGCCGAGGGCTCCCTGTGGCTGATCAACCATCAATGGGAGGGGTGGTGCAGCCGCCCCCCAAATACAGTCAGAGCAGGAGGGCAAGAGGTCCCTTGAGACTCGTTGGAGTGGGGCACCCAACAGAGGGTGGTGAGAGCTTCTCTCTGCTGCTTTACCAGTCTGTTTTCGGAGGCAAACCCAATGGGGCACGTTGTCCAACATGGCGGCCACTAGCCAAAGGTGGTGACTGACGCCTGGAGAAGCAACTGGGCCGAAATGAGGTGCACCCTGAAAAGTTAAAAGATACAGCCCATTGTGCAGAAAAGAAGGTAAAATATCTCAGTAATATTTGCATTGATTGCATGCTGAAAGGACCACATTTTGGATATATTGGGTTAAATAAAACATATCATTGATTTTACCTGCTTCTTTTTGTCTTTTTAAAAACTGTGACTGCTGGAAATTTTTTAATTATACCTATTGGCTCGCCTTTTATTTCCTTTGGACCGTGTTACATTGGAGAACACACTCAGAGCTGCAGTTCTTATCTAATTTTCTTTTGATATTGGATAAAGGAGAAACTAAGATGGAGAAGAAACCCAGGGAAGAATGCACTTATGGCCCTAAAGCCTGAATAACTAACTTGAGACAGCTGATTCACATGGTACAGATCCCTCTGACTCTCACCCTTGCCCCCAAGCCCCTCACACCTGGGTGACACTGTGTTCCCAGCACCCTGCCTGGCACAGAGAGGCACCAGTGTTTGTCTGAGGAAGGTGTATGGCTGGATGGATGAAGGACTCTTCATTTTGCAGAGATTTTCCTTCACTTCTCCACTCTCCCTCCTCGGCTTCCCGCTCCAATTCGTGAAGAGTGGAATTTAAAAACAAATATGCAATTATAATCCCTTATAATTACTACAGACCACATCTTGTGGAGTATCTGTGTGGGAAAGGTTGAAAACACTGGTAGAATGGGGGTGTTAGCTCTCTGAGGGGTACCTTCGTTTTTTGAAGGGACAGTGAAACGTGTAAAAGGCTCTGGTGAAAAGTGCAAAGCCCGAAATTGGTGGCACTAGCCACATCACTAGTCACGTGACTCTGGACCAGTGACTGACAGTGGCAAGACCTTTCTTTTTCTGTCAAACAAAAATACTAATCATTGCTCTGATTCTCTTGCAGGGTGAGGATCAGATGAGAAAAATGAACTCCAAATCTCATGCTGGCATTTGAAGTATGAACGATTAATGTTATTTAGTGTTGAGATTATTTTGAATCAGAAACAAAGGTCTCAGGGGCTCCTGAGTGGCTCAGTCAGTTGAGTGTCTGACTTCGGCTTGGGTCATGATCTTACAGTTCATGGGTTCAAGACCCACATCAGGCTCTGTGCTGGCAGCCCAGAGCCTGGAGCCTGCTTCAGATTCTGTGTCTCTCTTTCTCTGCCCCTCCTCTGCTAATTCTCTGTCTCTGTCTCTCAAAGATAAACATTTAAAAAAGTTTTTTTAAAGAAACAAAAGGTCTGTGTCCCCCTCTGAAGTAAGAAATGGTACCCAGGGCTGAAAGGAGGGTAAGGAAACCCAATACCAACCCCAACCCCATCAGTCAGTGAGGGACTCTGGATGATTCCTCAGACTCTACTCACCAGCTACTGAAGGACTAAAATGGTAATTGCAAATGTGTTCTCAGCATCAACGCTAAAAGAGCTCTAGGGACCATTTTGATGTGCCCTTATATAGAATAAGGAAGCAGAGAGGCAGGGAGGTTAGGAGCATTGTCTTGGCCACTCAGCCCAGTCAATCCCCAGCACAGTGAGGCACTCAGTTCTCCCAACACAAGGCAGCTCTTATCCTGTGGGGCTGCATGTTGGCCTTGGGACCCCACATGCCCTACCACCACTGAGCTTGTGATAGTTTGTGGGGGACAGAGTCTGGAGGCCATACCAAGATGAATGTAAGAGGTTAGGAAAGGGACCATCTTGTCTGAAACAAGGCCCTTAGGCTCTTTCCATGTTTTGGCTATTGTTAAGAGTGCTAAGTGTCCATCAACTGACGAATGGATCAAGATGTGGTTTATCTATACAATGGAATACTACATGGCAATGAGAAAGAATGAAATCTGGCCATGTGTAGCAACATGGATGGAACTTGAGGGTGTTATGCTGAGTGAAATAAGTCAGGCAGAGAATGACAGATACCATATGTTTGCACGTATAGGAGGATTAGGAGCAACTTAACGGAGGACCGTGGGGGAGTAGAAGGGGGGAAAAATAGTTGGGGAGAGGGAGGGAGGCAAACCATGAGAGATTCTTGAGTGCTGAGAACAAACTGAGGACTGATGGGGGGAGGGGAAGGGTGGTGATGGGCATGGAGGAGGGCACTTGTGGGGATGAGCACTGGGTGTTATATGGAAACCAACTTGACAATAAACTATTAAAAAAAATGAAACAAGGCTGACCCATCTTCAAATCTCTAGCAAAGATCTACCCAAAGATCCATGAGTGAGACAGAAACTTAACTCATGGCCAAACAATGAAGAAACTGAGTTGTTTATTTTAAAGTATGTAAAAGAGCCAATTTTATTGCTATAAAATTGTCTTTCAAGGAAATTGAGTTGTTAACAGATTACTAATTTTATCACTGCTGGCTGAGTAAACAATAAGTGCCTGTAGGCTTCTGAGTACATTATGCCACATATGCATTATCTAATAAATTGCCCAAGCTTCATAATAAAAAGAATTGAATTAACGTTATTGACCCACACTAGTTTTTAAATCCTACTTTTTATATCCTTAACAGGACACGGGGTTCCTGGGTGGCTCAGTTCATTAAGTGTCTAACTCTTGATTTTGGCTCAGGTCATAATCTCAGGGTCGTGGGATCAAGCCCCGAATCAGGCTCCAAGCTGGGCATGGAGCCTGCTTAGGATTCTCTCCCTTCCTCTCCCTTTGCCCCTCTCCTACTTGTGTTCTCTCTCTCCCTCTCAAAAAAAATTAAATGAAAAAATCCTAGACAGAATGTAGAACCTATCTGCAAATTATTCAGCTTTGTTAGTGTCCTCTGGATGAACTGACTCACCTTGCAGAGGGGAATCCAGAGAGAAGAGAGCATTTAGTATCAGATGAGATCAGACTATAGGGTCACTCAGGACTAGAAATGGCATCTCTTCTGGCTGAGACTGCAGGAGGCCTGCCTCCTGCAAACCCTAACCACTGTCCTAAGGCTGGGAATGACTTTGGTTTTGCATTGTGCCTTACTGCTTTTGTCTAATGTTCTGAGATCATTTATTTTTTTTCTGGGATAGGAGGGGGAGTATACAATATGGATGCAGTTTATGGAAAGTCTTCCTTCTCTTTCCCCTCCCCCAACCACACACATAAAATGTGATTTGAGAATAAATGACATGAAAGGCTTAGACCAAGGCTTGTTATTCAGTTTGAGAGACGGAATCACTGGTATCCATGGCAAAACTGTTACCCAGGAGACACCCTAGTTTGGGAGACGTGGGCCTTGGGGAAGAGCATTCCAGATGGGAAGCAAGTGATTCTAGAGGCAGGAGACAGGTCTTTTTAAAACACTGGTTCACAGAGCCTAAGAAAACCTCTGCTTGGAAAAGGTGTGGCGCTGCACGGGCCGCCCGTCACCGAACACTGGAAACCTGCACTTGTCTATCAGAGAATCCAAAGGACCACAGAACCAGTGATTTGAAGGACATGAGAAAGCTGAATGGGTTCCTATTTAAAACTAAGGGATAAAGACCATGGAAGACTGAATGACCATTTTGTTGAAGAATTAAGAGTCTTTGGAGAGCTAAGAAATGGATGGCTGCTGAGGTGGTAAGCCTGGGAGCTGTAAACAGCCATCTGAGCTGGGGCTAGAGGGCAGGGAGGTGAAGAGAGACATTGCTCGGTGGGAGGAAGAAACCCAGGCACCTTGGTGGACAAGCACCTAAAGCCACGGCAAAACCCACTGAAGGGAGGGAAGCTTGCTGGATTTTCAACCTTGAAGACACTCTGATGTTCTCGACTACTGGTGTCTGAGTGTCTGCTGGCCTGACTGCACCCAAGTCACTAAGGAATTATAGTTTTTTTTCAATCTTATAAGATTGGGGACAGAATGGCTATTTTTAACAAGCTCTTAGGTGGCTTACTTGCCAAGAAGCTTGAAAAACATTTACATGGTCCACCATCCAGCATCTTTAATTAGATGGCAGGGCTGAAGTTAAGTGACTGGCCAAAGGACACATGACCAATTGGTAGCAACAGAAGAACTAAAACCTGATCCTGTAGTTCTAAGCAGTAGCTTTTCCTTGGCCTCACAATGCCTCTGCAAATTTCTATTGGGCATATCGGTTAGCTCTAGGTAAGTCACAAACCACCCCCAAAATATCACCATTTAAAAACAACCACTATCATGGGGCACCTAGGTGACTTAGTTGGTTAAGCACCTGACTTCAACTCAGGTCATTTTCTCGTGGTTCACAAGTTCAAGCCCCATGTCGGGCTCTGTGCTGACAGCTTGGAGCCTGGAGCCTGCTTCAGATTCTGTGTCTCCCTCCCTCTCTGCCCCTCCCCTTCTCGCGTGCTCTCGCTCTCGCTCGCTCTCTAAACATTAAAATACATTAAACATTAAACATAAACATTAAAACATTAAAAATAAACATTAAAAAATTTTTTTAAAGATGAATTTTCCCTGTTCCCTCCTGAAAACTTAGTAAAAGAATATAAAAAGAATTTTTTTAACAAAGATGCATAAACCCCCAAGAGCAAAGCATAGAGAAGCTGACAGGTGAGGAAGTATTTCAACAAAACTTTGGAATGCTGAAAGCAGATGTACGGTGCCCAACTCAGCAGGCCAGAAGTGGCTGAGTGCCTGAAGTGGGGGTGGGAAGCCAAGCAACGAAGTGGGTCCCATTGCAGAACTGAGGGGACTCAGGAACCAGGGAGGGGCTGGATGCCATGGAAGGCAGAGTGAAAGCGGCTGAAAAGAGTATTAATTGAATGTACAAGAAGTTGCTGATCCCTGGATCTACTTACCCTCCCCACACAGCCAAGTAAATACTCTCTCCACCCAGAAGCCCTGAGGTTTCATCCTGGAGAGGCTAAGCCAGGGGAGCTCTGGAGTTACAACAGGCATAGCTATGGCAGGGACGCCATTCTGAAAACAGGGCTAAGGGGAAGTCTACATACTAGTAGATGACACCCCCAAGCTACAAGGTGAAACTCCCAGCTGCTTGCCAGACGTGGCTTTGAGAAAGCTGGCAAACAGTTGTATGCATTCCGAGCAAGATGTTGAAGGACTCCTTTTTAGGGAAATGGACCAACCCAAATGAGATATCATAAAAATAAGTCTGTGAGCTGCCCAGTAGAATGACAAGATTCCTGCTCGGTTCCCCTCACAGGGAAGCCTCCAGCCACAGACCTAGCCCTTCCATAAAGGTTGTTCCTGGCAGCTCTATACAGGAACCATCTGCCAAGGCCGAGAGACCTCTGAACAAGGCCTTTACTATGACAGACAGCAGAGATGGGAGGTGGGTGGGGGAGGTCACGTGGTGAGAAAGCCAAGTCTATGTTTCCACAGACATAGGTCAGCACATGATACTTATTTTGCAAGAGTACCATCAGAAACATATTATTTAGAAATATATTGGGGGACGCCTGGGTGCCTCAGTCAGTTAAGTGTCCAATTGCGGCTCAGGTCATGATCTCATGGTTCGTGAGTTTGAGCCCTGTGTCATTCTCTGTGCTGACAGCTCCAGCTCTGTGCTGGAGCCTGGAGCCTGCTTCAGATTCCGTGTCTCCTTCTCTCTTTGCCTCTCTCCTGCTCACTTTCTCTCTCTCTCTCTCTCTCTCTCTCTCTGTGTCTCTCTGTCTCTGTCTCTCTCTCAAAAATAAATAAACGTTAACAAATTTTTAATAAAGAATTTAAAAATAGGAATATATTGGTAGCAGAACTAAAACTGAAGACTGCTAGAAATTATTGTCTCTTAATTGTGGGACTCCAGGGAGGAGAGAACACAACTTGTCTGATGTCATGAAAAAGTTTTAAAACTACTAGGCATATTACACTACACACTGGCACTACATTGTTAGAATAAAAACTCATTCTTTTTTTAAGTAAACAAAACCCAGTTAAACGTCCTCTCTTAAAGACTTCTCCATCTTGCAGGCAAGTTCATGGCCCTACTTCACCTGTTTTTACACGATTGTTGTTCATAAGACTAATTTATTGAAATGTTCCTTAAGGAATACAGTGAGGAGGGCACATTTTATCTGCAGTGTATCTGTTTGACTGTCCATCCTCCTTTCTGCTAAGCTTTATGTTTTCTGAGGTCAGCAGAAAATCTTTACTTAGTGCTCTGCACTTGGGGGATGTTCCCAGTGGGAGGGGTGGGGAATGGACATTAAGTTATAACCAATTCATAAGGCTTTCTTCTTTTACTCACTATTCTTTTACTCACTATTTTATTCATTTATCAATTTATAATAAGCTTTGTTCCTAAAAACAACTTAACTTGACTTGTAAACAACTTAACTTGACTAGTTATCAAAGAAATAAGTGTAGGAATTAGGACAAATGGAAGTCTGCTTTTGAAAAGTCACACTAACATGTTATTTAAAACATGAAAGAAAGTGGGTGGGGGTTCAGGGACGAGAAAGGAAGGAAGGAAGGAAGGGAAATTTAAACAGTGTTGCACTACAGTGAAACGGCTATTTATGTCAGCCTTCTATTTTCTCTTCCACTTATTAGTCTTAGGCATGCCCATTTAATAGCATTTAATCATAGAACAATAAAATTTTATATTGATTTATTCTGTGATATTTTAAGCCACATATTATTTTCTCTGACTAAGTACTAAGTTGGTGAATTAGTATCTTCATAGTTATTTTTAGGGGGTCATACTTCTATTTCACCCTGTCAATATGCCATAATTTAATAACTCATTTTATTGTAATTGAATGTTTTGGTTTTCTGATCAATGCTACAATGGTATCTTGTATACATAGTACATATTTTCCCTTTGGGAAAACTATCATCTATACATAAGCTATCTATTTCTATTGTCTATCTACAGTCATACAGGCATGTATTACAGGCAAATGGCTTTCAACCCCTTCCAGTGTTCACACTGGTAAGATCATCATTAGAGATTAGGATTTCTTTCTAATTTAATTGTATTCACATTTAAAAACATTTTTACTTCACTACTTCCATTTTTATCTTAGATCTGTTCTAGGTTCTCACCGTCTTCACATTTATCTATTATATTCTCTTCATGTGCATAAACTATATAATGTAGATATTAGTCTTTGTTAATGTAGTTATACATCTTTTTCCCATTGGTTTTCCATTTCATTTTGGCTTTGATGTCTTTGATATAATAGAAAGTTTTCATTTTAAAAACAGTTAAATCTGTAGATTTTCCCTTGTTATTTCTTCTGCCCATCCATTTACTGCTTTGAGTCCCCGGATAGTTCGACACAAGCATCATTTGCTCTGTTTATAACTGAGTTTAACGCCAATTATATTTAGTTTATCATTCAAATAAACAGCCTTCTGAAACCAGGGAAGCCAGTTCATCCAAACAATACCCAGAAGCCTAACTGAAGCCAATCCTCAAGTTCTGAGTTAGAAATTATTCTAATTGAGGCGATGACAAAATTTCACAATGAGCATGAGTGATGCTGGGGTAACCAAAAAATTACATGTTACAAAGCTGCCTTTTTTTTTTAAAGTTCACTTAACTTAAAAAAAAAAAATTTCTGCTCCCTTTCCAGGTTTTAGGTTCAGAAAATGAAAATGTGAGCCTGACCCTTTATTCCTTTAACTCATGAAATTGAATTTAACAAATTCAAATTCTTCAGTTCCCTTTCTATGTAGACTGATAATGTACTTGGCAAGCTTGGGAATATTCAAGTAATAATTTGAAGTGTTCTCAGGGTGCCTAGGTGGCTCAGTCAGTTAAGTCTCAGGTCAGTCAAAGTTCATCTCAGGTCATGTCTCATGATTTGTGAGTTCGAGCCCCGCATCAGGTTCTGTGCTGACAGCTCAGAGCCTGAAGTCTGCTTTGGAATCTGTCTCCCTCTCTCTCTGTTCCTCCATCACCCATGCACTCTCTCTCTCTCTCTCTCTCTCTCTCAAAAATAAATAAACATTTAAAAAATTGAATGCTAAATAAAAGAATCTGAAGCGTTCTTAGAACAGAAGGGAGAAGAAGGCAAATGGGGCAATTCCCCTGATCACACTTTCCTCTCTTTCCTTTTGTCTCCTGGTCCCAGAAAAGTCGTCATTACAGTGTGGAAGGCAATGAGGAGAATGCAGGCCCTGAAGGAGAAAATGTACCTAAGAGAAAGAAAGAGACAGAAGGCACAGGGCTGGAAGGAGTTGACTAGCAGAGCCCACAAAGACCAGGAGTAAGTAAGGAAGAGTCACTGGAATGGCCCAAAAAATTTTCCCGGTGCTTTTACTCCCCACCCCCACCCCCTGTACTTGGCCATGTCCTTGCTTAGGCAGCCCTCCCCACCACCCCATCCATCCCCTCCCCAGCTGATGACTGATGCCTCCTTATCCTTCAACGGGAGGCCACTCAAAGTGTGCTGGCTCAATCTGTGCTGGCTCTGAACTGTTTTGTTGGTTTTTTTAAGGTGAAATGAGTTGAGTCTATAAGTGAAAAGTAAGCATTTAGAAACTTTTATAGTAATATGCTAGAGCAATTACATATCAGTGTACTCTAATAAAAAAATTGGGGTTGTACTTTTTAATTTCACTGGTCTAGTCTTCCATTCTTATTGTATTTACATAGCAAATTGGAAATGAAAAAGAGGGAAAAAAAATAGCCCTTTAATATGGATAGTTTGAGAAGGTGCTGCAGACTCATTTCAAAGATCTCCTCCAGGAAACCTCACCATTTCCTCAGATGGGGTGAGTGCTTTTCCTCCACACTTTCAAGGAAATATCTAACCTTGTGGACTTGTTTTAGTATCGTTTATGGGTCTGTTTTTATTATTTGAGAGAGAGAGAGAGAGGGAGAGCTCACAAAGGGAGAAGGACAAACGAAGAGAGAGAATCTTTTTTTTTTTTACAAATAGTTTATTGTCAAATTGGTTTCCATGTAACACCCAGTGCTCATCCNCATGACACATGCACACTGTCAGATTATAATGCTTTGAAACTTGAAATCAATTACAGGAAGAAGTCTGGAAAACTCCAAAAACATGGAGGTTAAAGAACACCCTACTAAAGAACGAATGGGCCAATCAGGCAATTAGAGATGAAATTTAAAAATATATGGAAACAAATGAAAATGAAAACACAACAATCCAAAATCTATGGGATGCAGCAAAGGCAGTCCTAAGAGGAAAGTACATTGCTCTCCAGGCCTATTTCAAGAGATTAGAAAAAGCGCAAGTCCAAAATCTAACAGCTCACCTAAAGGAACAAGAGGCATAGCAACAAGAATGCCCTAAACCCAGTAGAAGAAGAGAAATAGTAAAAATAAGAACAGAAATAAACAACATAGAGACCAAAGAAACAATTGAACAGATCAATGAAACAAAGAGTTGGTTTTTTGAAAAAATAAACAAAATTGACAAACCTCTAGCCAGACTTATCAAAAAGAGAGAATCTTAAGCAGGCTCCATGCTAAGTGCAGAGCCCAGCACGGGGCATCCTACGACCCTGAGATCATGACCTGAGCTGAAATCAAGAGTTGGATGCTCAACCAAATGAGCTACCCAGGTGCCTCTATTTTGTGTCTATTAACTCCAATAAACTTTGAGCTTCTTAAGGGCAAGTACTATATCTTACATATCTTTGCATATCCAGTACAACGCATGGCCCACAGGAGATATTCAATATGTTCCCTGAATATTACTAACTGAATGGTCCTGCTTGGGAATGTACAGCCTATATTTGACTCAGTGACACCCACTTATCTAAGCTTCCCAAATCCTCTTCTGATTGACAATCTTTCTTTAAAACATGCTTAATCATTAGATATGGTTATTGCCAAACAACCATATTGCTATCCTGGGAGCCAACCTGACAAATTTCTTTAGCATAGAGTTTTAAGTTCCTTCTCTGCACTTCATTTTGTGTTGATTTCACAGCCTACCCCTCTGAGCCTACTCTGTTTCCCTCATTTCTGATTTTAGGTGAAAATTTTACTTTTGCCCTTCTGTGTACTACCTGCACAGGAAGATGATACCTGTTTCTTCGTGTTGCTATGAAGAATATATCACATGGTGCATACAACGTACATGGCATATAGTAGGCCTTAAGTAAATCTCTTTTGAAGGGATGTCCAAAAAGAATGATATCTTGGCATTTTTGACAACATGGACAGAACTGAGGGGTATTTTGCTAAGTGAAACAACTCATTCAATGAAAGACAGGTATCACATGATTTCACTCATATGTGGAGTTTGAGAAACTTAACAGATGATCATAGGGGAAGGGAAGGAAAAATAACAGAAACAGAGAGGGAGGCAGACCATAAGAGACTCTTAAATACAGAAAACAAACTGAGGGTTGATGGGGGTGGTGGTGGGGAAAATGAGTGATGGGCATTGAGGAGGGCACTTGTTGGGATGAGAACTGGCTGTCATATGTAACTGATGAATCACTGGATTCTACTCCTGAAGCCAAGACTACACTGTATGTTAACTAGCTTGAGAATTTGAGAGAAAGAAGAAAGAAAGAAAGAAAGAAAGAAAGAAAGAAAGAAAGAAAGAAAGAAAGAAAGAAAGAAAGAAAGAAAGGAAGGAAGGAAGGAAGGAAGAAAAAGGAAGGGAGGGAGGAAGGAAGAGAGGGAGGGAGGAAGGAAGAAACCATACATCCTTGGCATGATTCTAGGCTAATGTTGAAGTGAGTTTGAAACCCCAGTTTCAAAGCAAATTTTAGCAAGTGCAGGATAATGAATATGGTAAGCAGGCAATTGATGGTTTAAAAAAAAAGTGACAAAATTTTTTTCAGATTTCCCCAAGGTGAAAGAACTATCACATTGCTTTTTAAAAATTTTTTAAATATTTATTTATTTTTGAGAGAGACAGAGCAACAGGATGCAAACAGGGAAGGGACAGAGAGAGGGAAACACAGAATCCAAAGCAGGCTCCAGGCCCTGAGTTGTCAGCACAGAGCCTGACTCAGGGCTTGAACCCACAAACCATGAGATCATGGTCAAACGCTTAACCAACTGAGCCACCAAGGCACACCTAGAATTATCACATTGTTGACAGAAAGCAAGTAGGCCTTCTGGATAGTAATGTAGTCTCTTTGTCTTTAAGGACCTAAAAGGAATGTGAACAGCATAGAACTGGATTAAGATCTCACCAACTAATGTGTCTCCCTCAAAAGAGAAGAAATAGTAAATAGCAGTCTCCTGGTAGCTTTAAATCTCTGTGTTAGTTCCTGGGATGAGGCATGGACACTGAATGCGTGCTTCAGACATGAAATTACATGAAGAAAATGCAAAACTGTACTGTAATAAAATTACATCATAAATATACAAAACCAAAAAGACTGATGGTCATGTATCAGTTGATGGACACTTGGGCTCTTTCCATGTTTTGGCTATTGTTGAGAGTGCTGCTATGAACATTGGGGTACATGTGCCCCTATGCATCAGCACTCCTGTATCCCTTGAGTAAATTCCTAGCAGTGCTACTGCTGGGTCATATGGGAGTTATATTGTTAATTTTTTGAGGAACTTCCATACATACTGTTTTCCAGAGGGGTTGTACCAGCTTACATTCCCACCAACAGTGTAGGAGGGTGCCCATTTCTCCACATCCTCGCCAGCATCTAGAGTCTCCTGATTTGTTCATTTTAGCCACTCTGACTGGCATGAGGTAGTATCTCAGTGTGGTTTTGATTTGTAGTCATGTATCCAAATAAAAATTGTGGTCTTAGAATATGGTTATAGGTAATGTTTTTATTTTTTTTGAATCTTCTATAGTGCAATTTTATTAAAATAAAATAACAGTAAAATTAATGAACTGGCTGTTTCAATTCTGTAAGTTCCTAAATAGAAGGAACACTTATGAATAGGGCAGCCCCTTTCCTCAGCTGCTGAAAGGTGCTGGTCCCTCCGAGGAAGATAAGGCCACTTGGGGGTGAGCCCCTTGCTTCATCCGGTGACTAGAACCATGCCTGGCAGCACCGCTCAGCACTTGCCCGCACCGTGGCCTCAGTCTCAGAGTTCATCAGCATCTGCTCTGCCCTCATCCTGAATGACAACAAGGTGATGGTCACAGAGAACAAGATCAGTGCCCTCATTAAAGCAGCAGAGGTAAATCTTGACCCTTTCTGGCCAGGCTTGTGTGTAAAGGCCCTGGCCAATGTCAACATCGGGAGCGTCATCTGCAATGCGGGGGCAGGTGGACCAGCCGGCAGCTGGTGCTGCACCAGCAGGAGGTCCTCCGTCTCCATCATGGCTGCCCCAGCTAAAGAGAAGAAAGTGGAAGCGAAGAAAGAAGACTCAAAAGAGTCTGATGATGACATGGGCTTTGGTCTTTCTGACTAAACCTTTTTTCTGTAACCTATTCAATAAAGAACTGAACTCTTAAAAAAAAAAGTCAAAAAAAAAAAAGAAAAGAAAAGGATAGGGCAAATGGGGTCTCTCAAGCTGTAAGGGCTTGAAGTAGAGAGTAAGTAAGCAATGAGTATTTTCCGAGTTTCCTGCCTCTTAGTTATATACAGGAAGACAGCTAAAGGCAGCCATGTGCCAAAACTATTTTAAACACAAGACTTCTATTTCCCCCAAGAAGAGTAGGCCTTGGTTTCTCAACTGGGAAACTGGGGGTGATTCACTAGCTGCACTATTTTAGCTTTCGTGTGTGTGTGTGTGTGTGTGTGTGTGTGTGTGTGTGTGTTTGTCTTTGGAGGTCAGAGGTAAATATGGACCATGTGGAATCGTCACCTCTTCTTTGCATAATTTGGTTTTATTCCAGATACAATAGAGTTATTACATCCATACAGCATATGAGCTGGAAGTTTGTGTAGCTTCTTCCAATACTCCAATATTGACTGAAAGTTTTTAAAAGGGCCCATTTTAATCTGACCATCACTGTAACATGATGCAGAGACAGCAGCTTGCAAAAAATAATGAGGGAAAACAAAAGAATGTTGTACTTTTGTTGTGATCTGATGGAAGATATGGGACAAATGCTTTGAAATGAAGCATTGAGTAAGAGAACACCAAATACTGTGTCTCTATGAGGAAGCTGTCTTGTTTATCTACAAGATAAGGGCCATGTGTAGCCAGGTGCATTAACAGTGGGTTCCAGAAACTTGGTGTCTGGGTTGGAAATGATTTGAGTATTTTTTTTCTCCCAGAGGCTGTAGTTTTTCTCTCCTTTAATTATTAGTGGAATCTTGTATAAAAGCCAAAATTGTGAGCTCTTCTTAAGTTGCAAGTTCATTTCCAGCCTGTGGTGTTATATGTTTTATCTTTATCTCTTTAGAATAACTGCCTTAGAAGTTTCGTGTTGGTTCTCAATACTCTAAAATAATTTTCTCCAGATCGCTGGAAAATGCAGATTCTTATATAAAAAGACTTCTTACCCTCCTCCTTGACTTCCATGCATTATTCCATGTGACATTCCTAACCAGGAGGGAGTCGATCTTTTGTCTCTTGACTTTCATTGACAGATTTCTTGGGAGAGTTAGCGGCCCATTCATTCTGCCTGATCTGGCGCACTCACTTCCAGCGCCTGTTGTCTAGGTTCTCCTAAGACCAACCCTTGCCTACTCATCATTCCTCTGGAGTCAAACTTGCTCTTAGGATCTTTTTCTCTGGTTTCAGCTTCCTTGACTGTCCTATTCCCTACTGTTATTTTCCTAAACACTCCTTCTTTGGTTTTCATGGTCTTGTACTTCCTTACCTTCTTTAAGAGCTCATCGCCTGCCTGTCTTCTAAATGTAGGAATTTCCAAAGGCTATGCGTTGTCTCTCCTTTTGTGCCTGCTCCCTCCATGGCCTGACCCACAATCACCTTCACCTGAACTAAAATTTGGTACTTCAACTTTAATAACCTGCCTGCACTTTATAGTTGCCCTATTTCAAGCTAAGATACCTGTCCCCCACCATTAATTCTTTTTTTTGCAATTCTCTTTTTTTTTTAATTTATTTTTGAGAGGGAGAGAGAGAGAGAAAGAGAGAGAATCCCAACCAGGCTCCACACTGTCAGCGCAGAGCCCAAGGTGGGGCTTGAACTCACAAACCGTGAGATCATGACCTGAGCCAAAGTCAAGATGCTTAACCAACTGAGCCACCCGTGTGCCCCTTTTAATTCCCTATTTTTATTTATAGCACAGAATTGTTTTAGGGACCTAGGCTCCAATACGGAACTATATTTGCTACCTCCCTTTCTGTGGCTCCAATATCAAGACAGTTATGAGGTTCTGCCAACCCTCCATGGAAATGGTTTTCTGAATTCTCTCTTCCCACACTCTGACACTGACACTGGTTCAGATCCTCCTTCTATTCTAAGAACTACTGCAATAGCCTCTTCCTGGTCTCAGAGTTCTTTGTCACAATGAGCTTCCTTCAAGGGTGGCTTTGATCATGACACATTCCATGCTCAAGAGCATTCCAATGGCACCCCATTCTCCAACACTGTATGAGCAAACCCTCCTTGCATTCAAGCACGCATAGATTTCCAACCCAGTCTCCCAACACTTTATGAGCACCTCACACCATGGTGAATTTACAGCAGTGTGTCTGTTGTTTTCTGAACGTTCCATGTTTTATACTTTTACTTATTCTCTTGCATTCATCTCAAATATGCTTCCTGGTTATTTCTGTTTTTAGAAATCTTATTCATCCTATTAGACCCAGTTCACTCCTTCATATCCCACCAGACTACACACCTGCCACTTTCCTATTTCCTTTCCTATTCTGCCTTGTGGTATATTTGTTTGTATACTTGCTTGTCCTTTTTACTAGATTGATCAGAAACATGTCTTCAGAAAAGAAGGGGCTTGATTCAGTCACACCACGGGTAAGTTCATAGCCTCTTTGAGCCTTGGTGTCGTCATTCATAAAATGAGGATAATGACACAGTGTACCAGTGATTAAGATCTTGGGCTTCAGGGGCACCTGGGTGGCTCAGTCGGTTAAGCGTCCGACTTCGGCTCAGGTCATGATCTCATGGTTCATGGGTTCAAGCCCCGCGTCAGGCTCTGTGCTGACAGCTAGCTCAGAGCCTGGAGCCTGTTTCAGATTCTGTATCTCCCTCTCTCTCTGACCCTCCCTTGCTCACGCTGTCTCTCTCTCTCTCAGCAATAAATTAAAAAAAACATTTAAAAAAAAAAAAAGATCTTGGGCTTCAGAGGCAGGCTGACCTGGATAATAAGTGCTTACTAAATATTGCCCATCAAGCATTATGATTGTCATAAATTCCTTCATGGGGTGTTGTGACAAAAGCACTGCCTTAGATCAAGGCTCCCCAAATGCAGGTTATTTTCAGCTCTAGAAAAGTCACATGGACTGCACGAGAGCCAGCAGCTCCAGACTAAGTCCCCACGTACAGTGAATGTGTGCTTGTGATCATAAACAATGACATGCCAAAAATAATATGGTATGACCCTGTTCCATCTACATCTTTGAACCTCTTGAGGTTGTATGACAAAGTAGAAAGGGTAGAGCATGGATTTTCTAAAATACTTGGACAATGAATTCTGTAAGTCTCAGTTTTCTTATCTGTAAAATACAGCTTTCAATCACAGATATTAAATAAAGTGATTGTAAAGTTCTTAGTACAATATTTGCTATAAAGCAACTGTTCAATAAATGTCAGATTCCTTTATTTCCTCCCTTTCCCAAAAGCTCCTCATGCCTAGTATAAACTTACCAATTTATTGTTGAAGTTAATAGAACTTAAAAAATACTGAGTAGTGCTATTGCTGCATCGTAGGGTAATTCTAGGATACAGGAGTGCCGATTCATAGGGGTACATGTGCCCCAATGTTTACAGTAGCACTTTCAATTTCAACAATAGCCAAAGTATGGAAAGAGCCTAAATGTCCATCAACTGATGAATGGATAAAGAAGATGTAGTATATATATACAATGGAATACTACTTGGCAACGAGATAGAATAAAATCCTGCCCTTTGCAGCAATGTGGATGGAACTGGAGGGTATTATGCTAAGTGAAATAAGTCAGTCAGAGAAAGACAGATGTCATATGTTTTTACTCATATGTGGAATTTGAGAAACTTAACATAAGACCATGGAGGAAGGGAAGGGGAAAAATAGTGTCAAACAGAGAGGGAGGCAACCCATAAGACTCTTAAATACAGAATAAATTGAGGGTTGATAGGGGGTGGGGAGAGGGGAAAATGGGCAATGGGCACTGAGGAAGGCACTTGTTGGGATAAGCACTGGGTGTTGTATGTAAGCAATGAATCATAGGAATCCACTCCCGAAGCCAAGAGGACACTGTATACACTGTATGTTAGCGAACTTGACAATAAATTATATTTTAAAAAATTGAGTATGTACCTAGAATACGTGCATTTGTCACAGGGGATTAGTGCCTTATCTGGCTAATAGGTTGACTCCTGGAGAAGCCAGAAGTAATCCCTTTAAAGATTTAAAAATATATAATTAACTCTTCATTAAAACTAGATTCTATAAAAGTTTTTAAGAGAGACAAAAATTACAAGAATTAAAAGGAAAATCTGGCCCCACAAGGTAGTTCCAAATCTCTATACCCAGATACCATAATGGCTAGAGAGATGCAGAATGAAGCAATTTCCTGTTTTCTTACTGGGTTCCAATGAGACAAGCCTCAAAGCAAATAGCCATTTTTTTTCTTTCTTCTAGATAAGTTTACAGTTACAACAACTTACCGAGAGACTACTATTTTCTAAGTGTTTTACATATCTGTTTTACCTGATTCTCAAACTACCATATGTGGTAAGTACAATTATCATCCCAATAACAGAGATTATAAAAATAAGGCACAGAGAGGTTAACTGTTCAAGATCACACAGCAAATAAGTGCCAAAGCTAGGATAAGACTCTTGGCTGTATAGATCTTCCTTGTAACCATTACACACAAATGATACGCTTCGTGCCCCATTTTAGAAAGTACTAAGGTAGTGATGCTCCACAGGAGCTGTGCATCTGAATCACCTATAGATACATAGATGCAGATTCTCAAGTCCAGATCAAGACAGATGAAATCAAACTCTCCAAGTGAAGTCTGGCTGTGTGTAGTTTTGGGGGCATCACTGGGAATTCTTTACGGGTGGAACAGAATGGTGCTAAGGCTTGGCATGCTTGCGTAGGGCAAGAGAGAGTCTGTAGTTACAAAGCGTCAGGGAAGAAGGCTCTGGAGAGCCCTTGTTCCTATTGTGGGCCGCACTGAAGACCAGCAATCCATCTAAAACCTACACCAACTTACCACACGCCCATGTCCTCTAAGGTGAAACTGTCAAAGTGTCCACAGCCTGCATAGGAGACTGAAGTCACTGCCACGCAGAACAAAAGGCAATGCCGGGAACTCTTACTGTGACCACGTACACGTCCCATTAGAGCTTGTGCCAGCCAAAAGGCATTGCCAGGTCCCGGGGAAATTCCCAGAACCCAGACACCGACCAACTGCAGATGCGGCAAGATGTGCCGCGAGGGAGGGCTGGCTGCTGCCCTTCTTCTTCCCATGTGACCCTTCTTCTCCTTGACTGCCTTTTCAGCTTGTGAGTCATGAGTGCCTTTCTGGTGGCTGAGTTTATTTCAGGGGATGGGGAGAGGGATGGGAAAGGGTCTTCATTTCTATATTGCTGCTTCTGGCAATACGAGGCAAAGTTGAGGGTAACTGCCAACAGCTTCCCCTTTCTCTTCTTTTTGTTCACTCAATCTGTCTGGACCAATGCACAAGGAAAAAAGACAGACAGAATGGCCCTCCAAAGTTGCACTCTGTTTTAAAGCTGATAAAGGATGTGTTTACCACAGCTTAGGAGAAAAATATATTATCAAGTGCCTGAGCAATTAAACAAATGGGATTTGCAAACATCTGCTGTCCAGAACTGTTGCCTGTGTTCAAACAAAGCCTCACACTGTCTTTGGCAAACCAGGGTGAGAAAAGCTGGGTGCCATTTGCTAAATGAACTCTTCCAGATTACAATTCTGTGGCCTGAGGGAATTAATTCAAATCCACATGGGGAAATTCATTCCCAAAGAGGTAGTTATTCCCTAAGAGAATCAAAGAAACGAGGACCTAGAGTAAAGTTGGCAGTAAGTCAATGAGTGTTTTATTACCCTCTACTACACCATATTTATTATTTCTGTCCAAATCACAGAATCCTAAAGTTAAAAAGACTCCAAAGTGAAAGTGAGACTTTTGGTTGAAAATGGCTGCTAATGTCATTCGCGCTTCTCTGCAGTCTCTCCAACTGATACCTATGAAGATACAGCCAGAGATGGAGACTTTCAACAGCATCACTAAGACCGATAGCCAAATGCACAATCTGGAGGAGAAAATAGCATTAGAGGTTAGAAAATGCAGACTCTAGATCTGAATTTTGGCCCTGCCATTTACTAGCTGAGTGACCTTCATATGCTCACCTGTAAAAATGAAATCACGAAGACAATTTCACGGGCTTGTTCTGAGGAGTAGAGAAGATAATGCTGGGAAAGTTCACAGAGCCATGTGTGGCACAAAGTAAGCATCCCACAATTGTTAGCTATTAGCTTCTTACTTGCTACTGTTGTCATTGTAAAACAGAATCTCTCCCATTGTTCTGGAATCATAAGAAATGAAGAAAGTAATGGCACAAAATGTCCTAGGTTTCCTGAGAGGTGCTTGTTTCAGTCTTCCCCACCTCAAGCCCCAGTTCCCCAATTAATATAAAGGAAGAACTGGGAGACAAGTGTGGCCTCTGGGTGAATATTCAGAGAAAGAGGCTATATTAACCCTTCCTTCCCCTGGGGAGGATACCCGACCTTTTTCCCCTTGAAACTAAGAGAGGGAGATCCTAAAAGAAATCTAACTAAATTTGAGGTTTTCCAACACCCCATTTTTAATGAACCAAAAGATTAATAATCTTTCCTCCGAAACTTGAAGAGGCACCAGGCCAACTGAGTATCTAATGTGTTCCTTGGGCTCTGAGATGTGAATGGGAAAGACGGTGAGGTTGGGCCTTGAAAGGATCAAACAGGTCAGCAAGTAATTTAACTGCCTGTGAGAACAAAATCTAACACTCTTACTTATCTAAAACAGAAAACAGTATCTACCACTCAAAAATGTCAAATCCGGGGCACATGGGTGGCTCAGTTGGTTAGGTGGTTGACCAGCTTAGGTCATGTACTCACAGCTCATGAGTTTGAGCTCCACATCAGACTCTGTGCTGACAGCTCAGAGCCTGGAGCCTGCTTCAGATTCTGTGTCTCCCTCTCTCTCTGCCCCTCCCCCACTCATGCTCTGTCTCTCTCTCTCTCTCTCTCTCTCTCAAAAATAAAATAAAAACATATATTTTTTTAAAATGTCAAATTCAGAAAGTCTAACATATAACCAAACATTACTAGACATAGGATAAAGCAAGGAGATGTAATTCATAAGAGAAAAGTTAGTCAATAAAAGCAGATGCAACAATGTCAGAAATGTTGGAATTAACAGACAAGTCTAAACACAGTTTAAAACATTACTGCTATAATTGTGTTTAAGTATTTGAAGGAAAATATGTACCTGGTAAAAAGAGAAATGAATGTTATAAAGAATTAAGAATTGTTCTAGAAATAAAAAATAAGTCAAAATGAAAAATTCACTCTATGGGATTAACTGTAGATTAACTGTGGAAAAAAATCCAAGAATTTGAAACACCATACTAGAAACTTTTCAAATGGAAAGGACAGATGGACAGAATACTGAAACAAACACAGAGTTTCAGTAACTTGTGGAATTATATCAAGTGTTAAAACATGTTTAAAAGTGATGGGGTGAACAAAATATTTGAAAATATAATGGCCAGCTTTAATAATTTTGTGAAAAGAATAAACTCATAGATTTAAGGTGTTCAATGAACCCACACAGGATAACCACACAGAACCACACCAAGACAGGTCATAATTAAACTGCTGAAAACCACAGATAAAGGGACCATTAAACAAGATAGAAAAAATGATACATTGAGTAGAAGGGGTAAAAAAACAAAGAACTACAACAAACTTCTCACCAGAAAATATGCATGCCAGAAAACAATGGAACGGAAGAGGCTAAAAGTGGCGTAAGAAACCCCACCAATGCTAGAATTCTATATTCAACAAAAATGTCCTTCAAAAATGAAGGTGAATTAAACTTCTCCAAACAAAAGTTGAATGAATTCATTACCAGCAGGCCTGCATCACAAGAAATGTAAAAGGAAATTCTCAGACAGAAGGAAAAAGATATACATAAAACCAAGATCTAAAAAAAGGATTGAAAAGCACCAGAAATGGTAAGCAGATGGGCAAATTTTAAAAATATTTTTGCTACTTTTAAACTTCTTTAAAAGATAATTGACTGTTAAGAGAAAAGTAATAACAATGTTACTGTGAGCTTTATAACACATGTATCAGTAAATATATGACATCAACATTCAAAAGGAAAGAAGAGGAAAATGGAAACAAAATGTCATATGATTTTTGCATTATACATGAAGTGGAATAATAATGTCTGAAAATAGGCTGGTAAGTTAGAGGCATATTGTAGTTCTGAGAGAAACCATTAAAACATTAAAAGATGTACAGTTAATAAACCAATAGTGAGGATAAAATGGAATATTAAAGCAATACTAAATTAATCCAAAAAGGGCAGGAAACAGAAAAAAGATAGGACAAGTCATTTAAAAATAGCAAGATCTTAAACTTAAACACAACCATAATGATAATTATGTTAAGTGAAAATGGCCTCACTCAGCAGTTCAAAAGCATGCTTTATGGCCTTTTAGCAGAAATCAAGACAGAACATCCCACTGTATTCGTAATCATTGTATTGTTCATCTTCATTAAATCTGCAAGAAAAAAAGGTCAGTCTCACTTAAGAAACCTTCATGAAGCAGTAAAAATTATTGATATTATTAAATCATTATCCTTCAGTATATCTCTTTTATAAAACATCCTTCTTTGTCTCTAGTAATGTTTCTTGGTATGAAATCTCTTTTGCCCAATATCATTGTAGCTATTCTAGCTCTCTTATGATTATTGCTTGCATGGTCTATCTTTTACAATCATTTTATTTTCAGTCCACTTATGTCTCTTCTCTCTTGTAGACAGTGTACAGTTGAATCTTGCTTTTTTTTATCCAGTCTGGCCATCTGTACATTTTGATTGGAGCTTTTTATTCTATTTACATTTAAGTGATTATTGCTATGATTGGATTTATATAAACTATTTTACTATTTGTGTTCTATCTTACATCTTAAATCTTTTCCCCCTTCTATCCCCCTCCTACTGCCTTCTTTTGTCTTAAATATATATTTTTGTGTACCATTTTAATTCCTCTACTGATTTTAAATTATATTCTATTGGATTATTTTCTTAGTGGTTACTCCAGTGATTAGAATCTCCATTGTAACTCACTAAATCTGCTATGAATTAACACTAACTTAATTCCAGCAAAATATGAAAACTTTGCTCCAATATAGGTCCATTTCCTCTCTTCCTTTGTGTTACTGTGTGTGTGCATGTATATACACATTTACATATACATTCTATATATTTTGTACATATAAAGTCTATGTTATAAGCCAAACAGTATGGTATACAACCAGAAAGCTCTAGCAATTATAAATCTACATTCATCTAGCAACGAACCCTAAATACATGAAGCAAAAACTTAAAGAATTAAAACAAGAATATACAATTCAACAACAATATCTGGAGATTTCAATACACTAATATCAATAATTAAGAGAAGAACTAGACAGAAAACCACTACAGATATAGAAGACTTGAAAGAACACATTAACCAACTTGCCATAACTGATAGTTAAAGAACACTGTATCCCAAACCAGCAGGATGCACATTCTTTTCACATACACTTGTAACATTCTTCAAGAGACATCAGATGCTAGGATATAAAATAAATCTCAGTAAATTAAAAAGGAATTGAGAAACTGCATTTTCTAACCACAATAGAATTAAATTAGAAATCAAAAGTAGAAATCAATTTGAGAAATTTATAAATTCTTGCAAATTAAACAACATGCTTCTAAATACTCCATGGTCGGGGCGCCTGGGTGGCTTAGTCGGTTAAGCGTCCGACTTTCACTTAGGTCATGATCTCGCGGTTCGTGGGTTCGAGCCCCGCGTTGGGCTCTGTGCTGACTGCCAGCTCAGAGCCTGGAGCCTGTTTCAATCTGTGACTCCCTCTCTTTCTGACCCTCCCCTGCTCACGCTGTCTCTCTCTCTCTCCTAGAAATAAAACATTAAAAAAAAAATAAAAAAATAAAAAAAATAAATACTCCATGGTCAAAAAAATCATAAGAGAAATGAAAATACAGCAAAATCTTGGATTGCAAGTAACTTGTGTGTGTTTCACAAGATGAGCAAACGTTTCTAATAAATTTTAACTTGATAAACGAGTGATATCTTCCAATACAAGTAGTATGTGAGGCCAAACATCACATGATCACAACTGAGCCAATGGTTCTTGAAATTTATCTTGATATACAAGTTTTTTGAATAACAAGCATGTTTCTGGAATGAATTATGCTCGCAAACCGAGGTTTTACTGGTACTTTGAGTTGAATGAAAACAAAAACACAATAGATCAAACTTATGGGATATAGCTAAAGCAGCACTAAGAGGGCAATTTATAGCTTTGAAAAATCAGTATTAGTCAGAAAACAATAAAGAAACTACAAAAAGAAAAGCAACTAGAAAACTCAGAGCAGGCAGAGGAAATAAAGTAGAAATAAGAAATTTTAGTACAAATCAATAAAATAAAAAAAATAGAGAAAATTGATGAAATCAAAAGTATGTCATTTAAAAAGATCACAATAGGGGTGCCTGGTTGATTCAGTTGGTTAAGCATCCTACTCTTGATTTCAGCACTGGTCATGATCTCACGGTTCCTGAGATTCGGCTCTGCAATGACAGCATGGAGCTTGCTTGGGATTTTCTCTTTCTCTGTCCACCCCCCTTGACTTGCCCTCTCTCTCTCTCTCTCTCTCAAAATAAATAATACAATTTTAAAAAGTAACTTTAAAAATGTTTAAAAAGATCACAACATTGCCAAACTTTAAAGTAGACTAACAAAAGAAGAAAGACATATTAGCAAAATTAGGAATGAAAAAGGGGACATCACTACTGACACTACAGAGATTAAAAGGTTTCTACGGAATACTATGAACAAACTTGTGCCAACAAATTAGACAATTTGGATGAAATAGACAAATTCCTAGGGAGACATAAATTCCCCAAACAGACTTAAGAAGAAATGGAAAAACCTGAATAGACCTATAACAAGTTCACAAATGGAATGAGTAATTACAAATCTTCCAGCAAAGAAGCTGCAAAAAAGCTCAGGTCCATTTATTTATACTGCTGAAATTTATCAAATGTTTAAAGAAATAATACCAATCTTTCATAACGGCTTCAGAAAATGGAATAGGTAACAAATTCAGGAGTATTCATTCAAAAGAATAACAACAACAACAACAACATTGATACATCATGAATGAATCTCAAAAACATGCTGAGCAGAAGTCTCTCAAAAAAAGAGGGCAAACTGTAAATCGATAATTCTATTTTTGTGAAGTTCTGGAAAACAAAAACATAAAAGGCTTTTGTTTCAAATGGTTGGAGGTATTTAAAAATACCATTTCTTACATGAAGTTAACAATTAGAAAAATATAGGTGAATGCCTCTGAAATTTTTAGCAATAATAATTAGAAGACTTAACTGCATGCAATATACCTTCAATAACTCAAGTGATATTACAAATAAGATATGAAAAAAATAAGCTATGCAAAACAAAATTGTGTTGGTGACACTTTGTACACCTAAGAATTTTAAACTTAGTCTCCCACTACATACTTATTACAAAAATAAAAGCTTATAGAAGTATACAAAAAAATTTGAAGTTGACAAAAATTAAAGTTAGTTAGAGTTTATGTTCATAAACTCTAAATGAACTTAGTAGCATAGTAGCATAATGCAAAGGAGGAACATAATCAAAGTTTTTGAAAAATAAAGAAAAATACACAAACTTCATTTAGGAAAGACTTTTTAAAACACAAGATTAAACCCAGAAATCTTAAGGAAAATGATTGAAGATAATTTACTTCTTTCATAAGACAATGATTGTGGCAAATTTTGTTTTCCATAGATGTCCTCAACAGTATCTCCCAACCAACAAGCTTTTCCTGTGAAATGTGACTTTGACATTCTCCCCAGTAACTAGTCTACATTCTTTTTCACTGAATCTTGACAGGTTTTATGACTTTGAGGTTAGGTCACAAAAAGTGATATAGCTTCTGTCTGAGTCTGCTGGACCACTCTCTTCTGGAACCCTGCCACCATGCTGTGAGGAAGCCTAAAGAGACATATGGAAAAAGGTGCTCTTTTTTTTTTTTTAATGTTTACTTACCACTGAGAGAGAGAGAGAGAGAGGGAGAGAGAGCAAGAGAGCGAGAGAGAGTGAGCGTGAGCAGGGTAGGGGCAGAGAGAGAAAGAGATGGGAACAGAGGATCCAAGGCAGGCTCCACACTGACAGCAGTGAAACGCCAACGTGGGGCTCAATCCCATGAACCGTGAGATCATGACCGAAGCTGAAGTCAGTCACTCAACTGACTGAGCTACCCAGGCACCCCTGGAAAGAGGTGTTCTTGATGACAGCCCCAGCTAGGTCCCAGTTGACAGCCAGTATCAACCATCAGACATGTGAGTAAATGAAGCTTTAGCTAATTGCAGTCTCCAGTGATTGACTCCTTCATAGTCTTCATTTTTTTCTAGCTGAGCCCTCAGACACCATGAAACAGAAAAAAACTGCTGTGCCCTTTCTGAATTCTTGATACATGTGGAAAATGGATGGCAAAACTTAGAGCACTTTGGATGGGTTGGTATTTTCCATATTGTGGATACTTTTCCATATTACAAATATTTGAAATGCTTTCAAACATTCAAGAACTCTCTAAATCAGAAATCAAGTTATAAGAAGTATAGATCACCCCAAAAACTTTGATATCAGTTACTTCCAGTTGCCATTAAAATATGAACCTGCTCGAAGGAATGGAAGCTATCTGGCCTACAGTTACACAGCTTATAGAATTTATAGAACAAATTTCATTAACTTGATGGTCATTACTTACTCCTTAAGGATTAGTCATTCATACTTTAAGCGTGAAACTATAAAAGCTCCACATCATATTAGATCCTTAATCAGTTTTTGCCAGGAATTGTCACTTAAGAAGTACAAAACATTTTTAGTTATAAAAATAGTAAATTTCAGTACTAAGAAGGATAAATATAATCCAGACCATGCCATAATTAAACTACTAAGGACATGCTTAAGTGCATATGTGTGGTAGCATCTGAATGTTTGGATTTGTAGATTTCAAGTTCTCTATTTCCTGAATTATTCTGGTATTTTTTACATGCAAAACACATTACTACTTGGGCATTTGATCTAAGCAGAGGCTTTTGTTGTTGTTTGGAGAAGAGGGCTAATTTGAAAAATACTAAGTGACCAGAGGACATTTAAAGAATATGCTGCAACTGATACACATATTTTTTAAGTCAGCTTAGATATATTTTTTTCTTTCGAACTAACACACATCCTCCTCAGTCCTGTTTGCTCAGCTGGATGTCCACAGGGTCCAATTTTCCCTCCAATTGCCCTTGCACGCTAATATAATTGCTGTTCATATGGGTAATTGGTCAGCCTAGAGCAGCATTTGTATGGATTTGTTCATCTACATCATCTGGCAGTTTCTCAAATGGTTTTGCAGTATTATAATACTATCATGCATTTTTAGTTTTTGTCTCTGTAACAAGACTAAATAGATGTAAATCTTTAAGGATGCTATATTTTAAGTGCTTCAAAAGCAGGAATAAACAAATGCAAACTCTGTTTAAGCAGCTAACATTCCTTTTCACTTATCAGATACCAGAGTAAATGAACTTGAGTCTCAAATGTATAATGTTCTGCCCTATCTTCCTCCATTGCCTTTTTTCCCTAAAAAAAAAAAAGAGGAAAAAACTAAGTAGATTCAAATAAACTTCAGCTTAAAAAAGAAATAAGCCAGCTTCACTTAATAGTGTCCTTGATGAATCAGTAAAAATAATTAGTTTTATTAAATCTTGATCTTAGATAAATTCCTAGTAGTGCTATTGCTGAGTCATTGGATAGTTCTATTTTAATTTCTTGAGGAAACTCCACACTGTTTTCCAGAGTGGCTGCACCAGTTTACATTCCCACCAACAATGCAAAAGGGTTGCCATTTCCCCACATCCTTGTCAGTATCTGTAGTTTCCTGAGTTGTTCATTTTACCCACCCTGACTGGTGTGAGATGGTATCTCACTGTGCCTTTGATTTGTATTTCTCTGATGATGAGTGATGTTGAGCATCTTTTCAAGGGATACAGGAGTGCTGATGCATAGGGGCACATGTACACCAATGTTCATAGCAGTACTTTCAACAATAGCCAAATCATGGAAAAAGCCTAAGTGTCCATCAACTGACGAATGGATAAAGAAGATGTGGTTTATATATACAATGGAATACTACTTGGTAATGAGAAAGAATGAAATCCTGCCATTTGCAGCAACGTGGGTGGAACTGGAAGGTATCATGCTGAGTGAAATAAGTTGGAGAAGAAAAGATACCATATGTTTTCACTCATATTTGGATCTTTGGAAACTTAACAGAAGACCATTGGGGAAAGGAAGGGGAAAATTAGTTACAAACAGATAGGGAGGGAGGCAAACCATAAGAGACTCTTAAATAGGAGAACAAACTGAGGGTGACTGAGGGGGGTGTTGGTGAGGGGGTAATGGGTGATAAGAATTGAGGAGGGCACTTGTTTGGATGAGTACTGGGTATTGTAAGCAAGTGATGAACCACAGAAATCTACCGAAAAATGCAAAAGCATACTTTGCACACTGTATGTTAGCCAATTTGACAATAAATTATATTGAAAAAAACCGGATGGGATCTTAAGCTTGTTATGTCTGGGAAGTAATGCTTTACTTGGGACTTGCTTGTTCACAGGCTGAAACCATATAAGTTGACTTTCAGTCCATGCTTCTTCAGAGATAGCTAGTGAATTTGTTTGTGGGTCTGAAATAGCTGATTGGGTGAATCAGGCACAATAGCTGAATGGGGTAACAGTTTTTTGAAAAATAATGCTTAAATCTTTTGTTAGTTTCAACTTCATTAGCCCTATAGGACATGAGTTCAGTGATAGGTATGTTAATTAGCTTGGTTTTGTAATCATTTCACTATGTATAGTAAATTATATATATATATAATTGCACATTGCATATATATAAAACATCACACTGCACAACCTAAATATATGAAACTTTTATTTATCAATTATAGTTCAATAAAGCTGGAAAAAAGTTAAAAAATAAAAATAAATCTTGATATCAGAGTACATTTCTAATACTCTGTTTGACAATATGGGAAGTACAGTACATAAAGAATTTCATCTGCATTCCCAAGTATGATTATTATTCTTGAGGGAAAGCACGGGTGTACCTGTTTGAGTTTCCTAAACTAGCCATGTTTTCATTGGAACACTATTTTTTTACTTGAAAGAGTAACTGACAAATTATGGGTTTTCAGATGTAGGTATCTGAAAAAAAATTTTCAAAAATAAGGGAAGTGATCCTGTCACCTCAAGGAAAACTGACAATATGTGGTTACCAATGATAAAATTCAAGTTTTTAAGTAAAAACTAGAATTTTGAAAAATGTAATGTGTTATGAGTTTAACAGCTTTCCAGTACTTAACTTTTCTAACAAGATCGGTAGTAATATTAAGTTTATAAATTTTTAATTTGATCAAATTTAATTTTATAGAATTAAATTTATCAACACTCGAAGATTTGCATTATTCCAATATTTTCCAAATGACCAATGAATGCTGTCACAAAATCATGTAGGAATTGAGATAACTTTCCAAAGGGAAAAAAGAGACCAATGGATTTTAATGTAACAAAATACCAAAAGTTCTTTGGGGAGAGTCCAAAAGGTCATGCTGTAGTAGGAGGACCCTAGCTTGCTTCCTCCAATGAATACAACTAGGTTAATTATCAAATCATCCCAAATACCCCAGATCATCAGTCGGAAGACTGGCAGAACAAACTCCACAACTAAAGGTAAAGAACAGGCCACAATAAAGAAGGTAGAAAATGCAGAGACTTGATTTGAGAGAGAAACAGACTGTGGCTGCTGTGGTAGGGAGGTAGCTGTGGTTATGGAGAAGGGCAAGAGACAGAATGACATACAGGGGAGTGCATGGAAAAAATGAGTCCCCATAGCAATTGGCTTAGAAAGCAAGAGAGGGGTGCCTGGGTGGCTTAGTCGGTTGAGCGTCCGACTTTCACTCAGGTCATGATCTCGCGGTTCGTGGGTTCGAGCCCCGCGTCGGGCTCTGTGCTGACTGCCAGCTCAGAGCCTGGAGCCTGTTTCGGTCTGTGACTCCCTCTCTCTCTGACCCTCCCCTGCTCACGCTGTCTCTCTCTCCTAGAAATAAATAAAAAACATTTAAAAAAAAAAAAAGAAAGAAAGAAAGAGAGGCTGATTTTGTTAAGTTCTTATAACCTATGGGGCTTAAGGGCTGGAGTTTTAAAGTTAGTGGGCTTGGCTTGGATAGAGCCCAAAGAGCATTGGGGCTGCTCTTCGACAGAAGGGCAACAGCCTGTAGACGTGGAAACAGCCTTCTGAAAAGTTCCTTGGGCTCTATTTCTAATATTCTGTTTGACAATATGGGAAGTTCAGTACATAAAGAATTTCACCTGCATTCCCAAGTATGATTGTTACTCTTGAGGAAAAGCACGGGTGCACCAACATATTGGGGAAGTTATTTGTTCATCCCAGAGCATGCTCCAGAAAGGTAGCATTCACAGAGAACAAAGGAAACGACAAGTGCCACTTCCCACCCCTGCTCCTAAAGCACAGAACCACTGCAGTAACCAGTGCAGGGCAGACACTACCTAACTGGCTTACACCAAGCCCCACCCTCTCCCACCACCAAACTCCCAAAGAACCACCCTTCCCAGTTATGTTTGCCTCAGTCCCAATACGGCAGACCCCTCAGAAGACCAGCCCAAATTCCTGCCCATGCCACATCTCCTGACCTAGAAGCTCTGCAGAGCTTTACTTCCAGTGGCAGTGGCAACAGTTCCCATTTCATATATAGCCCCATGTATACTTAGTTAAAACACACCACAATTCAGGCCAGGAACCAAATACCACTCATAACAGGCAAAAAGAACCTCTACGGACAACTGGCCTGAAGGATAAAGTGGCCCGGACACAACAGCAGAGCACAGGCAGAACATATTGGAGACACTCCAATAAGCACCAGGTCCTGGAGAACAGGAGATACTACACTTCAGGACACTGTAAGACCCCTTCCCCATAAAGTTATTACCCTCAAGAATGAGAGATGCTGCTGACTTTCTCAAACAGAAACAGGCAAAGAGGCTTAGACAAAATGAAAAGACAGAGAAATCTGTCCCAAATGAAAGAACAGGACAAGGCCATGGCCAGAGATCTAAGAGAAACAGATATACATAACACATCTGATAAAGAATTTAAATTAATGAATGATCATACCCACTGGACTTGAGAAGAGTGGAAACATGAGTGAGACCCTTAAAACAGAGATAAGAAATAACAGCAGAAATAAAGTGCTCAGTAACATAAATGAAAAACATGCTGATGGAATGAACAGCAGGCTGGAAGAGGCAGAGGAACTAATTAATGACCTAGAAGACAGAATAATGGAAAATAATCAAATCGAACAAAAGAGAGAAAAAATAATTATGAAACACAAGAATAGACTTATGGAACTCATGACTCTGTCAAATGTAGTAACATTTGACATTACAGGAGTACCAGCATTACAGGAGTACAGCATTACAGGAGTACCAGAAGAAGAAGAAGAAAGAAAAAGTGACAGAGAAGTTATCTGAAGTAATAATAGCTGAAAACTTCCCTAATTTGGGGAAGGAAACAGATACCCAGATCCAGGAGGTACAGAGAACCCTTACCAAAACCAACAAAAGCAGATCCAATTAAAATGGCAAATTAAAGACAAAATCTGAAATGTAGTATTAAGACATAAAAAAAACAGTTACAATAAAGGGAAACTCCATAAGGCTATCAGTGAATTTTTCAGCAGAAACTTACAAGCCAGAAGGGAGTGGCATGATACGTTCAAAGTGCTAAATAGGGAAAATCTGCAGCCAAAAATACTCTATCCAGCAAGGCTATCTACATAATAGAAGGAGAGGTAAAGAGATTCCCAGACAAACAAAAATTAGAGGAGTTCAGGGCCACTAAAGGATGTAAAATATAACACCAAATACCTAAAACACAGGAAGGAAAGACGAATGCATTCAAACTTAAATGACCATCAACTTAATTAATCTAGACTGCTATTTGCAGAAGAGGTTATATACAAAAGTAACGATAACCACAAATCAAAAACCACTACTAAATATACAAAAAATAGAGAAAGAAATCTAAATGTATCACTAAAGTAAACCAGCAAAACATGAAAGAGAGAAAGACAAAGGAATCAGAGAAAATCTTCAGGAACAACCACAATGTGTAACAGGTAATAAAATGGCAATAAGTACCTATCTATCAACAATTACCTTGAATGTAAATGTACTAAATGCACCAGTCAAAAGACATAGGACATCAGAATGGATTAAAAAAGCAAGAACCATCCATATGCTGCTTACAAGAGACTCATTTTAGACCTGATGACACTTGCAGATTGAAAGTGAGGGATTGGAGAAATATTTTTTATGCAAGTGGATGTCAAAAGAAAGCTGGATGGGCACCTGGGTTGCTCAGTCAGTTAAGTGACTGACTCCTGATTTGGGCTTTGGTCATGATCTCACAGTTTGTGAGTTTGAGCCTCATATGGGGCTTTGTGCTGATGGTGCAGAGCCTGCTTGGGATTCTCTCTCTCTCTGCCCCTTTCCCACTCATGCTCACTTTTGCTCTCTTGCTCTCTCTCAAAACTTAAAAAAAAAAAAAAAGGAAAGCTGAAGTAGCAATACTTATATTGGACAGACTATATACTTCATGTTTTAAAGTTTATTTATTTGAAAGAGAGTGCATGTGTGTGCAAGTTAGGAAGGAACAAAGAGAGAGGGAGAGGGAGAGAATTCTAAGCAGACTCCACATGACCAGTGCAGAGCCTGATGTGGGGCTCGAACTCATAAGCCATACCACCCAGGTGCCCCAGAAAAACTAGACTTTAAAACAAAAGCTGTAACAATAAACAAGGAAGGACACTATATAATAATACGGGAAACAATCCAACAAGAGGATATAACAATTGTAAATATTTATGTACCCAACATGGAAACACACAAATATATAAAACAGTTAATAATATACATAAAGGAACTAATCAATAATAATACAATAATAGTAGGGGGCTTTAACAGCCCGCTAACATCAGTAGAAAGATCATACAAACAGAAAACCAACAAGGAAACAATGACTTTGAATGACACACTGGATCAGATGGACTTAACAGATATAATTAGAACATTCTATCCTAAAGCAGAATATACATTCTTTTCAAGTACCCATGGAACATTCTCCAGAATACATCACATATTAGCCCATAAAACAAGCCTCAACAAATTCAAAAAGATCAAAATCGTAACATGCATCTTTTCTTACCATAACACCATGAAACTAGAAGTCAACCACAAGAAAAACCTCAAAGACCACAAATACATGGAAGTTAAATATCATGCTACTAAACAATCAATGGGTCAATCAGGAAATAATGGAAGAAATTAAAAAGTACATGGAAACAAATGAAAATGAAAATACAATGGTTCAAAACCTTTGGGATGCAACAAAAATGATTCTAAGAGGGAAATTTATAGCAATACAGGCTTATCTCATGAAGCAAGAAGAATCTCAATAAACAACCTAACCTTACACATAAAGGAGCTAGAAAAAGAACATAAACAAAACATTTTTTAAAAAACGGAAAGCAGAAGGAAGAAAATAATAAGATTAGAGCAGAAATAAGTGATACAGAAACTTAAAAACAAAAAAAAACAGATCAATGAAACCAGGAGCTATTTCTTTGAAAAAAAATCACACATATGATAATCCTTTATCCAGATTTATCAGGAAAAAAGAGAAAGGACTCAATTAAATCACAAATGAGAGGAGGAAAAACCACCAACACCACAGAAA
Source organism: Crocuta crocuta (assembly GCF_008692635.1). Lineage (NCBI taxonomy): Eukaryota > Metazoa > Chordata > Mammalia > Carnivora > Hyaenidae > Crocuta > Crocuta crocuta. The sequence continues at coordinate 592,293 of NW_027530182.1, forward strand.
TACAAACAATGATAAGAGAATATTATGAAAAACTACATGCCAAAAATAGGGCAACCTAGAAGAAATGGATAAATTCCTAGCAACATATAAACTGCCAAAATGGAAACAGGAAGAAAAAGAAAATTTGAACACACTGAGAATGAGCAAATAAGTTGATTCAGTAACCAAAAAACTTCCAACAAACAAAAGTCCAGGATCAGATGGCTTCACAGGCAAATTCTACCAAACATTTAAAGAACTATTCCGAAAAATAGAAGAGGAAGGAAAACTTCCAAATTCATTCTATGAGGTCAGCATTACCCTGATACCAAAACCAGGTTAAAACACCACTGAGGGAGGGAGAGGGAGGGAGGGAGGGGGAGAGAGAGTGAGAGAGAGAGAGAGAGAGAAAACTACAGGACAATATGTCTTATGAACATAGATGTAAAAATCATCAACAAAATACTAGCAAACTGAATTCAACAGTACATTTTAAAAAACAATTCATCACAATCAAGTGGGATTTACCTCTGGGTTGTAAGGGTGGTTCAATATACAAAAATCAATCAATGTTGATACCTCACATCAATAAGAGAAAGGATAAGAACCATATGATTGTTTCAATAGGTGCAGAAAAAGCATTTGACAAAGTGCAACATCCACCCATGATAAAATTCCTCAACAAAGTAGGTTTAGAGGAAACAAACCTCAACATAATAAAGGCCATATATGAAAAACCCACAGCTAACACCATCCTTAATGTGCAAAAACAGAGATTTTCACGTAAGGTCAGGAATAAGACAAGGATATCCGCTCTCACTACATTTATTCAACATAGTACTGGAGTCCTAGCTAAGAAATCAGACAACAAAAAGAAATAAAAGGCATTTGATCCAGTAAGGAAAAAGTGAATCTTTAATTATTTGTAGATGACATGATACTGGATATAGAAAACCCAAAAGACTCCACCAAAAACCTGCTAGAACTAAGAAATTAATTCAGTAAAGTCGCAGGATGCAAAATCAATGTCTCTTGCATTTCCATGCACCAATAATGATGCATTAGAAAGAGAAATTTTAAAAAAGCAATCTCAATTACAATTGCAACAAAAATAAGGTGCTGAGAACAAACCTAACCAAAGAGGTGAAAGACCTAGACTCTGAAAACTATAAAACACTGATGAAAGAAACTAAAGATGAGACAAAGAAATGGAAAGACATTCCACGCTCATGGATTGGGAGAACAAATATTGTTAAGTATCTATACTACCCAAAGCAATCTGCACATTTAATGCAATCCCTACCAAATACCAACAGCATTTTTCACAGAACTAGAACAAACAATCCTAAAATTTGTATGAAGCCGCAACAGACCTCCAATAGCCAAAGCAATCTCGAAAAAGAAAAGCAAAGCTGGAGGCATCACACACAATTCAGACTTCATGCTATATTACCAAGCTGTAGTAATCAAAACAGTATGGTACTAACACAGAAAAAGACACATAGATCAATAGAACAGAACAGAAAACTCAGAAATAAAGCCACTATTATATGGTCAATTAATATTCAACAAAGCAGGAAAGAATATCCTACCGGAAAAAGACGGCCTCTTCAATAAATGGTGGTGGAAAAAGTGGACAGCAATTTGCAGAATGAAACTGGACCACTTTCTTACACCATACACAAAAATAAATTCAAAATGGATGAAAGACCTAAAATGTGAGGCCTGAAGCCATAAAAATCCTGAAAGGGAGTACAGGCAGTAACTTCTCTGACATGAGCCATAGCAACATTTTTCTAACTATGTCTCCTGAGCCACGGATACACAAACATAAATGAACTATTGGGACTTCATCACAATAAAAAGCTTCTGCACGGCAAAGGAAATAATCAACAAAGCTAAAAGGCAACCTACAGAATGGTAGAAAATATTTGCAAATGACATCCTGATAAAGGATTAGTATCCAAAGTACATAAAGGACTTCTAAACCTCGACACTCATAAAACAAATTATCCAATTAAAAATGGATAGAAGACATGAACAGACATTTCTCCAAAGAAGACACAGATAGCCAACACACATGAAAAGATGCGCATCATCACTTATCATCAGGGAAATGCAAATCAAAACTACAATGAGGTATCACCTCACATCTGTCAGAATGGCGAAAATCAACAACGCAAAAAACAACAGGCGTTGGCAAGATGTGGAGAAAAAGGAGCCTTCTTGCACTGTTGGGTGGGAATGCAAACTGCTGCAGTCACTGTGGAAAAGCTATGGAAGTTCCTCAGAAAATTAAAATTGAACTACACTAAGGTCCAATAATCCTACTACCGGGTATTTACTGAAAAAATAGAAGAGCACTAATTCAAAGGGATCCACGCACCCGTTTATAACCGCATTATTTACAATAACTAAGATATGGAAGCAGCTCAAGTGTCCACTGACTAGTGAACGGATAAAGATGTAGTATAGGGGCAACTGGGTGGCTTAGTCAGCTAAGCATCCAACTCTTCATCTCAGCTCAGATCATGACCTCGTGGTTTGTGAGTTCAAGCCCTACTTTGGGCTCCTTGCTGACAGCACAGAGCCTTCTTGGGATTCTATTTCTCCCTCTCTCTGTCCTTCCCCTGTTCTCTCTCTCTCAAAATAAAGAAACTTTAAAAAGAAGATGTGGTATGTATGTATATGCAATATTATTCCATAATAATATATATGGAATATTATTCAGCTATAAAAAGAATGAAATCTTGCCATTTTTGATGACATGGATGGAGCTAAAGAGTACAATGCTAAGTGAAACAAGTCAGTCAGAGAAAGACAAATACCATATGATTTTAAGAAACAAATGAACAAAGGAAAAGAGAGACAAATCAAGAAGCAGACTCTTAACTATAGAGAATACATTGCTGGTTACCAGAGGGTTGGTGGGGGTGGGGGTATGGGTTAAATAGGTGATGGGGATCAGGGAGTTCACTTGTGATGAACAGGGTGTGTTGTATGGAAGTGTTCAATCACTATATTGTACACTTGAAACTAGTATTACATTGTATGTTAACTAACTGGAATTAAATAAAAACTTTAACAAAAGTTTCTTGGTATTGTTTCTGGTTCCTCATTACAAGTAAAGTTCAGGGAACCAACACTTGGTGAGTTTCTGTGTAGTATCAAAGAATATGAACAGCCACTTGAAAATATTAAAACATTCGTTTTCACAACTATGCTATTTGCATAAGGCCAGATTTCTCTAGATACTTCAACTAAAATAACAATGCAACGGATTGAATGCAGGAAACAGTATAAGATTTCAAATCTCTTTTATGATGGCAGATATTAGAACTTTGCAAAAAATATATATAAACTCATGAGTCTCTAAATAAAAATACATTACCTATGTTAACATGCAATCAGCTTATTGTTATTCCAATGAATAAGCACTTAAAATACTTCTCAGCTTTAATTTTTAATACAGCCAATAGTAATTAAGATAATGTACATAAGCAAAACCTCTTTGGGGCCTGCAGTAATTCTTAAGAATGTAAAGGAGTCCTATGAACAAAGAGTTATAGAATCGTTGTAATTGATCATCACTCAAGAAGTATAATTACCGTAAATGTTGCTTAGAATCAGAGCAAAGGAAACTGAAAATGAAACAAGATTAAATCTTCAAAACCCTTGTTTGTCAGAATGTGACCCAATTTGCTTTCATTCACCAATGCAGTAAGGTTTGTAGTTTTATCTGCATTCTACTGAGTCATTTAAGTGGTAACCCAGGATATTTATCCATGTAATTTTTCTGATAAAAACCTAAGAATTTTAAAAATAATGTTAAGCCTGTATCTTCCCATCTCAGGGCAGTTTACAGTCCTTCACGGTTTCTAAGATGTACCGATTTGTCTTTTCAGATGGTATCTTTGACCAATTTATATTCACTAATATACTTCTCCTTTGCGACTTCTTACTTGGGCAAGTAAAGCGGTTAGTTGAAACTTAGGAAATTTGTCAATAAAAAGCTATCCAGAAACTCTTAGGATATAAGTCCATGAGAACAAAGGCCTTAAGTATTTCAATATTCCTAGCTCTAAAATGTCTGGATGTATACCTGAAATGTTCTGCATTTTACGTAAATTATTCCTCAAAGGAAAAAAAAAATCCTATAAAATAGTGTCTGGCACAATAAATGGTAAATAAATTGGATGACAGAATCTAGCCGTATGGGTCATCTCCAAGACAAAAATGTGTGACTGGGAATACTGTGTTTGTCAGTCAACCCTAGTATGTGTACCTAGTTCTTCTTGATGTGTGATGAATTTGAGATTATGGTAGAACAATGTCCTCAAAAGGCTACTCATTATGAATCACCATCCAAATCACATAAAACTAAAAAAAGTGGCCTATCAAGTCTTGGTGCTGAAATCTAGAGTCTGGGTTGATGTTAATAAATAAAGAGGTGGGGGGAGAAAGACAGTCCTTTGTTTTTGAAAAATATTTATTTAAAAATAAGATTTCTAAAAATACAGTACATAATACATTTCAAGAGAAGTAAAAATTCCACAATTTAAATTAAAAACCATCTGCAAAGGAAAACAAATATTGCAGGAATAAAAACTAAATCACTAAAATAAATTAAAAAAAAACACACAAAACATTGTTCTTAAGGTAGATACATGGTTTTTCATTTTAAGAACCAGTGTAGATCTTTCATTTAAACAAGTGTATCTCAGATACATGGCTCCTACTTGTCATCTTCTTCCCTCTTTTCAGTCTGGTCTCCGATCTCTCAACCATTATTTTCCCTGTTACCATCAGCACTAGAAATGTTACTGAAGATTTTCTTTAAATGCTCTTGAGGGACCAGACAAGGTTAAACAGACAATGCAGCCAAGCAGCACTCAGATTTAAACATATGCACTGAATGAAAACATGCCTGACACATTCGAAAACAGGATCCTTACATGGCACTTGGAACATACCACTATTCAAAGTCTTTTATTTTAAGGATATAACATTAGACACAGTTTGAGGTTGACACAAAATTTTAGGAGACCCCAAAATATCACAGATTTTGCCCATTCATTAAGCTCACCAGTCATATTTTTAAAAAGACTACTCTGTCGACACACAGCTCACACAAGCATGGTTGTCTGTGCTCAGGCCTCCCAATGGCTAAGGTGCGCCCCCGCCCCCTTAGATTCGCAACTTACTTCTCTGATTGTGGAGGAAGTCTTCCTAGTGGATCATCATAGTTGTTTCATTCTACCTAAAGTAGAACTTCTTTTTAATGTTCATCGCGGGAGGACAACAAATAGTGGTGAACTCTCCACTACCAATAACTTGAACAAGTAATTGCATTCAGCCACAGAAATTTAAGTAATAAACAAGCCAAATAACTCAGAACCAATATTGCAGCAACAGAATCTAGGAAATATATTGTTGACAATTAGAGACATAATGTTGCTTCTTTCCATTTTGCTTACAAATAAATTGTCCTTTTACCTCTAATGGCATGTACATCTGTTATTTCTATATATAATTCAAATGATCCTAGGTCATATTCCATTTAAGTTTCAGACTTGACTCTTTTTTTTCCATTCAGAAATCACTGCAAAACCATATATTGTATCTACATTCAAGGAGAGATTTGATTTCAGCTGACTGAAAATGATGTAAAACATTTTCAAATGTGATTGTCTACTTTTCCAATACATGAACAGTTATCTTCTCGCCAGAAATTTTAACCACTTCAAGTTGCAGTTTTAAGGACACTATATAAGTGTTTTGAAAATCTGTGGAAAAATAAAAAACAGGGAACCAGCAGAGAGTACATAGAGAGCAGTACTACATTTGGACAATTACAAGTATTTCTAAAGGGCATTTTTTCCCCATATTTGGTAAAACAAATCACTAAGCAGAATTAGTTTTGAAAATAATCTTATTCTAATTTTCATGTAAAGCGAGTAACAATATCCAGACATCTTTTGGGTGTGTGTGTTGGTGAAGTTCAATTTTCTATTAGTAGTTTTGCTTAAATCAAGGTACAATTGCATTTCCTCCTGGGAAGCCTGTGTGTGTATGTAGGTGGTGTGTATGTACAGATACATACTTTTTAAGTTGTTCTTTAATTTTATTTTCATTTGGAAAATAATCCTCCACACACACACCCGAACATAGACAGATACACAATACTTCATTTGTAATCAGAATGAGCCTGTTATAACTTTTCATTTTAGCACTTTGTTTCAGCATTCATTAAAAGGGCTCAATAAGACGTACAGCTAAAAGAGTTATTATTTTTCATTTATTCTTGCAGAAATAAAATACAATCTTGTGAAAAGTGTTCAATTATCTTTTGTAACCTCAACTTATTAAACTACCTTTTAAAGTAGCCAATCTATATTAAAACACAGAATGAAAAACCATACTAATATGCCTAAAAGAAAGTCCAAATGAGAGACACTTAAAACCAATTAAACTGAGGCAGCAGTGTGCAAAAACTAAGGTGTGTTCATCAAAATTGTTCTTAGGAACATTGTTTAGAAGGATGAGAGAAGCCAAGTCCCAGTCAACAAAAAAAAAAAAAAAGAAAGAAAGAAAAAAACACACAAAAACTAAATAAATAATTCTTTGGTACAGGAAGTAAAAATGTCACTCAATGCTAAAGTGAGTAGCACCAGGATGTTTTAGTTGTTGAGGCTGTAAAACACTAACTTCAGGCACCAGTAGGTTGAAAGATCACCCAGTGCACACTGGCAAGAACACAGAGCTGGCGACACGCAGACAACCTTTCCCTTCAGTTACCAGCCTATCCGATTAAACCTTGTACTAGGTCAAACAGGCAAGCAAAACCACAAAAAGAAATATACTTTTTGTGTTGCTGTTTTGTCCACACCTTTGCTTATATATAAAGCTATCGATATCAAAAGGATCCAACCAAGTGCTGAACAACTGAGGTAAGTGCTACATTAGCTGCAACAGGTGTTCACGATACCAAAAGATTTGGTGACCTTGGAGGTACAAGAACTCCAAAATAGCCCAAATTGTAAAGTGAAAATCACCCTTTATACACAAATTGCTAATTTTCCCTCTGGTGGCAAATTTACTATAATACTTTGTATCCTTTGTTTGCAATAGGCGGCTAGCAAAAAGGTCCCAGATTTTCCAATCAAACTTTCGACAACCTATTCATTTCCGCTCGGCATTAAATAGCCGCACCTTTCACATTACTCGTGACACATCAGGTTAGCATATGCTACATGATTACGATGTGTAAAATTTAAAATAATTTTTCAAAGGCATCTGGCCAACTCATGAGAATCAGCAGTATAAATAAGTCTCGCTAAAAGCTTACATGCATTAGCAACTCTTGCAGTAAAATGATTATCAACGAGAGATCAGGCTAAAATGACTCTAACTGGGGGATTTCCTGATGTCACAGAGACATCTCCAGTCAGCCCTGTTGCTGAGGTGCTACTTATCCATGTCCTGACTACCTTTCTCCCCATCTTCGGAAGTTTCTCTAATCTCGGTCTCCAGTTTTGGCGACTCACAACTCATTTGTATCTGCCCTCTATGGTGGACAAGGGAAAAGGACATATCATAGTAAAAATATGTATAATGATAATAGGAAATACTGGTAATATCAATAACTTAAGAACTGTAAATACCACTGTTATTTCTGTTTCAAATTAGCACTAGCAGGAAGTATTACAACATCTGAAGAACAGACAAAAATGCAGTAAATTCTGTTGTTAAAAACTGCAGAATGATGATGAAAGAAGACTTCAGAGAAAACACTTTCCTGAAATTAAACCATCATTATCCCAAAGGCAGCAGAAATGCTAAATACTGGCTGATACATAAAATAACAACATTGGTTCAAAATACTTTAAATAATTTGCTTCTATTACTTTCTCACATTCTACGGTAGAATATTTTAGGATTCAATTGAAAATGGCTAAATTCAGAGCATAGTGAAATTATTGATTTATAGATAAAATCTGAGGATGATTCTTAGAGTAGAACAATGACATTAAATAATACACTCATTCAGGTGTTAATTGTATGGTTAATAACACTAGCAAGTAGAACATACTACATGTACACGACTGACTACATTTGCCAATACTTACATTTTCAAAAGCAAGAATAGGTTGGGTTAAAAAAAAGTCTAAAACTTGTATCTATTAGTAAATTATTTAATGTCTGTACATATAAGCTTTCCCAAATAAATTCTAGGTATATCTACTTACATTTGAGGTGATGTTAAAAATTTATTTAATGAAGCAGCAATAGTTTAGTAAACTTGAGCTATTCATATATAAAGCACAAGGGACGTAGTTAGAGACTAGAGAAAAGACCAGGGAGAGACTAGCTCTGTTAACATTCACGCCATTGTACACCAGGGCTGGACACACGCGATTTTATAGCAACATATGTGAGAACGCACGAGCTGCCCTGTGGTCTAATACATAGGAAACTGTGTGGTCATACTCTACATTACTTCACTCTTCCTAGCTCAAAGAGTCATCCTAACCTAAGTCTTCATGATTAGCGTTCCAAAATAATATATCCTTTTGGGTGACTCACACCTTCACAACTAACTACTTTTATGGAAGTGACTTGAAAAAGTCTGATCATGAATAGCTATAATTAGCCAGCATCCTAGAGAAAAATACCTCTAAGCATTCGCAAAAATTCACTGGTGTTCCATCTGATAGAAGTTTTAACTTAGTCATTACATAGAGCATTATGTTGGCTTACATTCTGTACTTCCATTACTACTAAAAGTAATCTATGCTTTCTTCTGTTAAAAGAGATTAAAGCATTAACTAAAATTGTAAATGTGGTTATCTCTTACATTAAATATTGTTAATAAAATTCTTAAGCCAAATAGGATTTTTCTTATAATGGAACACCAGTTAGCTTCGTATTTTTAAACTAGAAGTCTTGGTTACAAAGGACCAAAAGCTCTTTAACTGATGCCTGCTGTCTGGGGGATTCTGAACTCAGTCTATTTTTGCCTACAATCTTGGGGCCATAAACATTTTTGTTTACAGAAGAGAACAACAGATATAACTGTTCAAGAGGTGTAACTCAGAATATCTAGCTAAAAATCCTTCACTTCCAGGGGCCCAATTAAGAATTGCTGATGTAAAGCATCCTTTAGCATATATTTTGCTTAAAACAAAGTGGAATGTTTATATGTAAAAACTTCATCCAGCAAGTAGATTATATCAGTAATTTCACTACTTATAACTATTTTCTAAGGCTCAACATCATTAGTTATTTTCACAGTTATCCAAAATACATAATATGATGACTACTAAAGTTACAGCTATAATTCTGAATGGGAGTTAAAAAAAAAAAAGAACGAAGTATAGAAAGAATTACTAATCTATTATTTTAATGCAACAGAACCAGTAAAAAAATCATTCCAAAACTGAGATTAAAAAAACTAAATGTATTTTTTAAGATATTCATTAAAACACATTAGATACCTGCTTGCCAATTTAACTACAGTAAGTTTCTGTGTTTTGTAATGAATTGGTAATTTTAGGTAATGGCTTTCATAATTCTAAGCACTTAATTTGCCAAAATAAGGCTTAAAATGAAATTCATGAAATGGTTTACATTTGTTTAACCTGATCTGATACAAATTTCTAACTGACAATAAAAAAGCATAATAATATACATAGATGAAGCAAAGTAGTTATCATATCTGTATGATCCAGACATTGCCGACATAAACAGGAACACAGTGATTTTCATAAACTCTTACATTTTTTGTACTTACACTTCCCCTAAATTTGTACCTCTGGCATGTTTAGAATTAGGCTGTACAATGAACTGTGGAGCAGTAAATCTCTAGAGCCAGTATAATTACACCAATTAGCCAAAAGAGGGCGCAGACAGAACACAACTAGACTTCATGTGTTCCCTAGGAAACTGCCAGCTGGTTTCTTTCAAGTCACTGCTCAAGAATTATAAACACACTTAGGCGTGCTAACTTGAGCATACTGAAAGTTACCGCATAAGTATATATAGATATGCTTTAGTATAGATTCTTACATAGATTGTTATACAGCATCTCTGCCATTCAAACAAAATAAACAGATGCCTTGCTTTGCGTATCGGTTTGTACCCCAATAATTGTGAGGAACCAGATAGAGGGATCAGGACAGGGAAGGTAAAGAGAAAATAGGGAAGAAAATGTGCCCAGAAGTGGTAAATCTAAGAAAAACAAGAATCCTCAGAGTGGGAAAAGGACCACCTCTGGCTCCCATTACTGAGACAGAGACTGGCAATGAACATCTCCAGGTATATACCTTTCAAAGTGACTACTGCTACTATGTGAAACATAAATATGTCCATAAAGCTCTTTAGGGGGTCTACAGTTGGTTTTGCTTTTCCTCAAGGTTCTCACTTGACAGAAATGTATACAGCATAAGGCATTTCACTGATATCTATCTACATATCTACACGTTACTTCCCTATAACAGTTCTGTCAACAGACCAATGTGGTCACTAGGTTAGCCTGCACAAAACCCAACCCAGCTGCCTGACACAAACATACTAATTGTGTGGTTCATTAAGCTCTATAAATATACATCTCATATTAAATTTACTATGCATCTTATCAGCACCAATAAATATTTTCATCTGCCACTTCCAAGTTTTTAAATAATAAAGCACTGCAGTCAAAACATGAAAGACATGGTATTTGTATCTCTGAGAACAGCTTACTCAATTATTTTAGAAGGTATTTACAATTCCTGAAAGAACTAACTACAGTAGAGTTAACTGGCTGACAATGGAAATCTTCTGTTTCATGATTTCTCAGATTTGACACCTTACTCTCAAAACTAACAGGAAAATACTGGTATGTTGCAAGAACAAAAGACCGCTTTAATCTTCTCTTCAAGGGAAAGAGTGTGAGGACATAAATCACTGAAAAGGATATATGGATTTTGCAGTATTCTAATGGAAAAAAATGTAAAAGCTGAATTTTTTTCAAAGCATGCTAAATGTCTTTTCACACAAATCTTCTATGCTCTCCAAGAGACCATCACCATTAGCAATTTAAATCTGTATAAGCTAACGATAAATATAGATCATTATATTTTCTTATTTTACGGTCATTTCCTAACATTAGGTACCAAGTACAAAAGGTCTCTCAATCCAAATTTATAGTTGGCCAATTAAAATTTCGTTTCAATTTGGGTGATTATAGGTACACAAAAATTACTTACTTTTACTAGCAACTTCCTATGAATAAAATTTCACTCTTAGTTGGCCAATATCTATTACATATAAACCTTGAGTGTGTGATTTCAGAGCTACTAGTAGGCAAATAAAAGTAAAAAGTATATATTTGTTTTTCAAAAGCACAATATTCCTCTTTATACTGTACATTATATATTATCTAGTTATACTAGCATTTTAAAAACATATGCATTCTAATATAACCATACTAGAAAAGGTATCTGTGGAATTATTGCAAATTCTCTACCCTTTTTGCTCATCAAAATCTTAGCGTAAAATAGAATACATGCCCACTTGGTGAAAAATTCCGCCATGGAGCAATTATTTTAACAATAACCAACAATTACGTCAGTATAGGGAAAAGAAATGGAAAAGTTAATATGGAAAAGAAATTAATCTTTCCTTGAAAATAAGGTAGGTAGTTGTTTTATTTTAGTGGCCTTTTTATTTTGTTTTTGGTGAAGAGAAAAACAGAAAAATTAGAAAGCTACTTCTAAGAAGACACTGCCTTTTTTCTGTTGTTTTTGTTGTTTTATTGTTTGTTGTTCAATCCTATACTGCATTAAAAAAAATCCTGCAGCACATATATAAAAGGCAGTATTATTTAAATTATTATGCATTTGAAAAAGAAGATTTACATATAATAAAAGGTGTATCAACTTTTGTAAACCCAAAGAATTAAATTCAGATTTGGTGAGTACTGCTTGAGAGTAAAAAATTCAAATAAACATCTGAAATTTGCCATAAATTAAAATCTGTAACACTGTCAGTACTAAAAAAAATTATGTACAATTATTTTATCTCAATCACTGCCTTTTGGGTTTAGTAACAAAAGCATTTAAAGAAATCCCTGCGGAAAGCTAATTTGAAAGTAAACATGCTTTAAAACTTAAATATAGATCTTGTATTAGTCCCACAACAGGATCAAGATCACTATTAAAATAAAGCCTGGGGCACATTATGATGCCTAAGATTGGTGGGTGGATTTTAATTGACTTGAAGACTGTCATAGTTCTATTATCAGAAAACCTGTAACGCACTTCCAGCATGGAGGACCCATCTGTGCCCACCATCCATCTGTTTAGACGTGATTGGCAAAGTGGTAGGGAACTCGCAGTGGTTGCCTCTGCCTGAAAGGAATAAACCACAGGATCTTCCAACGAGTGCCAAAAACTTCTGAGAAGGTCTGCTGCCATGGCTTTCGGGGCCTCGATCTACAGAAGACAGCATTATTAGTGAAAGACAGCACTCCCATGGTGCACTTCAGTCAGCTAAAACAATGCAGGTTGGCTGGGGATCCATTACTGGACTCTGATGAATTGTGTCCCAGCATTACAAATACAGCTTTTCTTTCATTATGGCATGCAGCTGAGTTTTAACTCTGGATAGCAGATATTGTATCTGTGTCGTCAATCAACCTAGGGGAACTTTTGAAGCAGAGGAGAATCTCAGGATTAATAGAATGTGTGTCAACAACACAGTAGCAAATCTCTTTTGATGTACTTTTGGGACAAATGATTTAACTTACTCTAGTTATACAAGGAACAAGAACGACCAGTACTTATTTTGTTTGAAAACTATCATGGCTTGAAGACCCCAACTGTAAGACTGGGATACACTTGTCCAGCTCAGGCCTTGGACAAGGCACCAAGAAAAAGCCATCATTATGTTATCTTTCCACTACATGCACGCATTTTTCACATGTGGCCAGCTGTTTCCATTTTTCAATAAGAGCACTACAGACTTCATTTTTATACTTACATTTCTTCACAACAGTTTGACATCTTTTCAATGGATGTTGTATCCTATTAAAAATTAAAGAAAAATTATATTCAGATTTAACAAAGTTATCAAGACTTTAGTCTGTATCTCTGATGCTTTTCATCATATTCAGCGACTAAAGATTTAAACAGTTTACATATGGGTACTAAGAATTTTAAATTAACTGCATATATTGCTGAAATTCCCCTGACAAAAACAGAATGAACATTATATTGTGCCAAAAAAAAATGTATTCGATTACAAAACCTCACAAAAATTGAAGGAGCCTCACTTTATTAAAATATAACCTTTTATTACATTTGCCTTGAGAATTCTTTCAAAAGTGTAGGATCTATTTCTAATTCAACTGCCAGTGAATATGCGCTACAAAATAAATACCAAAGTGACAAGTGAAAGGCACTTAATAAACAGGAAACTTCCAAGAGCTAGAGTGCTACTGGTTCTGGATTTCTATAAACAAACACAAGTTCAACAGGGCAATCCATGCATTTGCCTTATTACAGTATCTATTACCCTGAAAGGTAAAGTGAAACTCTTTTTTTTCCCCACAGAAACATCAGTATCTTCATAATACAATTTCTTATTCTATGTTTTCTATAAAGCTCTCACACAAATATGTCAGCAAAGCAAGTCAGCAAAGAGAAGACTGCTTCTAGACATGCTGGTTCCATTCATATATACAGAAGATCTATCACTAGACTGAGAAATAAGTAATAGCCAAATGATCAGAACACAAATTAGACAATCTTATTTTAAATCTACATTTACACTTTCAACACACTTCAAAGTAGTACAAAACAAAACATGTTCTCTGAAATACCCAAAAGAGTTAGAGAAGCTTTCCTCTTATCCTTAATAGCTTGCTCACAGGCGGCAGGTGAACTGTACTGTTATTAAGCAGTCGTATTCATGCAACTATCTGGGGCAGCAACTCCAATCCCAAGAATGTCTTTGGCTGCAGAACTCTCTTCCAATGATACTAGTAAAAAGCACTTCGACTTTAAAAAATCTCTTTACGGAAGTGACATCAACATCTCACAATATTAAGTTCTTAATGTATGAACAGTTGAATAACTATGGTTAGCCCACATATGAGAAAATAAATCTAATTTTTTTAGATGACAGAGTAATCAATGGCAGTGTTTTGTTTCCATATTTCCCAGGAATTTGTGACAAGATTGTAGATTAGCCACATATTCCATATTCATCAGTTTTCCGATCATGCTTTGAAATTCATGGTATCCAATGACAAGTCTATTTATAATTAACTTTTCTCAGTTCCGTTGCATAATTTCCTCAAAATAATGTTTTACTTTGTGACAACACAGTCTGCAAATACATGAGAACCTTGAGCATGGGCTTAGAGGAAAGCTGGGCCTCTGCTCCCACATCTGTAGAGAAAGTGAAGGAAGTAATTCTAACGGTTTCCTGGCACTGATGGGTGACAGGATGCCCCAAAACAAGGAAGGCAACTTGTGGAAGGCAACTTGTGCAAAAATGCAAAGGAAAAGATAGGACAGAAGTCTGTCAGTGCTCTTAGGACAGGTAAATAACTGGATGCAAATGGATAATACTTAAAAACCATTTTGAGAGAAGAAAGGCAATTACAAAGTCAGACTACATAGCTAGAACTGTAAGAAATTTTTTACTATGCATAAATTTACAATCTGATTAAAACTTTGAGGAACTTATTTGTGGTGATAAAAGATTCATCTTCAAAGATTTTGGATTTAGATTTCATGTGGGAATAGCTCTTATTTTCAAGTGCTTTGACACCTTTCCAGAAACTGGTTCAAGAAATAAGTAGAATACTACCTGTTACGTGACCATAAACAGATGGTTATTCTATCGAGGAATGTGATGTTTGCCATGACTTTCTCAACAGGATTTGCAAGGCTAGCCAAAGAAGGCCACTATTTTCCCTCTAGAAACAGCAAATGCATAACGCTCTGCAACCCAGCTATCAAGAATACGGTGATAAGAACAACGTGTATTTTGTATCTGAACAACCAAACAGGTCACAGACATGTCACTGGCACTTACAGAGTGTACTCAGAGCAACACAAGTTATCATACCATCACATTCGTAAGCACAGCAGGAATTGCAAACTAGAGGAGCAGAGAGGCTACTACCAGCAGGAATGCTGAAGCCAGAAGTTATTTCCAAAAGTGACAAATGAGGTTTAATATAATTTTTAGGTTTATTTATTTTGAGAGAAAGCACGCGTACACAAGTGGGGGAGGGGGCAGAGAGAGAGGGAGAGAAAGAATCCCAAGCAGGCTATATGCTCTCAGCCCAGATCAAGTGGTGCAAAATCTCAGGAACAGTGAGATCATGACCTGAGTCAAAATCAAGAGTAGGACACTTAACCGACCAAGCTATCCAGATACCCCTAATATACTTTTTGTTTGATGAAGCTGGGGAAATGTAGTATATTTTAGAAAAAAATGACATTTTCAGTACATTTAAAATAGATTTTGGTGTAGATAGTTGAAGTCAATATAAAATATTCAATACCATTAGTGACCATCAGGAAATGTCCAATAAGATAATTGCCAATGACCAATAAGATAACCTTCAAGGAGTATAATTTATAAATTCTTAGTTCTTTATAAAACTCAACTATCCAGAAAAATTTATTCTTCAAGGAATGACAAGAAACAGGGTTTTATACTAGGTCATCTTCAATCAGGATATCTTACCTTCAGAAAAATATTTATGTCACAATGACAGTCTAATGATCAAAATATCTAAGACTTCCATCAATCTGCATAACTAAGAGATACAGGAGAATGCTTTCCTATATATAAAAACTGAAAAGTTTATTTTCTAAAAAAGAATAAACTAGAAACAGCAGGACTTATATATGGGCTATACCTATTTTATAAAGCTATACTTTATCTTCTCCTGCTGGCTGATCTTACCCTAATGATCAAGTTCAGTCTAAGAGAATAAGTTAAACTATCCTAACTAATGAGATTATATCTGAAATAGTGGGGAAAAAGTTCCTAGCAGACTGGGATAGGAAAGTACTTATTGTCTGTTGGAAAAAGTAGGAAGAGTGGAGGGCAAAGAGCAAGAATTTATTACCAGACAATTAGCCCTCTTGGAACAGACAGCTTGATGATCCAATCCATTCAACCGACTCATCCTGCTTTGAGTTCACCAAGCAACACTGCCATGTATGTTGTTGTATAGGACAAGGAATATGCTGAAAGTCCTTTGGTACACCTGACGATTCCACATAAGGAAATAAACAATGTGGTTTATATGACCAATGCTTTTGAGTCTGGAAGTCGAAGTCATTGCCTTTGGGCCTAACTCCGGAAACATTTTCAAAATGGAGTTTCTAGACCTGCCAAACTACAAACATGATGAAAGTTAAGAGCATTCTATCACAAAGACATGAAGACAGCTCAGTGTAGCCTCAACGATCACCTGAACTCTTTATTCTTCTTTTACTCTGCTGCACATACAATAATTCAATGACTGTTGAATTTAATCTGGAGTTAAAAATCACTCAGGAACTTTTTTCACAACTAGAGATCATATACCTGTTTTATCTATTACTAATGTCTACTAATTCTAAGACAGACTTTGGCTTGACTTCGTAGCACCTCTTATCAGTGAATGGACAGCAGTTCATTTAACTTTGTGTCTTCCATAGCACTTAGCAGTATACATTGTTCCAAATGGGTATTCGATGCATGTTTCCAGCACTCAACTAGCTGAACATGGACAGAAACAGTGTGATTGCTTAATTTTTTCCTTTGTAATCCAAAGAGAGAACATTTCCTGTTAATCATAGCTCTCCTCCTTTGAAACCGGAACTCAATATATTCTTCATTTGAAATAGGTGGTTCTTTAAGCCTCTATCCACCAATAGAGGACCAGCTATATCTTTTATTAGAAACCTGAAGTTCACATAAACATTTAGTCAATCATGGAACTAAAGTGAGAAGGCAGTAGATTTTACATGTATAGTCCCTGAAAATTTGTTTCCAAAATAATTCCTGTTCTTCTCTTCAACAAGCTACTTTCTGGCTGTATAAAACTTTATGAAAGTTACTAAAGCTTTGTATCTTAATTTTCAATTAAGACTTCCTTAGTCATAGATTATTATAGGGATTGAATGAGTCAATATAATGTTAGAACCCTTAATAATTCCTCAATAAGCAGGAGTCCTACTTTTTACTGATGTTGCCTACTATACTCTTTTTGAGAGGGCTTAGCAATATAATCTCAATTACATCAGAATGTAACTTTAAAAAATATGTTTAAGTAAAAAAGTGGGTTTTATAACGAACAATAAAATGACAGGGCCAACGGGAGACTACATGGATAAAATGCAATGTCCACAAGGGACTTACAATCCAGCTGAGAAAATAAGTACTATGTACATAAACAATGATTCATTTACTCATCTAACCATTTATCAAAAATCTACTGAGGACCTATTACAACACAGTCCTTAGGATCAAGGAGCTTGACAGTCTAGTGAAAGTAGACAAGTATACAAGATAACTATAGAAGAATATACAGAGAATGCCAGCAAGAATGGTTATATGCAATAACATATTGTATAAGTAAGCCTTAAACTAAATATTTGAAACAGCTGGAAACTGCAATCAACCCTCTAGGTCAACTAGGTCAACAACTCTAGGTCAACTACTCTTCCATTTTTAATACAAAATTATACCTGCAGTAAGATTTTTGGTTACCAATATAAGTAAGAGGGGCTAATGTGACTCTCTGGCTGAGATTTAGGGAGTAACTAATATACTGACGGAATGTGCCAGAAGCCTACAAATCTTCATGGAAAAGATCTACAAATTAACTAGAAATATAGGATTCCATGTTTTCTCCAATTCTACAGTAATGTTTTAAATCAGATTTTAAAAGTGCATGTAGATACAGAACATGAGAAAATTACATCAGAATATAACTTTTAAAAATATGTTTAAGTAAAAAAGTGCGTTTTATGTGAATGTGGAAAAATTGCAAGTAAACTGAAAACTCAAAGCTTTAACTGCTTTCCCCAAAAAGAAGCATTGTTTTAATCATTCAAGCAATTAGTAATGCTTTGAGAAAATTAAAATGCAGTATTCCTATGGAAGAAATACAGTTAAATAGTTTTAATTACTCAATGTTATCAGAAATATAGAGAAGTTACAACATTGAGCAGAGAGATGATACAATAAATATATTTTTCACACAGGAACATATTATTCTAAAGAGCAATATAATTCCACACATAATAAAAAAATGCTTTTTATATACTATGCAATGTAACTTAGTATGTATTGCAACTAATTCTTTGGCATGGGAAAACCCAGGTTCTAGAGTATTCTATGTATTCAAAGTTCAACGAAATAGTAAATAGCCAATATTAGCATATAATATTAAGAGCATAAAAGAAATCATATTCTAAATTGTAATGATTTTTCTAGGTTTTTTAAAGCTACTGAGAAGATACTTCATATAATATTACAAGCAGAAGTATTCTATTAGAAATATTTTGTTTTTATTAAACAAAAAATACAGAAAACAAAATGCTATATACAGCACCCTTTATAGAAATATAAGTGAGCTGGGTTCAGCATAATTAGCAATAATTTCCTTATTTGCAATGGTGATTTAGAGTTGAGTAAACCAAACATAATCTGTACAGATATTGTACTGAATGCCACTAACTCACATTGATTCAGTGGGATACCTGGCAAAATTTAATTATAAGGATTAATAATCTCAGGACCACATTTCTGGGTACATAGTAAATGGCAGGTAAGCCCACTAGTTGTCTGATTAAGGAGAACACTATTTAATACATTATCTCACTTAAACTAATTTAACATTTTGAACATAAGATACTTTTCACTGCATAAGATAATGAAGTTAAAATTACCACCCCTGCATTTGTGATTCCTTCTGTATTTATTTAAGTAACCATGAGTTGGTATTTGGGGTGTGGGGGAAGGAAGGACATTTTCCCTTTTAATTTGACAAGCTTTACTTTAAGCTAGCTTTAGCAATTCAAGTAGAGTCCCACAAGAGTACCTATGAACAAATGCAAAAGCTCAATTTTTTTCCTTTGAGAATTTAAAAGCACAGCTAAATACATCTTCCCTGCTCTACCCTCAACCTCCCCACAACTGAGAAAAGCACGATGCTCCCGAGACACCATCAAAAGCTTAAGCTATTATATAAACTCCACGGTGCCCAGAAAACAAAAATGCTTGTATACAAAATTTAGATAAACTGTCAGAGCAGTGTCATGGTATACAATAGCTCACTGTCAGAACCTCAGCAGAAGGCGCTGTACCAGCTGTTACAGAGTTTCTTGATGAACCCTCTCCAAGTCCGGTGACTGAAAACATGACTAATACAATCATCCAGCACTGTGTGCATTGGTGCTCATCAGAATGGACATTATTCCGGGCTGTGTGTGAACTACTGCTCAATAAGAAATCCTGACAATACCAATTACATTAATAACAACATCACTATCCATTTCATTCGGAAACAGAAACAGAAAAAGGCCAAACAGGCTGAGTAAGGAATAATTAGAATAATCTGTTCCCTAAATAAAGAATGCTTCAAAGCAGACTGCCTTGAAGACATTTTAATTTCAATATCAATTTTGGAAAAATGTACAAACTTCTATTTAAACATGTCTAAAGTTAAATCTAAAAATAATCAAAGGTAATCCTTTAAAATTGGGTTTAAGATTAGACTATTCCACAGAAACATCTGGTTGTGTTGCGATCTTTTAACCTTGGAAATGAGATTAGAAATCCACTGTTTTTAAATTTAATTTCTAGTTATTTTATCTGGGTCACACATAATCTGCTCTTGCTAAGTCTAAAATGACATCAGATTATCATTACTGTGATTATCCTGTTACCTTCTATTATCAGGAAGAAGAGAGGATTTTCCCTCTTACATGAAGAGAAATGATATATTTATTCCAAGTAAGAATAGTGGGGGAAAAATTACTGAAAACTGAGGTCCTGCTTCCTCAAAATCTCAATCTAAACCTCAAAAAGATGGCATATGTTTTGTGTATTTGTTGTCTAACGGGCCTACATTCAAACTATGTAATGATGGTTTATATAATGAAATAATACTCCTACCAGTGTTTTCCCAAAATGCCTCTCTGCGGTACAGGAATAGGGGAAGGAGGAAGACTTTAGCGGAAGGATTCTATTTACTGTGACTCCTTCTCCTCCTTTTCTTTCTTATACTACTTGACAAATTCATCACTTTCTTTCACATTGTGAGAGATGCAGGAATTCAAATGATGACAAAAACATCCAGGTGTTTTGAAATGTCCTGTGGGTAGTCCTAATTTTTTCATAAAATGAAACCAGCAAGCATACTGTATTTAAATAGGTAAGCAAAATCTCTGTATTTTTAAACTTTAATTAAAATATTAAACTCTATTTTATTTAAATGCTAATTATTCATTAGATTTAAAATTAATACTGAAGTTAAATAACCTTAAATAATTAAGCCTTAAAGAGCCTTAAATCAATGTGAGGATGAGTGCATTCTGGAAATGTTCAAAAAAATTTCTTAATATTCCAAAAACAGTGACACTAGAAGTTCACCATGAAAGCCCAGGGAAATGGAATTAAAATTTACTGTAATTCTTCAAAGTACCTGGATTCAAGAGGAAGTGTTATAAGTGGTAAATAAAGAGTGGACTAGCAAATACAGTGTATACTTTCTCTTAACACTGCATTCTTTTTTGAGTGTTTCACAAATGTACAACTTCTACAGACCTCAGGACCGTCTAGTACAGAGTATCCTGAGAGGGTATTCTACATACACAGAAAGAAAAGAACCTACCGGAAAAAGCATTATATTAAAAAATGTGGTTTCTACTTAGTTTTAGAAATATCACACCAGGAAAAAAAAAAAAAAAAAAGAAATATCACACCAGAACCAACCTCCCTATCTTAAGACAATAAAATGTTGCTCAATATTATAGCGAAAGAAAAAAATCATGCAACGTGAAAAATATTAACATGTTGGTAGTATGGAATAGAGTCAGAACAGAATCTGATACTATACATTCTTTAAAAACCAACAAATTCAAAAAATAACTTTGTGGCCAACTCCAAAGCGAATGCTAAAATTTTAAAGTAGGGAATTCTTAAAAGATTTCGAAGGCTTTGCTGCCAAACCCTCCTCTCTGAAGCTTCTGGGGCTGCTACGTAAGAAAACTTGCTGCCCTTGGCTATTAACTCCTGACGGCCCTGTTGGTAACTTGTACTCCTAGCAGCAATGTCCCAAATGTCCATTTCTAGTCACTCATCATGAGAAACTGGAAAAGCCTGACAATTCCCACTCCAAGGGATAAAATATATACCAGTGAGTTTGGTAAATCCAAAGTGAAAATTCAAAAAACGCACGTATAATCTGGCAATTTTGGCATGACTTATCAACAGACTATAAAGTAACTGTGAATTAATATAAAAGTAGAGAAAAAAGAATTTAGGCAAAGAAAGACCTACTTTCATCTTCACCACTGTTACTAATACCATGCTATTTATCATCATCAGAGAAATCATAAGAGATATTAGAAAACACTTCAAGTTGAAGAATAAAAATATATTTAAACAGACATTACATGATCCATGAACAACCAATGAGCACATGAAGAAGTGTCCAATATCATTAGTCATCAGGGAAATACAAATTAAAGCAAGATGCTATTAAAACCTACCAGAGTGGCTGCAATTAAAGGCTGATACTAACAAATGTTGACAAGGATATGGAAAAACCAGAATTCTCGTACGTTGTTGGTGACAGTGCAAATGGTATTTGGGGAAAAGATTGGGCCGCTGCTTATGAAATAAGTGTCTACTAAGTGACAAAGCAGCTCTTCCTAGATGTTGACCCAAGAAAGTGAAACATGCTTCCACAAAAAGACTTGAACAAAAACATTCAGAACTTTATTCAGAATTGCCACGACCTAGAACCAAGCCAGCCCTCTTTGAATAGAATAGAGAAAGAAATTGTGGCATAGTCATACAGAGGAATACCACTCGGCAACGAAAAGGAATTATCACTACATGCAACAACATGGATCAAAACAGTATTATATTGAATGAAAGAAGATCCATATAAATGGGTACATAGGAAATTCTCCAGCCAGTACTAACCTATGGTGGAGAACAAAAGGACACCAACGGTGCCTCTGCGGAGGATGTGGACTTACTGATTAGGGCAGGAGGGAACTCTGTGAGGTGATGGTCATATTCGGTACTGTGACAAGGCTTTGGGTTGGGCTGTGCGCATCTGTCAGTGCTCCTCCAATACTAACCCTTAACGTATGCCTCTCACTGTATGTAAATTCTGCCTCATAGGAAAAACATGGAAACAAGCACTGAGCTCTAGTTCATGATTTGCATGGTGAACAATCTGATGCCTGCAATTTATTTTCCTATGTATCAAAACATATAACAGATTGATAGTTTGAAATGAGATAGAGTATTCTAACATGTTAATTGTGATTGGGTATTCATTCTAAAGTTCCTTAAAAGTTCCTGTGTGTTTAAAATTTTTCCTACAAAACCTGGGGAAGAAAGGTTATTAGGAGTACCTTATAAAATATGGAAACACAGGTTATACAGTAAATGTTTTCCTTCCATTTCTGACTGCATTCTTCCAGTTCAGAGGTGAGGATTAGGACTACCATCTAATGTGCCTTTCCAGGGGAGTCTGAGTACAGCCAGTGAGACAGAGATAGAGAGACAGCTATCTCCTGCACTGTTTCTTTTTTTGAAAGTTAACATTTTTATTAACCTTTCTTATTGATCAACGAGAAAAGGATACCTTAAGAAAATAGACAAAGGACATCAACAAACCATATACAAAATGAATAAAATTAACATTTAACTTATGCTAGAAATAGGCTCTTTTTTTGGGAAAGAGCTATATTGGCATATAATTCATACGCTATACAGTTCACCCATTTAAAGCGTACATTTCAACGGGTGTTTTTTTTAGTATGTTCACAAAGCCATGCAACCATCACCACAATCAATTTTAGGATATGTTCATCATCCCATACAAGAAATCCTGAACCCTTTAGTTCTCATCTCCAGCCCCCCTGGCTCTCCACCCTAGGTAACCACACGATCTCCTTTCTGTCTCTACAGACTTGCCCATTCTGGACATTTCATACAAATGGAATCATACAAATACATGGCCTTTTGTGACTGGTCTCTTTCATTTAACATGTTTTCAAGGTTCCACGTTGTATCATGTATCAGTATTTCACTTCTTTTAATAGCTAAATAATATCCACTGTATGGATATACACAATATTATTATCAGCAACAGATACCTGAATTGCTTTCAGTTGGGGCTTCTATGAATAATGTTGCTGTAAATATTCACGTATAAACTTTTGCATGGACATAGATTTCATTTCTCTTGGCTATGTACCTAGGAGTAGAATGGTAAGAGAAATGATAACTCTATGTTTAACTTTTAAAAGAACTGCCAGACTGTTATCTTCACTGTTTCACATCCCCACTAGCAGTGTGTGAGGGTTCTGATTCCTCCACAGCCTTACCAAACTTTGTTCTTATCCTTTTTTTAATGCAAATTTATCTATTTTTGAGAAAGAGCGAAAGCATAAGCAGGGAGGGGCAGAGAGAGAGGGAAACACAGAATCTGAAGCAGGCTCCAGGTTCTGAGCTGTCAACACAGAGCCTGATGCGGGGCTTAAACCCATAAACCGTGAGATCGTGACCTGAGCCAAAGTTGGACGTTTAACGGAATGAACCACCCAAGCGCCCCTCCTTTTTTTATTATAGCCATCCTACTGTGTGTGAAGTGGTACCTCATTACTGTTTTGATTTTCATTTCCCTGATGACCAATGATGTTGAGCATCTTTTCACGTATTTGTTGCCCACTAGTATAACTTCTTTGAATGAATCTCCATTTACATCCTTTCAACATGTTTTAATTAGGCTGTCTTTTTATTATTTATAGCTCTTAGTCTAGACATAAAAGCCCTTTTCAGATACATGATTTACAAATATTTCCTCCCATTCTATGACCTGCCTTTTCACTTTTTCATAGTGTCCCTCTGAAACACAAAAGTTACAGTTTTATTTATCCATTTTTTTCTTTGGTTGTCTTGCACATTTGGTATCCTATCTTAGACAATATTTCCTATTCCAAAATTTACTTCTATGTTTTCTCCTAAGTGTTCTATAATTTTTAGATCTTACATTTAAGTCTATACTCCATTTTGAGTTAATTTATGTAAATGGTGTGAGGTAAGGGTGCAACTTTATTCTTTTGCATGTGGATATCTAGTTATCCCAGCAGCATTTGTTCAAAAGACTTATCCTTTCCCCATTGAATAGTTTTGGCGCCCTTGATGATAATCAACTGACCATAGATATAGGTCTCTGGACTTTCAATTCTATGTCATGTATCTATATGTGTTTCCTTATGCCAGTACCACACCTTCTTGATTACTGTTACTTTATAGTAAATTTTGATACATTTTTTTAACCATACATTTCCCGCCCCCCCCAACATACTCTGGTAAACACTTTTCATACACAATATATATGTCATACATAGTATAAAGGAGATCTTTTGTAACACACACCTTTATTTACATCCATATGAATAAAATAGCTTCTACAAAATAAATGGGTAGAAGTTGATCAAAAGGACTGTGCATTTTACCCTCCTACACTGTTGGTAGGAATGTAAACTGGTACAGCCCCTCTGGAAAACAGTGTGGAGGTTTCNTGACAATTTACCTTTAAAAGAGGTTACACCAATTCACATCCCCACCGACAATGTATAAGAAAACCCTAACGCACATCTTCTACAATGCAGTCTGTTACCAAACTTAAATACATATTTGATATAATTTTTCTCACTTCTTGAACTTTTCTGCTGTGGTAAATCTCACATGGTTAATAAATTCATGCAAAAAAATAAAAATTACTAATAAAATGTTTCTACCAGCAACTCCATTTTTTGGAACTTAACTTAAATAGTTTAAAGTGGAAAAGAGATGTTCAAAGTAATGTTATTTGTAATATAGAGAAAAATGATTACACACTAGATGCTGATCAACAGGAAAACTGTTCATTAAAATATGGTATTTTCACTGGAGTATATCCAACTACTAAAAACTACTAAAAACAAACACGAAGTCCATAGCCACACAGAAATACATTAATTTTTAAAAGCAGGATACAAAATTGTACCTATCCTCTACACAGACTGATTTTAACTACTTTTAAATTACACAGGCATGTGGAAATGAAAACATAAATGACTATGAGGAATTCTCTCCTTTAATTGCTAAACTTTTTGTAACTTCTTGAATTAAGTTCATAATTAGGGAATGTGTTCATAAATACATGACTTTACATTTAAAAAATATATACTTACTGTGATGATGCCAATTAGTTGAGTATAAAAAAGTCCAGTTATTCCAACTAACATAGTAATGCCCATAAAGGCAGCTAGTCTCATTATGGCCAATTCATGTCGAACAACAAAGAGGTCCTAAAGAAGAAGAAAAAACAAGGTCTTAAAAACAAATTGAAAAGTTACTTATTGTTTCAATGTAGCAGTCAAGAATTAACAATAAATTATTATCTTAAAAAATATTCTCCCCTTTTTGAGTTTATTTCATTTAATACATAAATATTTGAAAATTTCAGAAATAATTGTTTTTAACTCATAGTAGCAAATTGAAAAATAGGATTTTTACTACTCTTGTGTCAAAAAGACTGAATCCTAAAGTGGCAAATTAGCCACGCTCATTTACTATTAGCAGCAAAAACCATGAAACCATAGTGTATAATCTGTGGTTACACAAAAGAAAATTTTATTATTATACTGCTAAAAAGCTTGAATGCACCAGCCTGTTTCATAATTTTAAAGTTCAAGTGATCAAGACACCTACAGGTGATGTCACTTAGTCAAAATGAGGGGAAATATAAATAAGATCATGTGGACCAGCTCTTAAGCCCACTTCATTCATTCATTCATCCATTCACCCAACCCCCACTGCTGAGCACTGCACTTGGTAACAGAAAAGTAAAAATAAGAAAGATATGCCCATGCCCGGAAGAAGTTACAGCTTACTTAGAGAACCCAACTTTGCAAAACTCCAAAACAATGTAATATATATGCTGTAACAGGGGCACATGCAGAAGACTACACAAACACCAAGCAATGCCTAGACAGGAAGGAGAAATGGGAATGCTGTGAGGAAGAGTAGATTTCCTGGCTCAGAGCACAAAATAAGTGTCTTGAAAGTGAACCCAAGAAAGCGGAAGAAAGACAGGAAAACGAGAAGCATTTCATGTACTCTGTTACCAAGCAGACAGACCGGAGGAGTGAAAGGGAGGGAAGAAACAAAGACTTCTGGAAATCTGTCGCTGGGGCAAAGCTCTGGGATAATACTGCCACAGTGGACAGAAGCAACAAAAGAAGGGAAGGACCCCCAAAACATAACCACCCACGTGCTTCTTAAAAACTGATTCAGGTGAATGCTTAAAGGTATCCTGGCAGCAACATCAAAAAGAGGGAGGTCACCGAAGAGAAGGAGCTTGTTTGAAACAAAGAACTGACGTTTTTCTGTGCAATGCAGTGACCACCCACCAGACTCAAGCAAAACCCTGATTCCACACCCAAACCACTTAATTCATTAGCCTGGAGAAACTTAAAATTCACCAAGAGACTTTAGGTGCCGTGTAGCAGTCATATATTAGGCAGTCATCTCAAAAGCATAGTGAAAAGAGCCTCATGTGGAGTCTTTACAAAACATATAAAGGTGGAGCTATGCCGTGAGTTCTGCTATAATGCTGTTGGAAAACACGGATTTGTTCCAACATGGTTGACACACAAAGCAACAGTGTGAGCACAGCAAGAATTCTGGTTTTGCTTACATGTGATTTTATCTGGAAGGAAACCCTGGATGGACAGGAAAACTGCACTCAGCTCAATCAAGGCATGTGGGGACACACATCACACATGCACACACCCCAACACCTACCATCTACCTCAACTGTTTGTGTCATGGGCCACATTCATCCACATCTGGTGTTACACACTTTCCCTCTGATTCCAGATGATTCCCCTTCTGTCAGTACTGCAAACCCTTCTGATGCCCATCTCCACAGCAACATGGCAGGTCCCTTCTAAGGGAAAGTGTCATGTTCAGTGCAGTACTTATGTATTTAACTATTTAACGTGTGTGAAACTGTGCTGCTGTTTTTATTAGGCTCTGACCTTTTGAGTGTCACTGACAAAGTTTCTGGGTGTCATGCCTTCATTTTCCCATAAGCCCTTTAGTCTGCATTGCATAATTCTGTATAGTTTGCCAACTACAAATAACAAATGTTGGGGATGATGAAACTGAAATATCTAATTCTAATGTTACATTTATTATTCACTTGGTTGCACATTTATATTTAAGAGTATTTGTGTGAAACGGTAAATACTTTGAGAAATTTCTTTTTAGCACTCAACATGTTCAAAATACAATGGCATTCCAAGTTTACACACACATAATTAACATCTTCAGTACTAAATCCAAATCTTAGTCACTTAGCACTGTTCTTCAGAACACATCTTAGATTTTTTTTTTGATGAAGCACTTCTGAGATTTAAAAACTGGCTTGAGAAACTTCATCCAAACCACAAGAGCACACTTGCTATTCAAGACCTTTACTACACAGTCAGTGTTATAGCTGAATATGTCTCCCCCAAAATTCCTATACTGACGTCCTAATCCCTAGAGAGTCTCAGAACATGACAGTATTTGGAGAGAGGGCCTTAAAGAGGTGACTAAGTTAAAACAGTCCCTTACGCTGGGCACTGATCCAATCTGAATGGTGCCCTCATTAGAGGAAATTCAGAAACACAGACACATACTAGGGATACTCAAGCACAGAGGAAAGACCATGTGAGGACACAGCAACAAGGTGGCCCATCTGCAAGTCAAGGAGAGGCTTCAGAGACCCCAAACCTGCTGACTTCTTGCTCTTCAACTTCTAGCCTCCAGGACTGTGAGAAAATGATGTTCTGTGGTATTTTGTTACAGCAGCCCTAGCAAACTGATATAGTAACTGTATTTGTTTATCTTTTCATTTTTCCCATTTTTTGTTAAGAAATATGCTACATCCAGAAAATGCCCAAGGTGTAAGTTCAGTTTAGAGAAACGTAATGGGACCCTCTCAGGAATGAGGACATTTGAAACCATCCAGAGCTTTCATCTATGCATTCCTTCCCTGTCACATTTGCGCCCTCCTCCCTACCCTGAAGGTAAAGCTTGTGGATTCATGCTTCATACCACTTGGATACTACCATGTTTTAGTTGTACACTGCACACATCTTCTTCTACACGGAGTCCACCTTTACACTTTCTTTATGGCATATTTTGATAACTCCAAGTGCTTCAATTTAGTCCAATTTATCGATCTGTCCCTTTAGTGCTTTTTATTCCCTGTTGATGAAGCCTTTCCCAACCCCAAGGTAATAATGGCATTCTCCTATATTATCATCCAAAGCCTTAAAGCTTTACACTTTTGCCTTTCACATTTAGGCCACTAATCACATGGACTTGATGTTTATTCTTTTGTGTACAATGAAATACAGGGTCTGAACTGACATTTGCTCTATGGATATCCAATTGTTCCAGGACGGTTTATTTAAAAAGCTCTCCCTTCCTCTGTGATCAGAGGTCAAGTGTCCATATGTGCATGAGTCTGCTGTAGACTCTCTATTCTATTCTCTCAGTTTGTTCACCCCTGTACCAGTGACTCACATTTTCATTACCATGGCTATCTAACTCCATACCTAACAGGCCAAGTCATCCCTTCTTGTTTTTTTTTCAAGAATGTTTCGGCTATTCAAATCTGTATTTCCAGAAAATTTTTAAATTAGTTTTTCAAGTTACAATACACAATCACACACAGACACACATATATTGTCTCCATTAAGCTTCACAATTTCCCCCCAAAGTTCATGTACTTTTTTTGGTCATACTTAATGTGAGAAACTTCCTGTTTCTTGATTCTATTATTAATGGCTTTGCATTAATTTCATTGTCTAAAGGATTATCTGCATACAGGGTTTTTTTTTTCCCTAATCTGTTAATGTAACAAAAATACTGACTGATTTTCTAATGTACAACTGCCTTTCATCTAAGATAAACCCAACTTGATCAGTCTTGTTTTACAGAATCAGATTCAGTTTGCTAATATCTTGTGTAGAAGTTGTTCACCTATGATCATCATCAGACTATCTATTATTTTCTTTCTTATCTTTGCTATCTTATGCATTCACATATGCTATACACATGAAATAAGTTGGGGAGAGTTCCCTCTTTTTCTGTTCTTTATAAAAGAGTTTGTATAAGACTGGACTTATTGTTTCCCTTTACATTTTATAGAGCTAGAACTCACTGGTAAATCTGTGAATAGTCTTTGCAAATGTTTTAACTACTCATTCATGGTTACAGAACTCCCTATGTTTCCAATTTTTCTCAAAGCAATTTTCTTCTTAGAGCTATACTATGCTTATGATCAGGAAACTCGCTACTGTTAAAGATGTCAACTATCCAAACTAATGTAGAAAATTAATACAATCCCAATAAAAATTCCTCACCCGCAGAGCACAGTCTACTATTTTGTTTTGATTTGTACAAATTACTAAGTAAGCAGTTTCTAAATTTCATAGGAACAAACAAAACACAACAAATACCAAACCACTCCTACATATAAAGAAAAAGGCAGGAGGGTTTGGTTTATGGCATGCATTCTTAATATAGGTAATATTGCCCCCAAGGAGAGAGAAAATTGGTCCCTTCAGTGGGGAAGAAAATCACTTATTTCAATAGTTTTGTGGCCATACACAAATCAATCCTACCTGACAAAAATCTTATTTGATTTCATAGAGGGCAGTGGAGGAAATGTCTTAAAAGGCTCTTGAGGGAGCAAAAAATAATGAAAAAAGAGGAGTCGTCAGTGGTAACAAGATTTGTTATAAAACTACAGTTATAACAGTGGTACAATCACCCGGACAAATAGACCAAAGGACTAGAAAAGAACCAGAAACAGATACACACACATATGGCCTGGTTTATGACAAAGATGGCACTGCAGAGCAGAGTGGAGAGAATGATCTCTTTAATAAATAGTGCTAAATCAATTGGCTATCCATCTCTGAAAAAAAATGAAACCCTGACTCATACCTCATGAGAAATACAAAAATCAATTCCAGGTGGAAATATAAAAAATATGATACTTGGAAGACAACGTAGGAGAATTCTATTGATGATCTGGGGATAGGAAAAGACTTTTTAAATTGAACGCAAAAAACACTCCAAAAAGGAAAAGACTGATGTTGGAGTGCATGAAAATTAAAAACTTCTGTTCATCAAAAAAGGCCATCAACAGAGAAAGGGCAAGCTGTAGAGCAGAAGATAATTGACAACACATACACTCAAAAAAGAACTCAAATTTAAAAATGCCCTATAATTATTAGAAACAAAACAAAAATTACTCCCCCAGAAGGAAAATGGTACACACAGGTCACTTTAATCCTGTCAAGGGTCCCCCCCACCACCAAACAGACAAAATACTTAAACAGGCACACTGCGCAAAACACGATATTCATGTGGTCAGTAAACATGTGAAAAGGGGCTCAATATCATGAGTCATTGGAGAAATGCAAATTAGAGCACAATAAAGTACTGCTCATCTCCACCAAAATAGCTAACTTTAGGAAGACCTGAACAAGTATTAGGGAGGCTGTGAAGTACCCTGAACTTACATTCTCTACTAGTGGGGGGTTAAATTCATAGCACCACTTTGGAAAACTGTTTAATGGTAACTAAAGAACCATGGATATATCCTTTGAACACTACCACTCCTAGCCATAAGTCCAAGTGAAACACACACACACACACACACACACGCAAGAGACATGAACAAGGATGCTTTCCCACACCATTATTTGTAACTACCTCAAACTGGAAATGATGTAAATGTCCCCATCAATAGAATGGAGAAATAAGACGTCTTATATGAAACACAGCTGACCCTTGAACAACACTAGTTTAAACTGTACCAGTCTACTTGTACCCAGATTTTTTTACTATATATTTTCTTCTCCTTAGGTTTTTATTAAAAACATCTTATTTTCTCCAGCTTACCTCACTGTAAGAATACAGTATATAATACATATACAAAATATGGGTTAATTGACTATTTATATTATTGGTAAGGCTGCCTGCCAACAGTAGACTATTAGTAGCCAAGTTTTGGGGGAGTCAAAGTTATATATGAATTTTTTACTGCACAGGGGGTGGGCTCCCCTAACCTCTGCATTGTTCAAGGGCCAACTGCACCATGAATATTTATAGCAATATTCATTGCAATGAAAATGAACTGTATCTAATGTAACAAGAAGAACAAATCTCACAAGCATGCTCAAAGAGGCTTTGTGATAACTCACTGAGCTATATGTTTTTATTTTTGTGTAGTCCTCTATATGTGTTATTTTAGAATACAGAATATGGAACAAATGAAAGTTGCGATCATGAAATACATAAGATAAAAATATATATTATAATATAAAAATTCTTAATTTCAGAAACAGAAACAAAACTTTTTAAAAGACACAAAACAAAATGTAAAATAAACTTTGATTACATTATGGCCTGTAAAAGAAGACACACACAAAAAATGTCAAATAAGTTATAGAAAAGGACAGAAGAGACAGAAGGGGACAATGAGAGAGGAGGGGTCAGACTGGCTGTCTGATCTCATCTACCACTTTCTTCCGGGGCCACTCTGTTCCAACCAGATTCATCTCCTTGCTATTTCTCAAACATATCAAGCAAACGCCCACATCAGGGCTGTTAACACTTGTTCTTCTGGGCAAACTCCCCAGATATCCAGCTTTACTCCCTCACTTTCTTCAGGTCTCTGCTTAAATATCACCTTATTCAATAGAGACCCATACGCTTATTTTTACTCTGGCCTATTTGATTGTTTTTCCTTGACCAAACTACAGAAAATCCCAGCATTCCCTATCTCCTTCCTCTATTTTGTTTTTCCATAGTACTTAGCTGCATCTGATATAGATCTATTTCTTTATGTACTTACTGCCTGCCTCTCTCAGTAGTATGTACATTTCTTGAGGATAGGGACTTTTGCCTTTTTTTTTTCAACGAGGAGTCCCTGGAACCTAGACCCAGCTCTAGCTCACAGCAGGTTCTCAATGAGGGTTTTTGAATGAATAAATGAAAATGAGGAAGAAAGCTGATAAAAGAGCAGAATTTCCTCCCCCAACATGTGAAGAGGCAGAGTACCACTTACAGATACTGTTACACACATGCAATAGCAGAGAAAAACCCAGAAAAAGAAACACACAGGCAACAAGTACACAGACACACACGTCACAAAAACCAACAGAGGAAGAAGACAGGGACACTTACGTGAAAAAAATACTTCTATATTCCTATCGGGTAATCTTTTGTAATGATATCATTTAAACTTTCAAAATGTTACAAAACTAGAAAGCAGTGGGGGCATCACCTCTTGATGCAAGCTAAATGAAAATAAACCAAGAGTCAGATTTGGCCACTTATGATCTAGCATACATCTTCTAATACTTGGTCTGTGAATTCCTTGAACACTTTTCTTTCAATAATCTTATCTTCTATCCTAATCTAATCTCAATCCAAATTCTACAATTAACTCTGTATCCTATCTTTTCCCATAACTGTGCCCATGACATAAATGCAAATTCAAGCACAGCACACTCTGAATACTACCTCTCATCTTTCATGCCTAATTCCCTGTAGACATCAATACTAACAAATTCTCAACCTCAGTGGGACCTCAATGTGTTGACCCAACTACCAAACTATAATGGCCCACTTCTCAACACTTCCACCACCCTTATAATCATCCCATCTTTGAACTATATTTTAATAGTCTCATAGCTAGTCTTCCTGCTACCGTCCTTGTCCTCCCCCAATTTATTCTTCCTAGCAATCAGTTTTCTTTCTAAAATGTAAGTGACTGTACAACTAGGCTCAGTACTCTTCAATAGTTTCGAAAGTCCTGACTTCTGAAAATAAAATATCTCCAACACCCAACTCCACCCCTTACTGCTCTCAGTTCAGCTCCTCCTACCCTCTCCCCAACTTGCCCCACTCAAGATACACTGGCCTTCTTACTGCTCCTGAAAAATAGCAAACGTGCTCCCACCCCAGAGGGACTTGGCACTGGTTCTTTCCTCTCCCTGGAATGTTCTTCTTCCCAGTATCAGTGACTTGCTTGCGTTTCAGGTCTCCACTCCAGTGTCACTATTGAGAAAGGACTTCTCCGACTATATTATCAATCATTAATCTCCACCCGTTACCCCACTTTATTATACATCACAATACTTATCTTGCATATCATGTATTTGTTCATTGTCTATCTCCACCAATTAGAATATAAGCTCCTATTGCAAGAACTTTGTTTTAGTCACTGCTGCATCCTCAGAGCCCTGATCAGAGACCAGTGCACACAGTAGACACTTGACAAATATCTGTTAAATGACTAAATGAGTGTTCTTCATAATTTTTGAAAATAAACAACTATGCTTTACAAATGCAACTTTATATTATTATAAAATAATAAGTTTCTATTATCAATCAGTAGAAAGCAAGTTTTATTTATAAGCTATTAAGTAGTTTTCTGTGTTTTCATGAGACCAGTCTGAAAATTGACAATATTTGATGTATTTATGATCTTCCTCCTACTAAAAAGTTCCTCAACCTCAGCACAGGTGATAATCTGGGCCAAATCACTCTGTTATGGGGGACTGTCCTATGCATTATAGGATTTTTAGCAGGATCCCTGGCCTCCACCCACTAGATGCCTGGAACAATCTGTGCCAACCAAAAATGTCTCCTGACATGACCAATGAATGTCCTCTGGGGGAAAAATCTCCCTCCTTCACCCACTATCCTGCTCGAAGGGATTTGGTTTTCCCCGTTTTTCAAAAATGAAAATAGCTTATATCACAACTGAGATATCTGAAGCATGCAGATTTGAATTTTCAAAATGGCTTCATAACCAATTTCACATGCTGAAGTCACGTTCATGTGCCAGCTATTCTTGTATAAAATAAAATCCTGTTATATCCAAATGATTATCAACACTTTTGGAATAAGCCTTAGCTTAAGTTTTATCATTATATTCCAAAATGCAGGCAAAGAAATTACAGGACTATTCTCTACATCCCTCTCTCACCTCCAGCCCCTAAGTAATATGCACCTTTTCAGTTTTGTTAAATCCTAATGGAAATTAATATCTAAAGGGAAAAAATCATTATTCACACCTAACTAATGCATTAGTTCACACTGAGTGTTCAGGATCACACATTAAGTTTTGATATAGATATAACTGCAGTTTTGTTAGGGAGCAAAGTGCACTGGTACCTGACTGTCAGGTTCATGGCTGAGGGTAAAATAATTTAGAAAAAACATTTTATTTGCCTGCCCATATTTTAACTGTAAAAATTCCAGAAAAATTGGAGCAACTCCATAAAAAACAAAACAAGAGACCCTATTTTCTTGCTACATCTACCATTTAACTTATGTTCGGTCAAAGATGAGCAAGACAATGAAACTGCTGCCAGGCTGTGACCACTTAAACTCAAAGTGACTGAACCATTCCTAGAGAGAAATTAAAAAATGCTAAATCTTTTTCTAATGCTACAATCTTCACAAATAGTTATATAAACAAATTTACTGAGGGTATATATTCAGCACACCTGGTATTGCAGGGCAAGTTCAAGGTTTATTATAAAGGTTTCTGTGTTCTATGTATCAATAAAAGCAGAGGGATAAAGTGACGTACAGAACTGACAATTGTTAGAATGACAGGATATTCTTGAACTGTTTTTCTTTTCCTCTACAAATATNTTGAAGAAGAGAGATCGCAAATCTATAACTTAATTTTATACCTTAAGAAACTAGAAAAAGAGAAAAATAAAAGCCAAAAAAAAAAAAAAAAACCAAAAACACCAAAAAACAAAATTACCAAGGGATGACATCTCCACTACCATTTCAGGATCCATGAACAAAAATGCCAATTACCATCATATTAGCATTAAAAATAATTTTCATTTCACTTTATCCTTAATTGCAAACTATTCTTGGCTATTGTCAACTATTTTCCCCCAAATCCAAAAAGTTAAATACATATTTCAGCAATTTTATCCACTCTAAAGTGACCATGATAAAGACTTTATAGACATCAAAAAAACCAAAGGTTATTGAGCAAAGTCTCATATTTTTAAAATAGCAATAAATAAACAAAGTATTCAGGACATTTTAAGATTGATTATATAGAAAGATAAATTATAGAGATTCACCAATTTTCAAAGCTACCTGCAATCCAATCTTCTGGATTTCTATTCTTTGTTAGCCAAAAGCTAGACAATTAATTCTGTGGCATTGTTATACCTGACATAAAATCCTTAGCAAAGCTATTAGATATGAGTTACTTGGAATAATAATAATAATGTATCTTCCTCACTGAAGAGTTAGCTGGACTGCTAAACATTATTTTCCTTCTCTGAATATCAACAGAATGCACTTTTTGAAATCCTCTCCCTTCCTTCCCCCTTCGGTCACTCTCCCCATAGCCTTAAATGCAATTCATTGATTAGCTTCGGGCCTTCACAAAAATATAGGCATAGAAGAATCAGTAGAAATTATGTGAATCTACTTCATCTAAAACGGATGTAAAAGATGTCACCTTAGAACGTGGTTATGACACAAATGATTAGTTGCAAAATCTCTATACTAATAGCTACAAATTATTTATTTCAAGAAGAAAACAACCCCTGATTTTCTTACGTAGGCAGACCGTATTGCCTACAATAAGGGACTGTCAGTAGGTACAAATTTTTTAAAATATTTAAACCACTAAAATGCCATTATAAGGTCTATCTTGACAGTACTCGTGTTAAATAAACTACTAAAAAAGGGATGCCTCGATGAAAAATGCAAACAGCAAAATATGAACTCACCAATCAGGAGATTTCAATGGGCTTTCTCCAAAGAATAGATTTTGTGACACCTCAGCACTTTTTAATCTGTACTTTTTAAAATTAACAATGCTACAATAATATGTTAGGACAAAAACCTGCTCTTAGGGAAAAATGCAAAAAGTACAATAGCACCTGGAAAGAATACTGCCTTAGAGGCAAACAGAAATGGGCTGAAATCACACCTGCCAAGCGGTTAACTCTCAGACTGGACAAGTTTTAGACCTCCGAATCTCAGTCACCTTATCAGTACAATGTGAACCACACTACTTGTCTTCTCAGGTATTTTTTAAAGGAGTTAACATTTTCCACTAATCAAATGCTTACAGCTCCAGAATAACAGCACATAAAATTCATGAAAAATATGACTAATGATATATTCATGAATCAATGAATAATAAATTTTTAAAGGATACTAAGTATAGTGATACTTCATATTTAACTATAAAGCTATAATTTTCTAATATTGGTTTTGGTAAGCTACATACAATAAAATAAAATACACTTGTAATTTAATAATATATCATATGACAAGGCACATGGTTATATTAAAAATAACTTTGTGAAAAAGTCAAATATGGACACTGGTCACAGAAATTTTCATTTTCTTTATTATCCATTTATTTTATTCACTTAAAATGCCAACTTATTCTCCCTCCATCAACAGGTTTTGAAATCCTTAAAATAATTTCATCCCAATCACTAAAGTAAGACATTAGTTTCAAAAGGTGTTTTAAAAGTAAAATTTAACATTATATTGGCATGATAGATGCAAATGATGGATTCTGTGATTATAACCAAAATGCTTAATTTATTCCAATTTATTTAGAAAGATACCTATTAAGTTTCTGCAGTTTTTCCAGATAAATGTATATTTTATCCATACGGAGTATTTTGAGATTATTTTAGCTACCAATTTACAAAGAAAATAGTAATACTAATTCATTTTAGGTTTATAGGTCTTTTTTAGTATAAAACTTAAAATATTTATCAATATTTATAGCTTAAAAATATATTCTTATTACGGGCATTGATTCCTGATGAATAAATTCCTTATCTCCTTTAAGTTCTTACTACCTCCTTCCCTCATTAAAGGATATATTGAAATACTTCATCAAACTTCACATAGTAAAAGTATACATCTTGAAAGTCCATGATAGGTGGATATTTTAAAAATAGAGATTAAGAAAAAACCCAAAAAGCATGGTTACTCTAAGAAAACAATGGGGCAATTGCAAAGCAGTTAAAACAATCCAGCACAGAAAGAACTTTTCTGACAAGAGGAAGTTACTAGAAGAAAAATGGAAGAAAATCAGGGTTCCAAGCCATTCACTTCCCAGAGGTTATAAACAGCATGCTTTCTCTCTCAACTCTCTCTTCCTTGAGCTTAACCAAAATGTACCGATCTTCTACTGAATACAGGTGGAGTGTCATTACAATACAATTTAAATGGCAATCCGTTTCTTCTTTTGTTTAATAAACACTCTCACCTCAAAAACAAACAAATGAAACAAAAAAAAAAGGAAGGAAGAGTTGTTAACATTTTCTTTTCCCACCCAAGGAACAAGCACTCAGCTTTAGAATTTGGCTAGAAAAGATACTATGCTGCCATCTACCAACCCAAAGGGGTATAAAGAAGAAAACAGACTAAAGCTTTCACTTCCTTGAGTTGACAGAATACAGGATCAAAGTCTATGGCATTCCTTAACTGTGCTAATATTTCCACAAGAAAGATGCACAGTAATCATTAAGACAATCTCCAAATAAGGGACATTTGGGGACTTTTATTCCACATCTCAAATAATTGAAAGGGGCACAATGTGAACTAACCAGGTTTCTGACACTATTTGGCCAGCTTTATACACAAAGTGAAGAGCTGGATATAGTTTTGTTGGTTTGCTTTAGAGAATTCAAAAAGAGACAGGCAAAAACTTAGGGGAAATAACTTTTAATTAAAATGTGCACAAGTATAAGTGACAAATGAATTTCACCAAAGAAGTGATATGTAAAGGGGATCAATGTCTCTCTCTCTCTCTCTCAGAAATAAATTAAAAAACATTAAAAAACAAAAAAAGAAACAAAAAAACCTTGGGATGCCTGGGTGGCTCAGTCAGTTAAGCGTCTGACTTCAGCTCAGGTCATGATCTCACCAATTGTGAATTCGAGTCCCACGTTGGGCTCTGTGCTAACAGCTCAGAGCCTGGAGCCTGCTTCAAATTCAGTATCTCCCTGTCTCTCTGACACTCCCCCACTCACACTCTGTCTCTCTCTCCCTCAAGAATACACATTTTAAAAAATTTTTTCAAAAGAACCTCAATAATAGAATGCCTAGAAGCAATTCATTTTGGCATTAAGGACACACAGACTGCAAGTAAAGAGATGGAAAAAGATATTCAATGTAAATGGAAACCAAAAGTAAGCAAAAGTAGTTATACTTTATATCTGACAAAACAGATTTTAAGCCAAAGACTCTAATAAGAGACAAGGAGGTCAATATAATGATAAAGGATTAATTCAACAAGAAAATATTTGTAAATATTTATGCACACAACATAGGAACATTTAAATACACTGAGCAAATATTAACAGAACTGAAAGGAGAAATAGACAGCAATACAATAATGGCAGGGCCTTTAATACTCCAATTTCAACAATGGATAGATCATCCAGACAGGAAATTAAGAAAACATTGGACTGAAACTACACATTAGACCAGACATTTATAGACTATCCCATCCAACAGCAGCAGAATATATACTCTCCTCAAACATACACAGAACATTCCCGAGAGCAGATCATATGTTAGGCCACGAAACAAGTCTTAATAAAGTTAAAATGACTGAGCTCATATCAAACATCTTCACCAAAACCACAATGGTATGAAACTAGAAATCAATTACAAGAAGAAAACTGGAAAATTCACAAATATGTGGAGATTAAACAACATACTACTGAACAATGAGTCAGAGAAGAAATCAAAACAGAAATCAAAAACACATCTTGAGGAAAATGAAAATGGAACTTGAAACACTACAACTTAGGAGATGCAGCAAAAGCAGTTCTGAAAGAAGTTCATAGCAACAAATTCTTACATTAGGAAAAAAGAAAGATCTCAAACCACCTAACTTAATACCTCAAGGAACTAGAATAGAAAAAGAAACTAAGCTAAAAGTTAGTAGAAGGAAAGAAATAACGAAGCTAAGAGGAGAAATAAATGAAATAGGAACTAAAAAGATAATAGAAAAAATTGAGGAAACTAAAAGTGGATGCTTAGAAAAGATAAAGAAAATGGACTAATCTTTAGCTAGACACACTTAAAAAAATTAAAAAAGAGGGCTGAAATCCAATCAGACATGAAAGAGGAGACATTATGACTGACACCAGACAGACACAAGGATCATAAGAGACTACTCTAAAAATGATATAGAAACAAATGGGACAACCTAGAAGAAAACAGACAAATCCCTAGAAACATACAACCTACTGGAACTGAATCAGGAGGAAACAGAAAATCTGAACAGATCAATTACTAGTAAGGAAATTGAATCAGTAATCAAAAATCACTCAACAAAGAAAAGACCAGGACCAGACAGCTTCATTGGTGAATTCTACTAAACACTCAAAGAATTAATACCAATCCTTCTTAAACTACTACAAATATTGAAGAGGGAAGACTTTCAAAATCATTCTACAAGACTTGCATTAACCTGATACCAAAATAAGGCAACAACATTAGAAGAAAAGAAAATCACACAACACAATCCATGATGAACACAGACGCAAAAATCCTCCACAAAATATAAGCAAACTGAATTCATCAATACATTAAAAAGATCATACACCATGATCAAGTGGAATTTATTCCAGGAATACAAGAATGGTTCAACATCTGCAAAACAGCATGAGACAGCACAGTAATAGAATGGAAAGAAAAATCGTGATCATCTCAATAATGCAGAAAAAGCATTCTACAAAACTCAACATCCATTCATGATAAAAAGCCTTAAAATTAGGGACATATATCAACATAATAAAGGCCATATATGACTAGCCCAGAGGAACATCATACTCAATAATGAAAAGCTGAAAGCTTTTGCTCTAAGATCAAAAAGAAGACAAGGATGCCCATCTTCACCACTTTATTCAACTTAATACTGCAAGTTAGAGTAATTAAGGAAAAAAAAAAGGCATCTAAATTAGAATAGAGGTAAAACTTTCTTTGTACCGGACATGATATATATACAGAAAACCTAAACAGTCTACCAAAAACTGTCAGAACTACTACATGAATTCAGTAAAGTCACAGGATACAAAATCAATATACAAATATCAGTTGTGTTTCTATAAGATAACTATCAGAAAAAGATTTAAGAAAATAATCCCATTTACAATTGCATCAAAAAATACCTTGGAATAAATTTAACTAATGAAGTAAAAGATCTGTATGGTAAAAACCAAGACACTGATGAGAAAAACTGAAGAAACCACTAGTAAATGGAAAGCTATTCCATGCTCATGGATTGGAAGAATTAAATATTTGTAAAATGTCTACTACCCAAGCAATCTACAGATTTCAATGCAAATCCTGACCAAAATTCCAATGGCATTTTTTCACAGAAACAGAACAATCCTAAAATTTGTATGGAATGACAAAAAACTCTGAATAGCCAATCCTGAGAAAGAAGAATAAGGCTGGAGGCATCACTTTCTGATTTTAAACTATATCAAAAAGATTTAGTAATCAAAACAGCATGATGCTGGTGTAAAAATAGACACATAAATCAAAAGAACAATATAAGAGCAGAGAAAGAAACCCGTGCATATATGGTCAATTAATTTTTGACAAAGCAATTAAGAATAGTCAACGGGCAAAGGACTATCTCTTCAGTAAATGGTGCTGGGAAAACTGGAAGGCCACATCAAAGAATAAAATCATA
Organism: Crocuta crocuta; assembly: GCF_008692635.1. NCBI lineage: Eukaryota > Metazoa > Chordata > Mammalia > Carnivora > Hyaenidae > Crocuta > Crocuta crocuta. Next base: position 633,376 of record NW_027530182.1, read on the forward strand.
TTTCTATCTTTTATTTACACAAAACTCAGTTTCTCCTCACTTTTTTGTATTTTCTTCCTACATTTTTAATCTCCTAACAAACATTTACTATTCTGTTGGTCATCTGTCACTGTTCAGTCTGCATATATATATATTTAATAAAATCATATAACATTTATATGTATATATATCTAAGGATTTAAATATTATCTATAATCAGCTTTCCCATTTAAAAAAAAGTGATTCTTCCTCTAATTGGCAGAAATTTTCCAAAGTTGGAGAGGAAAGTCGTTTTATAATTTCAAATGTCTTAATCCAAGAATCCTTATATTCTTAACAAAATTTCTTTAGTCTGTCATCAGTCTCCCAGTAATACTGTTACACGATCTGTAAAATTTTCATAAAAATTAATAGGCCAAAGAAAAAGTGTTCCCTCCTTTTGAGAGCTTTTATAAAATAAACATAAACTGAATGTCTATTATATATCAGATACTTTCACATGTGTTATCTCATTTAATCTCATTATTACTCACATTTTCCAGAAGAGAAAACTGCAATTCAGAAAGGCTAAACATGGTGTCAAAGGTTATACATATAATAAGAAAAGTCAGGCTTTGGTCTTAGGTGTGTCTGCTTACAAAGTCAAGATCATTCTACTAACAGGGGTTGGCAAACTCAATATAAAGCACCGAAGAGTTAGTATTTTAGGCTTCGGGCCATATGTCTTTGTCACAACTACTCAACTCTGCTGTTGTAGCCCAAAAGCAATTGTAGACAATATGGAAACAATAGGAATAGCTCTGTTTCAGTAAAACTTTATTAATAAAAACAGATGGAGGGTCAAATTTAACTCAAGGTTCATAGTTTGCCAATCCCTTCACTTTCCTACAATGCAAAACCCCTAGTAGGTTTTCATTAAGACCACTAAATTTTAAGTCTCTCTCTCTTTAAAAAAGTATTACCTTAATCTCACTGGGAAATTTAAAAAATGTTTTTAATGTTTATTTATTTTTGAGAGAAAGAGAAGGTGTCAACAAAAGAGGGCAGACAGAGAAGGAGACACAGAATCCAAAGCAGGCTCCAGGTTCTGAGCTGTCAGCACAGAGTGTGACACAGAGCTCGAACTCAAGAACCACGAGATCATGACCTGAGCTGAAGTCAGACACTTGACCGACTGAGCCACGCAGGCACCCCTCACTGGGAAATTTTATTTTAACGCTTTTCTTATAAGGCTCAATATTTGTAACAAGTCACTCTTGGAGGAATATGTCCAACCTTTTACATATTCTAACTACAATGCCAATTATATCAGAAATCAATCTATAAATAAGATGAAACATTTCTAAAACTACAGTACTAGCATGTACTAAATTCTCAGTGTGAAAATGTCAAACACCCATAAAGTTAGTTCTCCCTTTTGAACTTTTTTCAATTAGTATCTAATTTTAATTGCTCAATCTATAGGAAATACACACAATCACCACCGCTAATATACACAGCTAAGCAACAATAGCAAATATCCCTTTATGTATATAAAATGATCATGTATACAAAAACTATCTCAATACACAGAACTTAAAGACCTTATTCTTTAGAAAGGCCTCCCCCCTCCCTTATTCCAAAACTTAATTATATGTACCATCACTAAAATTATTATTAATATAAAAGATTTAAGTAGTATGAAATGATATAAATAGGTAAGAAAAATTCCGCTTCTCCAGCAAGGACTCTAGTCTCTCCTTTCTTCTACCCTCCCTTCCTTCTTCACATATGCATATGCATCCACACCCTTGTGCATGCTTTTGTTCTATTCTGTCTGCCTCTCTTGGTCTCTTTCTCTCTTTCTCTCTCTCTCTCTCTCTCTCTCTCTCTCTCTCTCTCTCGGTCTGTTTTCTCTCTCTCTCTCTCTCTCTCTCTCTCTCACACACACACACACACACAGTATTATTTCAAAAACACAATCCAAGTCCAAAGTAGGCACAAGATCAGGCTTAAGTACCAACTGTACACATAAAACACAGAGGATAAGATTCAAAAACACAAGAGCAGATTGAAATCCCAGCTCTACAACTAAAACCAGCTGAATACTCGCTTACTAGCTTGGTGCCTTCAGTCACTACTTAATTAATCTGTATTAGTCTGTTTGCTCATCTACAAAAATGGGAAAACTGCACCCACCTCACGTGGTTGTTGCCTGCATTAAAGTGAGATTTGAAACAACATGCCCACAGCAGGGTGTGGATACTTTGTCAAGTACTTAAGACTTGTTGCTGCTAATCACCCCAACAGCACTATTTGGGGCAAGTCTTACTCAGATCTATTGTTACTCCTGTATACAATGGGAAAAGTGCTCTTTCCAATGGTATATGTGACAACAACCTTTTATAGGACCTTGCAAATTCTTATCATAATTGTTAGACATCAAGGGGGAAAACGTCCTTTTTTCTCAAAAACTTAACATTCCCTTGAGAAACTTTAAAAAATTAAAGTCCATTTTTATTCCTGCAAAGACATGAGAAGTTAACATTCTTCACTTTCTCTCTCATTACTGTAGATATTTTTAAACCAAAACATATATATCGAAAGACCTCATTAAGTTGCTTTTTAAAGAAAGCCACTCAACACTAATAAATTATCATAAATGGATTTGGTTAAAAGGGAATGTCAGATTAGGGTCTACTTTCTCAACCCCAATACATTTTCAAATTCACCAAGTCTGGAGTATATTTTTGTTTTTTGTTTCCAATCCTCTGCTCTTAAAGGAACCACACATTAGTAACTGTATGCTACAGCTGTTCCAACATCAGTGGATATGAACATTTCTTACCAAGTTACGCTTTTTCAGTGGAAGAAAGTAATAATAGTGGCAGAAAGAAAACATCAGTGCGTACGAAGTAAGAAGTTCTGTGTAGAAACACAACTGCAGAAAAAGCCAATGATTATCTTCACCAACACAATTGTTAATCCTGAAGAGAAAAATGAAAACGGAAACAGTACTTTAAACTTTAATAAAATGTTAATCTCGGGGCTGGTAAACCTAAAAATAAACACAAACAACGTCATAGTATACTTAACTTCATGGAGGTATGCTAACGTCCCTTAAACCTAAAAGCAAACCATGCATATGAAAAGCTACACTATAAGCATGCCTCCTCCCGTTTGGAAAGCACTTTCTACTTGACGAAAAGGAAGTCCTGGAAGATGATCTGCCTTCAATTCACAACCACCCAGTGTGGCAGGAAGAGCAGATGGCAGTCTCCTTGTTTCATCGATATGGGAACAGGAACAAAGGAGTTAAGACACTTGCCAGAGGAAGAGATAGTAGCCAAGAAAACAAGAACCTTCTCTACAGCGCTCTTCCATTCCAGCTGTGGAGAACAATTTGACCGATTTGAAGTAAAACAACTTAAGCCTGCCGCTCTGACATTATTGCAAAGCAGTCACAATTTTTCTTACTTTTAAAATCCATGCTTAGTTGCTGAAAATAAACGCATAGCCAAAAGTATTTATAAATTCTTAGAGCTGCACTTCCACTATGACAATAGTGAACCATAACCAGGAAAAATGATTAAAATTATGATCCTAAAATTTTCAAGGCTCAAGAGTGTATTGTTCCAAAATTTATTTATTGTGCCCCAATTTTTCAAATATTTTATAATTCCAGCAGAAAACCCTAGTCCCAAACTATCATTTACCTTTACAAATGTTTTCATTTCACTATAGCATTATACTGCCATTGTTTGGGGAACAAAAGATACAATAGGCTCAATTCCTAACAAATTGCTGTTTTTAAGGTGTATCACTGAGACTATTTTTTGAAATCAGATATAGAACTAAATGGAAAACCTGCAGAGGCATTTTCTAAACTTAAGTTCTCATATTTTGTAAATGTGAAAATGCCTGGGTTTTGCTAGGCGCAAGCAGGGCTTTCTCTCGCAAGTGAGAAGTGTGCTCGTGTGGGCACTCAACACACTCTTCCAGAGCCGCTGCTTCCCTGACGTCTGCTGGCCCCACTCTCCTCGTCCTGCCCCAACGTAAGACATAAATGCTATGATGATGGCATCCTTCTTAACTGGAGAGCTTTAAGAAACACGAAGGTGCTCAGTCTATATGTACGAGTTTTTTCAGTAACAAACTATTCAGAAAGAGAAATCAGTGCCAGAAATAGAGAAAATCTCAAGGTGACCTGAGAATTGACCTCCAAATCTAAAGCTCTCAGGCAGCTAAGATGATGCAGTTTCTGAAAATATCAAAAATTCTCTTTGCTTGCAATTTACACTGTCCACTTCCCTTACCCTCTATCTCCACAATGCTCTACTAAGGAATTCAATCAGGAAAGTCCCTCAGTATATTTAAAGCTGCTGGTCTACGCTCCTTTCCTACCTCCAACTCTACTTCCACTCTTCTTCCCACCAGTACTCTGAGAAGCTGACGAAAACCATAGAAGGAGCCAACAAACAGAGAGCTCACCCCAATTTCAGAATTTAGGTTAACAGCACACTTTTTTGTCACCAAGTTAGTCTTTATCCCTTAAAAATAAATAAGGAATATTGCTAATCTCTACAGGAGCAATACATCTCCTGGTTGATTATTTTAAAGCTTAAAATAACGCATTCTTTTCATAGGAAGGATCAATATCCAACTGTAATTTGAACGTGTATTATATATTAATTAATCAGAAACAGTACTCTAAAAAAAGGGTATATAATTTTTTCAGTGTGATTACCACTTACCCAATAATACATGTTTTACCTAGCCTTTTCTTTTTAGTCTATTACTATTATAGTTGTAAACAGATCACTGAGGTTTAGAAAATCTCAGAGAATTAGTCTGTTTAAATTCAAAGCATATTTTTTAAATATCAACTATATATTAATTCACTACACTATTCTGTTAATGATATCAGACAATCATAACCTTTTTTAGATAGTAACCAAGAGCTTTTATCTAATATCTAAGCTTTTTTAAAAAATGCTTTTATTTTTTCCTAATCTTGGGAAATTACTTTCTACTTAAATAATCAATTTATACTAAAAATCAAATTTTCACTAAAAGCTTGGTAACAAATCTTAAATTATGCTATCAAAATAAGTTATCAAAAATATGGGAAACTCTAAACTGATCAGCATTAGCAGACAAAGCTAAACTCCGCCCTTAAGTCAACTGTAGATAAATGCAGTTATAAATTTAAAAAGCCCATCATGCAGTTAACTTTGTATATGCGCATGTATGTGTGTACAAACACAAATATATATGTATTTAGATATATTTACAAAGTGCTACACTATACTAGTTTAAATATTTATACAGAGATCCCATGCTAGGAAAACAGAATTAAATACAATATCTTGCTCACAGATTTTCGTGACAGCTTTGAAATGAGATACAATGCAGAATTCTCACAGCATTTGTTTTCAAAATGCTAGTACTCAACAGAACCATTTTTTAAAATATTACAAGAGAGCCCCCTATTGACCAAAAATGTCAGCAGTTCAGCTGAAGCAGCGAACTACCACTTCTACATATCCAGCACGTATGTAATCTTAATACCTATGTCCAATATATACTATTGAAAAAGGCTTAAAGGGGGTGACATAAGGTGTCAGGGTATCTGAAATACGTTATTCTTTTATTAAACAAGTGGAAGGGAAATACAAACAATGGAATGTATATCATTTATTACAGTTAGAAACTCTAACAGCTACTATTTAAGCACTTTTTATGTGTCAGATACTACACTACCTGCTTTATAAACATTGCCTCATTTAACACAACCATCTCAATTCTATTGATGCTTAGGTGCATCTGATTCTCAGTTTTCTACTCAAATATCTCTATGTTAGAAAAGATAGGATCTCTGTGCAAAAAGGACTTTGGAAGTTGATAGAATCTGATAAAATAAAGGTATCCTTCTTAAAGGATTTTTGAAAACTGCATAATTTTAATATAATTTTTATTTAAATCTACTAAGTCCTAAGATTTATTTTTCACTGTTTTTTCCTCCCCTAAAAGTAAATCATACATAGCTTACCACGGACAGTGATGATCCATTCTCCTAACACAGTGGCCACAGCGGCTACAGTGATGAGAACGCTTTGGTCGCATCAAATTACATTTGTTACATAATTCCCAGAACTCCCGTTCTAGAGAAGGAAATTAAAATCCATTTAATAAAGGCAAAAGAGTAATGTTGAAATTTAGCAACAACAGTTTAGATTTTTAGGAAGTCCTCCATATATACATATATGTATATGTCCAAGAAATTTTTCTTCTTCTACATCTTCACTGTGAGAGTTTGCCAGAAATACTGCTATTCTACTCTATGAAAGTCTTATTCTGTACATTTCTAATTTTAAACACTATAAGAGTAAGACACTCTTAATAGTCAAACTAAACGACAGAAAATAATGCATTTGGGTTTTGGACATATTGCTATAAGTAAAATCTCAAAACTCAAAAGTATAACCAAATTTATTATATTTATTTTTTTAATGTTTATTTTTGAGACAGACAGACAGACAGAGAGCAAGTGGGGGAGGGGCAGAGAGAGAGGGAGTCACAGAATCCCAAGCAGGCTCCAGGCTCTGAGCTAGCTGTCAGCACACAGCCTGATGCGGGGCTCAAACCCAAGAACTGTGAGATCATGAACTGAGCTGAAGTCGGACGCTTAGCCTACTGAGCCACTCAGGCGCCCCAGCAAATTATTATATTTAAAAAGAATTTTATGTAAACAAATTTCGTTCTAGAAATTTTATTAATTAAAAAATAAATAGTGCTGAATCCTGGTTTCATAGACTAAGAAATCAAAATCAATCCTATAAACTCATTAGAAAAACAGAGATAGCATTCTCACCTCCCAACCATTTTATATTTTTAATATCAATAAATTCATTTGGGATTGTTTACAGGAGAGGCTTGGAGGTATTAGAATGGTTTCAGAAATAAAGAAGATTACAAGAAAATTATTATTTAGTGGAAATAAGGGAGTTCTTTACAAAACTCTTCCCTACAGTCAAGTAGCAATTTATTTTACCTTGTAATTAAAGAGGACACATTTAAGTTTCGTGCTAAAAAACATTAGGTTTACAGTCGTCATAAAGAGAAAAGTCATTTGTTTTCAGTATATATTTTTCTAATCAGATACATAAGAACTATATGAAAGTCATCTACAAAGACAATCACTTTATTATACAGAATGTATCCATTTAAAATTTGCTAAAATGGAACTTTCCTTTTACAGAATTCTTAAACTGTCTGTCACCTATGTTCATTTTTTCCAACACTATGTTTAAACTACACTCTAACCTTGTTAAAAGCATGGGCATAGTAAAATTAACCTAACTCTCAATATTCAGATGCAAAGTATGACTCTAGCACACATATGACTAAATATCTGCTAAAGTATAAAAGTTTAAATTTTAAAAAGTTAAAGATTTCAAATATGAGTAAAAGAAGATAATACTAGATAGTATTCAATTTTCTAAAAAGAGATCCTATTTTAATTCCATTATTTTAGTTCAATAACAAGAGTAAAATCAATATATTAGAATTTTATGTAGTAAAGTATTATGAAAAATTCTGCTGAAGAAATCAATAATAATAGTATCAAATTAAGATCTTTTGGGCTGCCTGGGTGGCTCAGTCGGTTAAGCGTCCAACTTTGGTTCAGGTCATGATCTCATCGTTTGTGAGTTTGAGTCCCACATCGAGCTCTGTGCTGAAAGCTCAGAGCCTAGAGCCACTTTGAATTCTGTGTCTCCCTCTCTCTACCCCTCCCGTGCTCATGCTCTGTCTCTGTCTCTCTCTCTCTCTCAATAATAAATGAACGTTAAAAAAAATTAAGAAAAAAAATCTTTTCACTTCTTACAGTTCTTATTTTAATGAAAACTTATGTGAGAGGGAAACACTAAAGATTAATTTAGATAAACTAGTATCATTTAACTGTAAGAAAAAAACTCATTTCACATGTAGCATAATACAGTATCATAAGCAGATCTCTCTTTTCCCACTTAGCCATTGATGCTCCCAAACACCCTAATGTTAAAACCCTGAATTTACATATTGCAAAGATTATAGTCAGGGAATAGACCTTCACTGATGGGCCAATTTTCATTAAAAAAGAGCGTAAAAACTTTGTCTTAAACCAGTGCCTTAAAATATAAATATGTCATATTCATTACTGGTCATTTCAGAATCTGATATTTTAGAGTAAAATCTTTCATACTTGAAATGAAATAATACTAAAAGATGGGGTGGGGCGCCTGGGTGGCTCAGTCAGTTAAGCGTCTGACTTCGGCTTAGGTCATGATTTCCCGGTTCACGGTTTCGAGCCCCGCATCGGGTTCTGTGCTGACAGCTCAAAGCCTGGAGCCTGTTTCGGAATCTGTGTCTCTCTCTACCCCTCCCCCACTCATCTCTGTCTCAAAAATAAATAAACTATTAAAAAAATTGAAATACACTAATGGTAAGAGCAAGAAGGAAAACTTTAAACAAAGATTTTTTTTAAATTTTATACCCTCAGAAAAGAAGACAGCATTTGACTATGGTCAGAGGAAAGCCTATAATTCTGCAGTCTAGACCACAGGGTGGCAAGCTACATTCCACAGGCAAATCATAAGCTAAAAATGGTTTTTACAGTGATCACAATTTTTAGTGATTGAAAATAAGAATTTATGAAATGTAAAAATCATGACATTTGAATTCCAGTGTCCACACATAAAGTTTTATTCATACACAGCTAAGCCCATTCATTTACAGATTATCTATCTATGGCTACTTTTGGGCTACAGTGGCAGAGCTGAGGGGCTGTGACAGAGATTGTAAGGTCTATAAAGCAGAAAATATGTACTATCTGACCCTTTACAGTAAAGACGAGTTGGCCCATCTATGGTCTGGATCATAAATTTGTTTAAAGAAAGAGTTGAACATTCCACTGGCTAAATTTAAGAAACTATACAAGTATCTAAAATGATAAATATATTTGAAAAACTCACATTTTCACACACATATACACCTATGTGTGTAGAGCACAAAGAAAAAAACACACTACTGTAAATATCTAAAAAATATTTTTTTTAAAGAAAAAAAATCCAGCCACCTTAACCTATCCTACATATCTATAAACCATTTCTTGATCTTCTCCCTTTCTTCAAGGTTTATTCATGTTCAAATGTGACCTTAGTCCAAGGGATACAGGAGTGCTGATGCATAGGGGCACATGTACCCCAATGTTCATAGCGGCACTCTCAACAATTGCCAAAACATGGAAAAAGCCTAAGTGTCCATCAACTGACAAATGGATCAAGAAGATGTGGTTTATCTATACAATGGAATACTACATGGCAATGAGAAACAATGAAATCTGGCCATGTGTAGCAACATGGATGGAACTAGAGGGTGTTATGCTGANAAATTAAAATAAAATGTTATGCAGCCATTAAAAAAAATGACCTTAGTGACTGATATATTCTAAGGTCTGAAGACTTTTGCACTAGCCATTTAATATAAAATAAAAGCCTTTGGGAAAAAAATCAGAGAGCAAAATACAATTTGTAAGTGATGAAAATAAAAATTTTAAATTAAAAAAAAAGCCTATAGGAGAGACTCCAGTTGCTAATTTATGGTAGTTATAGATAAATTGAAAACTGACTTTTTTAAAGGAAATTTTAAAGGAAAGAAAAATGAAAAAGTGACTTTTTTTAAGGAAAGAAAAATCAAAACATAAAACAAATCAAAGAAAATGAGTAAACCTAAGTAACCCTAAGTCAACATGATCACATTGTTTTGCATGGATCCTCTTTTGTGTATATGGGTGTGTGTTTATTATTATTATCTTTTGTTATTTATTTAAGTTCAAGTTAGTTAACATAACCGTGTAGTACTGGTTTCAGGAGCAGAATTTAGTGACTCATCACTTACATACAACACCCTCTGCTCATCCCGACAAGTGTCTTCCTTAATGACCATCACCCACTTAGCACCCCCCACCCACCTCCCCTCCAGCAACCCTCAGTTTAAGCAGGGATTCTCTTAATGCTACAAATGAATAAATAAATACAAAGGGGGGGGGGGGGGGGGGGGTTGTTTTTATTATCCTTAGAAGAGAAGAATCACCTTCTATTTAAGACTTCTAAAAGACTTGTATATTAGGCCCTCTCAATTATTGTATTTCAAACCACAAAGTAATATTTTAGGGAGAAAAATATAACTTGAAACTACCAAAATCAATACAACATTTGGCTCTTCACAGAGGTTCCCTGACAGAATCACTTGCCAAAGAAGAAAATAAATGACAGGAAGTCTCTTGCAGATCTCCTTCAAAAAGAGATAGAAGAACTGGGAGCAAAGCAAAACTAGAAGTGAATTCATACCCCTGAGCATTAATAGCATATGCATCCCTATAGCTCGGGGTAAAATTTCAAGGGACATTATCACACAAACTTTAAATGTGCAACATTTTTTAAAACTTGGGAGGATTTTGCACTGTAACAGGGCAGCTCTACTCAAAGCGGCTCTAATAATGACAAAAACACTAAAGTCAAACACGTAAGGGAAGAGCCTGATGATGAAAATGTTCTAAAATTGATTGTGGTGGGGCACCTGGTCGGCTCAGTCAGAAGAGCATGCAACTGTTGATGTCTGGGTTAGGAGTTCAAGCCCCACACTAGACACAGAGCTTACTTACTTACATACATACATTCATAAAACTGGTTTAGTAAAGGTTGCATAATTCTATGCACATATTAAAGCCACTAAATTGTACACTTTAAATGGGTGAATCAAATGGCATATGAATCATAATAAAGCTGTTTTTTAAAAAAGAGACTGAATAAAAAAATTTCATAAAACCTGAATGTAATATAAAATATTTGTATATTTCAAACATGCATGTGATTAATTTCAGTAACAGAAATTGACAGTGATTTTATTTGACTATTTAATTTACACACCCAAAAGTTTATAAGAATCAAATTCTGGGGAATCTTTGCAGAGACAATGCAACATTCTCTTATATTCAAACTGCCTCATATATTTGGAGGGTTACACTAATACTAAACTTATTCTACTTAAAAAAAAAAAAAACAGAGAGGGATGTAAAATATTTCAGGGAAATTCAATTAAAAATGGTTAAAATCATAAAAGTGCTGGGGTTTACGTTCCCTTTCCTAAAGAATCCAATTATATAAAACTGCTCAACCTTAAAACAAGGATGAGTAAATGTCACTTTTTATGGCCCCAACTCTATAGTCATGCTATATGATTTTTTCACTATTAAAATCCTGTATATTTTTACTAAGTTAAAACCATATTCGCAAAAGAATCAGGGAATCACCACAAAGCACATGATGACTTCAATTTCTCCCAGAATCAAAGCCAAGGTGAAAAAAGGGCTAAAATTATTCCTCTCTGTACAGATGCATGGTAAACAAGATGATGGAGACACGTATTGAGATGTCACGGCAGCTCTTTAACAACCTGCTGTGTGACAGTCCACACTCTTGATTTTTTGGTCTACCTACCTTGTAAAATTACCACGAGGATCAAATGACGTGCGACAGTAAAAGACTTTGGAAACATTAAAATATGATAAATGAGTGTCTTTTTTTCGACCGGGCAAAAGATAAGTCTTCGGAACTCAGTGAAGAAAAACAGGCCAAACGTCAGCTGTGATCAGATAGAATGCAGACAACCAAATAGCAGCCAGAGGCTATGGAGTCTTCCGTCACCAGGGCCCTAAGCTAAAGGTAACATGATGGGTCCACATAATTTGTTTAGCATTCGTTTAAAACCAATGTTTTTTACATTTTTAGTTATCAATTTTTTTCAAATTTTCTCTTAAAATTTTTCAAAATTTCTCTTAAAAACTGAGATTCTCTGTTTTCTCTTCAAAATTCTAAGATCTAGGAATACAGGGCCTATGTGACAATTTCAGTGTAGAGGAGTAGCGGCTGCTGCCTTTGGATAGGAGATTTTCAAGTTCCTTTGTGGCCCCTTTCTCTGATTTGCAGTATCTGATACATGTAGGCATCTGAGTGACCACTGCAAACTAAAGATTTTGTAACAAATGGGTCAGGAGTTAGGAAAAGCCTGCTTCTCTAGTTTTCTGGAAATACGGGGTTTTAGAGTTGAAACAGGCAAAACATTTACCAAGATGTTAGAGAGCCTTTGGTTTAGACTAGTTGAGACATGACACTCTGTACAAACTGCAGACTGCCACCCTCCCCGCCCAAACACACGTGCACGTGTGCGCCCACACACACACCTAGCTGACGGTGACACGGCTTCTGTAAGTTAAAGAAATGAAATATTCGACACAATCCTCAGAAACTTCCACAGCCATGCAGATATCAGTGTCATATCATTCCCATTTCATCATTAGACTTGCAAAGCCAAGTGTGTCTCTAAATGACAGACCTCAAAAAACAAGAGTCAGGAACTTAAGGAAGACTCTTTAAGTGACATGCCAGTAATCTAATTTCAGAAGGACTTAACAGGTTCCCCAATTTTTTTTTTTTTTTGACACACTGCAATCACCTGGGATCTTTAAAAAATACAGATACCTGATTCCCATCTCCAGACATTCTGATTAAATCAATATGGGATGTGATCAGGACACTGAAATTTTTTAAATCTCCCCCATGGATTCAAATGTGCAACAAGTCTGGAAAGCACTGAAGTACTATAAGAAGTACTGTGACTCTCAAATGTAGCACAAAGTCATATACATCTCTCATTAGAAGAAAGTACAGAGAGCTCTCAAAGCTTATATGGCAAATGATCAAGAAGTGAAACTGAGGAAAGAGGGTAAATGAGGGTTACCATCCCTAGCTCGCAATAAAACAAGCAACAAATTTCATTTTTGTGATCTGAATGGTTATTGTAAAATAAGCTAATCCTAAATTACCTTCAATGGACACTAGAATAAAAGATCTCAAATTTTTCACTGAATTGTTAGAACTTGGAAAAATACAGGCAATAGTATCATTAAACTACAAATACTGACTCTAAGCAATATTCTCTTTATAATATCATACACAAAGTGAGGGACACCATCAAAAAGATTCCTTTATGAAATTAAGATATATCAGATAACTATATATCATTCAACAAGTACTTACCCAGCACCTACTGAATGACAGAGATGGGCACTGAGGATACAGCATCGAACAGATGAAGAAAACAAAACAGAAAATCTACACCCTCACAGAGGCTCTACAGATGCAGTGTGGGAGGAGAGAAAAACAAGTGAACAAGTAAACTACACAAAGAGACAGGGAGCGAGGGGCACAACAGTCAGCTGGGATTTGCAATTATAAACACAGAAGTCTAGAAAGAAAACATTTGAGAAAAGACAGGAAGAACGCTGTAGATGACATATGTAACTGGCACACACTAAAGGCTGTAAAATGCATTCACAAAGATAAAATAATGCAGGCATAGTCGAACTGATAAATCTGAAAAGTGCCGTACCTCCATGTGGAATCTTAGGGTTCTCTGGGAGTCTTCCCGGGTCAGTTATTGAGGCCCTCACTAAAGCAACCAGACAAAATATGGCAATGCCATAGAATACTTGGAAACAAATAAGAAAGTTAAGTAAATAAATGAGTCATTTATTCTTCAAAACATTTTATCAAGAAGCATATTTAACGTTTAAATGTATATTTTCATGAATGCCATCAGGATAAATGATTTTCAAAAAATAAATGGAAAAATTAAATGATCAATTTCATTCACCAAATAATACTGCCAAGAGGATTTTCTCAAACGTATCACCTTTAAAGGTTGTTTTGCATAATAACTGATAAACTTACTATGGATCAGATTTTTTTTTACAAATTCCTTGTCAATAATGGCATAAATGAAGGGGTTCACTTTTAATTACTATGTGTACTATATGTGACAGAATCAAAGCAGCATTTTAAAACCTATCCTACAATGAAACTCCTTCATTGCCTCTAACTGGCTAACTTCAAAATTACTTGGAGTTAGTGACATTCAATTGCTTCTTTCAACAAATCTTAAAATATTTACATAATGTGAAAATAAAGAACCTAGAAATTTTGAGTTTTTAAAAGAATAACTAGAAAAACAGTGGTAAGGAAAAACAGATCCAGCCATTATAATTCTACCTTTTAAATGAATAAAAAATAGGCATGTGGTAGGGCAGTGGGGGGGCTGTGAGAAGGTACTATGCCTATAATAGGAAACTTGGTCTGCGCACTAACTCCAAGACCAACTGCATGGTACTGATCAGTTTTATCACTTGTACAACAGAGATCGTATTTCCCACAGCACTTGTGAGGTCAAAATGACATAATGTACCAGGTAACTGTGAATGCCATCCATATAAATGTAAACTCTATCATTTCAATCTTATCCTTTTAATCCTAAGCAAGCCAGCACCAAATGAACTACAGCAGAAAATAATTATCCAGAAATGCAAAGTGTTATCATAATCAACATCATAATTTTTGCATCATGAAATTCTCATTTCCCAGTAATATATACCATCGTCATTCTGAAAACTCCTCCCACACTTGAAATAAGTACGTAATAGAAACATTAAAAATACACACACACACAAAATAGCACTACTGCACCAGTTTCATTTTAAACAAAATGACCTTCATATATTTTGCAGAGTTAGATAAGGAGATAACCACATTTATGTAACCCTACAAAATGTATAAAAGCCAGTCTTCTTAAAACTTCTACAATTTATTTAGTAAATAACTTAACATGAATAACACTAATACTCAAAGAAAGGTTATAATAGCGGTACTATATTCCATAAACATTCACAGTGAGAAAATCCTTTAATTATATAAAGAAAAAAAGATCAGAAACTCACTTATTATTAATATGCCTGGAATGTGTCCTTCTTCATAGTGAGGAAAGAGGACAATCTTGGGAATTAAGACAATATTGTATAACCACACAAAGACAATCAAACCCATGCAGCACCAACCATGTGGGTCAACAACAAAGTGAATCCGGAGGCCCATTTTGCTGTCCTCCAAGTGCCTGCCGACCCACAAGGGAGACGACCCTACAGAGGGGGAAGACAGAACAAAGTTACTTATACAGAAAAAACTATTTGGCTAAAACAAAACTCCATTCCTGGCAACTATAAAATGACACTGAGTTTTCTTTGTATATTTTTGACAAAAGGAAACACATTGGGAAACAGAGAGGTTTCAGGACATTCAAGTTTCATCATAAGCTTCACATAATTTAATTCTAGTTTCTACTCTGAATTGCTATCAGAGTATAAACTGGCAATACCTTCTGAAGGTTAAGCACGAGTCTGTCCTGAACCCAGCAATTCCTTATGTAAGCCCGGGAGGGAATGAGACCAAGTGTCAAAAGATATGTGCAAAATGTTTTAGAACTTTTAGTCATAAGACTAACAGATGCTCACACAAGTCAAAACAGTGAGGTGGGAGGGTGTTTACTAACCAGAAAGGACAGAAGGGAAACTTTGAGGGGCTAGTAATGTTCCATATCTTGACCTAGGCGGTGCTTCAAGGGTACACACATATGTAAAAATTCATAGAGCTGTATACTTAAGATTTGTGCAATTTAAATTTTAAGCCACAATACAATGCTTAAAAAATCATTTTGAAAAATTCTTATAAAAAGAGGAAAGTACTTACAAATTGCCAAAAATATTTAAAATCATGGAACGAAGCCCAACTAATCTTATTACTATCAATTCAAGAAGACTCCTGTTTAAGATCTTGGCAAGGATGTGGAGAAACGGGAACCCTCTTGCACCGTTGGGTGCAGAGAATGCAAACTGGTGCAGACATTCTGGGAAACAATACGGAGGTTCCTCAAACGGTTAAAAATATAACTACTGGATGATTCAGCAATTACACGATTAGGTATTTACCCAAAGGATACAAAAAGACTAATTCAGAGGGGGGTGCATGTAGCCCAATGTTCATAGCAGCGTTATCAACAATAGCCAAACGATGGAGAGAGCCCAAACATCCACTGACTGAAGAACGGATAAAGAAGATGTGGTTTGCATACATATACAATGGACTATTACTCAGCAATAAAAAAAGAATGAAATCCTGCCATTTGCTACAAAGTGAATGGAGC
This sequence comes from Crocuta crocuta, assembly GCF_008692635.1. NCBI lineage: Eukaryota > Metazoa > Chordata > Mammalia > Carnivora > Hyaenidae > Crocuta > Crocuta crocuta. The sequence continues at coordinate 649,465 of NW_027530182.1, forward strand.
TAGAGTGTATTATGCTAAGCGAAATAAGTTAGTCAGTGAAAGACAAATACCATATGATTCCACTCATATGTGGAATTTAAGAAAACAGATTAACATGTCGGGGGGTGGGGGAGGAGAGAGAGGGCAACAAACCTGAAGAGACTCTCAAAGATAGAGAACTCGATGGTTGATGAGGGAAACGGTGGGGGATGCGCACTAAGGGGCACTTGTTGGGAGGAGCACTGGGTGTTATATGTAAGTGATGAATCACTGAATTCTACTCTTTTTTTTTAATTTTTTTATTTATTTCTAGGAGAGAGAGAGAGAGAGAGCGCACGCGTGAGCAGGAGAGGGTCAGAGAGAGAGGGAGATACAGACTCTGAAATTGACTCCAGGCTCCGAGCTGGCAGTCAGCACAGAGCCCGATGCGGGGCTCGAACCCACGAACCGCGAGATCATGACCTAAGTGAAAGTCGGACGCTTAACCGACTAAGCCACCCAGGCGCCCCTGAATTCTACTCTTGAAACCATACTTTTGCACTGTATATTCACTAACTAAAATTTAAATAAAAATTTGAAAAGAAAAAAAAAAGGAGACTCCTATTTAAATGGGGCTTGTATCACATGAGTGTTAAAAATATTTATGGTACCAAAAAATGTGATCTAAAATATATCCCTACCTTAGTAGGTATAATTTATAAGCTTAAACAATTACTATAGAAGGTCAAGGGGGCACCTTTTACAGAAAATACAATGGAATAACACTATAATAAACCAGGATAATGTTTCTCAAACCTGTAAACAAACCAGAATCAACTGAGGAGCTCTTTAAAATAGTCATTCAAAGGCCTCATTCTAGATCCACTGAATCCTAATTCCTTATGGAGTTAAGCTCAAAAACCAATAAAATGTTTTAAAATGCTCCCCAGGTGTCTGATAGAGCTGACAGGTATCTAGGAGCAGCTGATCCAAAAGCTTCCGTAAGACTTCAACGTTAGGGCAATGAGCTGAATTCAGCTGAACAAATTTATTTACAGAGCCTCCACTATACACAAGTTATAATAGATACAATGATGAATGAGACATTGTCTTTGCTTAAAGAAACTAATAGTCTAGTTGGGGTAAGAATCGTAAGATTTAAAAGAACATGCTGAGTTCCAGAGATGTGGACAAGATGTCACCGGAGGCATGGAGGGTGGACACTAGGTAAATTAGGGCAAGACTTCCTATAGGAGGGGAAATATGAGTTCAGTTTTAAAAGACGAGTAAATGTTATCCAGGGGCGCCTGGGTGGCTCAGATGGTTGAGCATTAGACTCTTGATTTTGGCTCAGGTCCCAATCCCAGGGTCGTGGGATTGAGCCCCACATTAAGTGTGGAACCTGCTTGGGATTCTCTCTCTCTCCTCTGCCCTCCCCCCCTTCTGTACTTGCACTCTCTCTCTAAATAAAAAATTAAGGGGCACCCGGGTGACTCCGTTGGTTGAGCATCTGACTCTGGCTCAGGACATGATCTCACAGTTTGTGAGTTCAAGCCCCACGCTGGGCTCACTGCTGTCAGCCTGTCAGCAGAGAGCTCACTTTGGATCCTCTGTCCCCTTCTCTCTCTGTCCGTACCCAACTACACTCTTTCAAAAATTTAATTCATTAATTAAATTTAAAAAACTTTTTAAAAAGTTATCCAAGCAAAGAAAGGTGACAATACTACAAACAGAAGGAAGAGCAGGAGGTATATAAAATTGTATGCAGTATTACCAATCACCATCATAAATCATACAGCTTGCAGTGGAGTGAGGGATGAGAAAGAAGGGGCTACATCATGGCATAAAGAGGCCATGTTAGAAAGCTAAGATTTCATTCCTAGGCAATGGAAAGCTACTGAAGCAAGGGAGGTAGCATAATGAGTTTTATACTTTAAAAAAATTACTGAAGCTCTAGTGGTCGAGGATAAAATTAAAGATCAATTAGGCTAAGAAAAGACAAAAGCCAAAATCAGGTTTGGAGAAGAGATCAATTGAGAAAATAGTTGCAATCATACCAGTACAGTTTTACTAACTGATTGGATATTAGGGGGTTAAAGAGTCCAAAATGACTCCCAGATTTTCATCCCTTACTAGCATCAGATGAAGAGACTCAGGGTACCCACCCCTTAGAGGTCTTGCCATTGTGCTTTAAAGCTACAAAGCTACCAGAACAAAGGAAAAAAGATTTAGGATTAGCTCATTTTAAAGTAATATCCTGATGCTATCAACCTTAGAACATGCAAATATTGGAGCCACAGGCAAAAAGGCAAGAAATCAAATGCAACATGACCCAACTGTTTAAATCAGATCTAGTGGAAATTAGTCTTTATGTATGAATTCTAAAATAGGAAAAAGCGTCTACGCCTTAAAAAAGTAAAAGTTGAACTCCATTACCTTTTAATTAGAAAATTAAAAGACTATCAGGATCATTAAAGTGAGGAAAGTCACAGAGTATGCTATTTCATTCACTGGGTATCATCGTTTTAAAAACTGAAGGAGCTGAAATACAAATGATATGCTGTCTACGTAGTTAAAATGAGAAACATTAAAAAGAATGTTTATTTTTATAGTCTTGCCAACCATCAAGTGCTAAAAGAAATGACAGAAGGCTCTGTTTCTCAACATGTTCAATATTATTAACTTCATGTACTTTCTTTCTTGCAATGTTTCAGTTCCATTCAGGACTGAAAAACAGACCATGAATTCCAATAATTACAGTGAACAGAATACTTTTATTACTTACTTCTAAATTTATTAATATTAGAAACAGAAAAACATACAAGCCAGCAAAACAAGTAGCAGAACTGTCAAATACTCATTCATTTTTTTGAATTCTTAAATTTTTCTTGTAAGAGATTTCTCACAACTGGAAATACTAGATACTGGCAAGTATAGCTAAATGTGTCTGTTCTTCCCGTATGTAAAATACATAGACAGCAAGCTCTAAAAGAACACACATCCCCAAGGAAAAGTAAGCAAAGAAAAGAGAAATAGAACAATGAGTGAATAAGATGCTGATTTTTTTTTTTAAATACCTGATAAGTGAAAATTAGTGCCACATAAGCCTAGATTGTCCTGAAGCAAACAGTAGTCTTCCAAGAGCTCCAAATCAGATTACCACCAGAGACATGTAACTCGTAGAGTTGTAGGGTCACCGCACTCGGTTAATATCTACCAGGCGTGGTTTCGGGCTGAACAGAAACTATTACACACTCTGACCGACAACCGAACTGAACACACTGCTGTTACTCGGTCTCAGGGGTGGCACTTGTAAGATACTTTCATTAGCCAGAGATCCTAACGTGCTAATTTGTATATTAGATGGTGAGCTCATGACTCAAACTTTGATGTAACCAGTGGACCTACTGGTACTTCAACATTTTTTAAGATTGCTATCTGGTAACTCTACTTGAGGGTGGTGACTAACTTCATTAATGATGTAAATTACTACAGCACAAACTTTTTTTAAAAGATGTTATAATTCAGCTCTAATAAACTAGACCACATAAATATTTACAACTTTCAAACTATTCTAGTAGGAAACCACCTTTCTTTTCTTGCCTTTTTAGAAAAGCAACTACATTTTACCATGTATTTTCCTCGCGAAGAATACTCGAGTCACTAAGAAAAGAAAGGGATTTGGAAAACTATAAGATAGAAAATGATAACATCAAGATGCAGATTTTAGAAAATGATAAAAATTGGCCAAAATAATTTACAAGAAATCTAGCCAAATGTTACCTCTAAACTTCCAGGTGTATAGGACTCTCTACCTCAGCCAGTGGTCCTATAATGGCTCATGAGCATGAAAAAAATATTCCTTCTCTACTTCCTCCTATCTGCAATGTCCCTATCATTTTACTTACTCTCTTTAAATTCAACTCATACTTCAAGGTCAATTTGAATCTCACTCTCCCTATGAAATTTTTCCTGTCACCTCAGTTCGCAGAGATTTTTTTCCTTCTAAATTCCAAATAAAAAAGCAGAACTAGTAGACGAAAATAGCAAGTAGTTTTATAATCTTAGAATGAGGAGGGGCTTCACAAAAAGGCCCAGAGGTGAAGTATAAGCACATAAAGATTAAAATCTGTGAAGCCTAAAACAAACCAAAAAACAAAGTTAAAAGATAAAGCATCTCTTTTTTAAAAAACATTACAACAGGCTGCCTGGGTGGCTCAGTTGGTTAAGCATCCGACTCTTGGTTTTGGCTCAGGACATGATAATACAGTTCCTGAGTTCGGGCTCTGTGCTGATAGTGCGGAGCCTGCTTGGGATTCTCTCTTCCTCCATCTCTCTCTGCCTCTCCCCTGCTTGAGCATTCTCTCTCTCTCTCAAAATAAACAAACAAACATTAAATAAACAAAAAAAAAAACACTACATCATATGACTGGTGAGAGGCATACGAATACACAGAGAAGCAATTCACAAAGGAAAAAAAAATTCAATGGCTAATCATTACTGATTAGGAAAATGTGGAATAACTAAGCCTATTTTTCGTCCTTTGTATTCAAAACCTTTTAGAAAGACAGATGATTATCCAGCCTGGAGAGAACATACAGAAAAGGACCCTCTCACCCATTACTGGTAGGCATGTAAACTGATACGATCATCTTTAGAAGACAATTTAGCAGTATCTATTAAAACGTCAAATAGATTTGGCCCAGAGTTTATTTCTAACTACCAAGGTACTCATTAGAGTGTAGAGGTAAATACACATTCAAGGTGTTCTACACAGCGCTTTTTGTAATCATAAAAATATGGCACAACTTCAGTGTTCAAGAAGAGGGAGGGGAATGATCAAACAAACTATAAGACCTCCAAGGTATAGACTATTTCTAAGTTACTGCAATTTTAATATCTTTAATGTTTGTTTATTTTTGAGAGCACGAGCAAGGGAGGGCCAGAGAGAAGGGGCACAGAGGATCTGAAGCGGGCTCCTGGCTGACAACAGAGAGCCTGATATGGGGCTCGAACTGCTGAACCATTAGATGGTGACCTGAGCCGAAAAGGAGGTAGATCTAGATCTGTACACGGCTGCCCACACAAAGTATTGAATGAAAGATTGCAAGTTATATGAGAAAAAGCTTAACAGTGGTTTCCTGGGGGAGAGGAGGATAATAATAGACTAGGAAAGGTGTAAAGGGAAGTTTCTGGTTCCCTCATAAAGATTTCTATCTTGATAGGAGTTTGAGACACACAGGTTATAACTTTATCAAGGTTAGCAAATGTACACGTAAGATTGGTGCATTTCGTGGTATGTAAATATACCTTTTAAAAAAAAAACCCTATAAACCAATATTGAACTCTAGTTAATGATATGTAGGCTGAAGTATCAGGTAGGGAGTGGCAGGAGGAAATGTACGGATACCTGCAATTTACTATGAAACGGATCCAAAAAACTAAAGTGGATTGTCAGATGGACCAAGAGATGGATGAGCATGTGATAATGCTTAATAAAATATTAGCTGTATTATCTAGGTGATGAATATTCAGATGTTGATTTCAACTCTTCTGTTTAAAATTTTTCAAAATTAAATGTTGCAGGGGAAAGCAAATTACAGAAAAGTTTGTAGTGCAGAAGCATCAGCTGTAAAACCATATCAGATTTATAATTCAGAAAGAAGTCTTTGAAATTCATACTACGTACAGATTACTTTTCTCTATGAAAAAGAAATTTAAGAAAATGTCTAATTAAAATTTAATACGAGAAATTTTAAATAAACATAATGTAGCTACAGTTATCTTTTTTTAGAAATGAACAATTATTTAATGTATCTAAACATAAGACTTTAAGGATACTATGACACATAATATAGAAACATATTTCCACATAAAATTAAATGTAGACTTACCAATTGGAAATTCACCAAGATGTGTTGTAATTTTTCTGGTACTTGCATTTAGAGGTTTTATCTTGATTCATTCTTTTTTTAATTACATCCCAACAAATGGATCTCTCCTCAGTAACAGTTCTCCATGAGGATCTATTAATGGTTTAACAAATAATGATCTCTTACAAAGATAAAAATTATAAGCTGCTAAATATTCTGACTGTGAAAATGTCCATTACAAACGTTTTAAATTCAGAAATAAGAGGACTCAATTTCACCTAGCTTTGTTTTTGTATCCTACCCCATCTCTCCCAAAATCTGCACTTGATTTTCATCATACATGAAAGTTCCCTCTTTTGAAACCACCCAGTTCCCATAAAATCAAATTAGTATTGTGTATCCAACATTTGGGCTTCATCAAACTCTTGACCACAAATTACAAATGACAACAGATTCTGAGATCACTGATGAGACAAGATACAGTGTAATGTCTATCAAGATGTGAGGCTAGAATTATCCAATCACAACTGATAAACTGAAAGTAGTTTAAAAATAGAAACAAGCTAGTTTAAAATGTTTTAAGGAAAAAAAGCTATCTTCCTATAATGAACCATTAAGAGAATCAACCATAAAAGTTAGCTTCTATAGTTCAAGCTTAAACAATAATACTGTAGAGTTCTAGATAACACACATATACCAATTCAGCATTTCACTAATTCAATGAACATCTACTGACTATATACCATGCCTCTGCACCGGATACAGATAACAAAAGAGATGGACCCCATCCTCAGTGGAGACAGACACAGACAAGATCAATGCCAGGTAAGACAACGTAAGACGGGGGCAAGAGGGCAAGAATGCATCTCGTTCATAGAAGATGGGTAATGGCTCATAGAACTGTTTTCAGTTGTGTGAATAGTTATGTGCATACAAGGTTGCAGCATAAAATGTACTTCTCCTGGTAAGCTGCTGGCAGGAAAAGGGTTCTGGATGTAGTAAAACCTAAGAGGTAGCTCATCAAAGAATGGAGGCTCTTGTAAACAAGGGAGTAAAAGAAGCAAGAGTACAGAAGCAGGCAGAAAAAACCTAAGTAAATTGAAATGACTGGTCACTGCACATGGAAGAATGGGGTAAAACATGCAGCCCACTCAAATGATTTCATGAACCACAAGAAAAGAGTGATCTCAGAGTGAAAAATACTGTTAAACCATGCTGAGGAGTCTGGACTTTGCACTTAGCCTAGTGGAAAATAACTATAGGATTTTAGGGGAAACCATGATGAAGTCTGCCTCCTGGGAAGAAGAGCAATGCTATGAAGAATGGACTTGGTTGGATAGATAGAGCTCCAAAACTGACTATATAAAATAAGCTAGGCTTACTGGTTACCCAAGTAAGAAATGAGGGCACATGATAAGGCCACAGCAGCAGTGACTTATAAGAGGAGTGCAGAGGGGAGGGGTGAAGAAGGAACACTTAAGACAAGAGGCACGAGGAAAAGGGCAGATTAAGAATGTAATGAGTAAACCTGGGGCACCTGGGTGGCTCAGTTGGTTAAACAGCCAACTCTTGATCTCAGCTCCGGTCCTGATTGCATGATTCGTGAGATCGAGCCTCATGTCAGGCTCTGTGCTGACAGAGCAGAGACTGCTTGGGATCCTCTCTCTTCCTCTTTCTCTCTCTCCACCCCTCCTGTGCTCACATGTTTCTCTCTCTCTCTCTCTCTCAAAATAAATAAATAAACTTTAAAAAAAGAATTTAATAAGTAAAGCTGATAGGACTTGGTGATCAATTGGAATCAAAGGGCAGACTGTAGGATGGCTCTCAAGTTCTTGGCTTAGGGACTATGTAAAGGGTGGTACCATTCTCCAAGACAGGAAATAAAGAACAAGTTACGAGTTTGTTAAGCATACTGCTTGCCAAAGCAAAAGGAAACTATTACAGACTGACGATGTGAAAAATACACCAAAATCATTATCATTACATTTCCATTCTCTTTATAGATTTCTTAACTATATGTTCTTCCCCACATCAGTCAGTCTATGGTCCATGGTTGTTAGATTGTCAAATGTAACTTGTTTCTCCTCTAACTTTTTAAATTAATCTAAGAATGGTTTTCTTGCCTGCACCTTTGATTTTCGGAGGCAAAATATGGAATGGCAAAGTAGAGGAGCTGCTACTCTAACAGCAAAGGAATGAATTCATCATCTTCTAGGGAAAAAAATCTCTAACAGAATTAAATGTGGTACAGCAAAATGTGTGAAACATGGCCTAAGTCAATAATGCTGCTGTGGCCGTGATTCTAGAGTGGCTTCCTAATGTTTCAGCAGAACACTGCTTCCTGTCAGTATTATTAGGTAACAGCACAAGTCAACCATCTATGAGTCAAACCCCAGTCACTCCCTGGCTTCGACTCTAGGAAACGCCTACATTTACAGTTATTAGAGCTACCCTGCAGCCAGAGAGAGCATCCAAATGGGATACACATTTTCTCTAATTCACCAGCATCATCGGCATCATGGAATCAAATCTCACCTAAGTGGTATAGAAACAATGCCAGGCTTAAAACTTCAAGTAATTTTGGGATAATAAAGACTATCCCAAAGCTTCGTTAACTATAAAGGGGAATTAAATTTAACATTACTATTTCTAAAAGAATACAATCAACAATTCACAGGGCAAAAAAAAAAAAAAAAAGTTCCCACATAAAGTTCCCAAAAGAAAAATGGTTAACACATGAAAATATAAAATTTAAACTTACAATTGCTTCTTTAAGAAAATTTTTTAAATGTTTATTTATTTTTGAGAGGAAGTGAGACAGAGTATGAGCAGGGGAGGACAGAAAGAGAGGGAGACACAGAATCTGAAGAAGGACCCAGGCTCTAAGCCGTCAGCACTGAGACCAATGCAGGCCTCGAACCCACAAACGGTGAGATCATGACCTGAGCCGAAGCTGGGTACTCAACCGACAAGCCACCCAGGTGCCCCTAAACCTATAACTGCTTCTTAAAGTTACAACTATATACTTTTAAACATACTCATACAGACATTTAACTTCTGATTTTATCTACTCTGAAAATTGGCCAAGTTAAATAATTCCACCCAAAATATCAGGCTATAGCTATCTCTAACAATTAGCCAAAGATGTTAATTCGATTTTTTAAATACCACATAGGTACTCAGTTTATTTCAACAGAGTAGGAAATTAACCCTGTGGGGATATGAAAAAGAGTCACATTCCAATTCTGACATAGCTTATTAGCTCTCCAGGTGCAGTTTCTTCTCAAGCTTCAGTTTAGCCATCTGTAAAATGGCGATAAAAATAACTCACGGGATCATCAATGTGAGTAAATGAGAAATTGCCTAACAAATGATAAGCAACTCTCAAAATAGTAACTTTAAAAGGGAGTGGGGATAGAAGAAGAAGAGAGACAAAGAGAAGTTTTACTTCTAGTTTTGTAAACTCCAGATGTTTCTAGGTCCCCATCTTTAAGAAAATCAAGCCATGATACAATGCAAACATGCCCCAGCTCTACTTCTTCTAAAGCTAACATCTAAGAACACTTGTCAAAGATGAGGAACCTCGAGTGGCCCAGTCGCTTGGCTGATATCATACTGTAAGCCCAGAGAGAAGTTTTCTTTCCACATGTTGGCATGAGGTCTCTTCAAGCAGAACACCAAAAATAGAGATCTGACCTCAGAGAGACTGAACTAAAACCTGTAAACCCAATCTCTTTGGGCTGGTAAGTTAAGGACTGAAACATGGGAGCAAATCAGGACCCAGTTTCAGAAACTAATGAAGAAGGCACAATGAAAGTAGGGAGCTTTGACTCAATTCTGAGGTCTCCAAGAAGACTCTGAAAATGTGGTGGGCAAAGGGTCAAAGCAGACCATACTTGCACCATCAATGGTTTCAAGAACCCACTCCTAGAACAAGTTTTTAAATCACTCCATTCTAGGCAAAATTGAACATAAGCCCTTACTCCTCTGTGTACCTGCTTCATGAGTGAGAAATAGAGGTAAATTAATGTCTCTAGTAAAAATACTGCACTACAGTGACACACTTCATCAAAATCTCCTAACACAAAGCACAAATAGCTTGGAAGGCATGGGATGATAGGAATTAAAGAGACCAAATATTGCTTCAGTCAGTACAAAAGGTCTGCATGGGAATCTTCATGTCAGAAGGCAGGGATGTGGGAAAGTGTGAGGGAAGACAAGAAATGGAGTTGAAGGCAGAGTAGGGATGGAAGACAACAGATAAGCTTTGCTTCAAATATGGCACAAGGAAAACCTTCGGATGCAGTAAAAGTCAGAAAGGAAGCTAGCATGTTCTTCCAAGGGGGAAGGGTAACTAGCTACTTACCCCTAGCACTCACTGCACCAAGAGGGATTGGGGGGAAAAAAAACCCAAAAACACTAAATCAGATGTCCTTCACACCAAGCTTTACCAAAGCAGTCACAGTTTAAGAATAACACTAAAAGACGGGGTGGGGCGCCTGGGTGGCTCAGTCAGTTAAGCATCCAACTTGGGCTCAGGTCATGATCTCACAGTTCGTGAGTTTAAGCCCCACATCTGGCTGTGCACTGCTGATGCGGAGCCTGCGTGGGATCCTCGCTCTCTCCTCTCTCAATGCCCCTCCCCCACTCACACTTACTCTTTCTCCAAATTAAAAAAAAAATTAGAGGCGCCTGGATGGCTCAGTCCATTAAGCACCGGACTTCAGCTCAGGTCATGATCTCACAGTTAATGGGTTCGAGCCCCACATCAGGCTCTGTGCTGACAGCTAGCTCAGAGCCTGGAGCCTGTCTTCAGATTCTGTGACTCCCTCTCTCTCTGACCCTCTCTTGCTCAGCCTGTCTCTCTCTCTCTCAAAAATAAATAAAACAATAAAAAAACACTAAAAGAGAAAAAAAAATTTTAAATAACAACACTAAAAGAGAGAAGAAAAAAATCACTCCTAACTTGCTTGAAGCTGAAAATCCTGCACTAGGTAAGGTTTCATCCCATAATTATGGACAAAAGCCTTAAAATCAGAAGCCTGGTTGAGATCACACTGAGCAAGTTAAGTTAAAACTAAAATAAAATTAATCAGTGAGTGGTAAAATACTAATTTTTATCTAACCTGCCCTCTTGTGAAAGCGGCAACAAGTAGATGGATGGAGAGAATAGTTATCTGCTCAGGCTCTTACATGGGTGAGGTTAATCCACTGGAGAGGAAAACCGCAGGCTAAGAGGAGGCCTAAAAGGCCAATGACAAACTTTGAAAAAGTCCCACCGTTTCCTAGATAATAAACTACCATCACACTACGTATTTGAGGGGAGGTAACTCCCAGAGAGAGCAGTGCCACTTTACATCTGTGAATAACTAGGTTTATTCAATTTACCAAAGATAATGGACCAAAAAACTCACAATGCTGACAACAAGAAAAACTGGGGTTTTCCACCTCTTCCTGTCTTTTATCTGTATTTTTCACTGATTCAAAATAGTTCAAATATGTTCAATTTTAATTTTTTTAATGTTTGTATTTATTTCTGAGAGAGAGAGAGAGAGAGAGAGAGAGACAGCTTGAGCAGGGGAGGGTCAGAGAGACAGGGAGACAGTCATCAAGTGAAGAATCGGAAGCAGGCTCCAGGCTCTGAGCTAGCTGTCAGCACAGAGCCCGATGCGGGGCTCGAACCCACGAACCTGTGAGATCATGACCTGAGCCGAAGTCAGACGCTCAACCGACTGCGCCACCCAGGTGTCCCTAAATACGTTCAACTTTAATAAGAAGTATAAATGCACTGATCATTCTACTAGATATTAAAATGCCACTTATATTTAGTGCACTCGAAAAATTGAATCTGAGCTCTAATGTTTTACTAAAGCAATATAAAATTCCTTCATGCCTTAATATAAAGACTGAACTTGGAGAACAACCCCCTGGTAATACAAATAGCATTTCCTCTGCCTTCCCTGTTATGCCTCTTAATACTCATACAATTACAGAGCATTCTACGCTGAAGAAGATTGTATTGACTCACACTCCATTTCAATCCCAGAAAAAAGCTCCATGGAGACCATACTAGACTTCTCAATTAGTTTCTCCGCTAATACATGACATTATGTTATCCATGAACTTTTCCACAGGTTCTGAATCAGTCCCTACGAATTAAAGAAATCAGGCAGTGGGCAAATAAGTAACCATTTTAGGATTCACTGATGATTTCTTCCTTAGAATCTAAGCTGATGTTACATGTATGATGTTAAGCTGATGTTACATGTATGCATTTTAAAATACATTTCTTTTATTAAAATACCCCAGAGACAGGCAGTGTGACAGTTACCATCATTTACAATATGCTCTATTTCATTTATTCCAACTATACTTCTAAAGTATGTTACGTTTAACAGAAGGGATCTAATACAATCCCATTGTTTTACATCCAAAATGAGGAATTCTAGAATAGTACTAGGCCATGTACTATTCCAAAAGTATGGAAATATATTTTTTTAGTTATATTTTGATATAATTTTACTAACGCTTCTTCAGGAATTTTCTTAAAATGCACTATTAACACGCATGTTAAAGGATTTTAAGGTAATTACAAATGTAGCATAAGCCAAGTGATATGGGAAAGCTAAACCAAGCCTTAAAGAATTTAGCCTAACTCCTTAGTTGTATAGATGAGAAAACACTCTGGGTCACCGGCCTATTCATGACCCTAGAGCTAGACTGTGACAGCAATGGGACTAGAATGTAGCTTTTCTTTCCACTACACTAAGTCTCATTTGGTCCTTTCCTTCCAATTGATTTCTCACCTCATCACTTCTTCAAAAATCTTTTTTGCCATTAAGAGGTTGCACAACTAAAGCAAGATAAAACACCGCTCTGGATTTTATCGGTAAAATCCAAAGAAATGGAAGGATTTAACAAGAAATCACACAAAAAACCAGGGAGAGCACACACCAGGCAGTCATCAAGTGATAACTATTATTATTCGTTATCATTAGTATTATTATTACCACAAGGAAGGCAGTGAATTTTTTTAAAGGTTACATATTAGCATCCTAGGCAGAGAATCCATTTGAGACATCAACTTGCGCTCAATTATCCTTAGTCGTCTTTTCGGCTGTAACTTTACACTATGATTTATGACCCACCCACAATGACCTTGATTTTTTTTTTCCTCTTGTACTTTTATGGACTGCTATACTGCAATATTTTCGAGTAATAACCGGTCGGGTTCTCTCAGCCCTAGAGATACAGACATCCTCCACTGAGTCACAAGGGATTTTAAAATGTGACCCAAATATAGCTTAGGAAACCACAACTTTAAATGGACTCTCCACTTAAAATCCAGCGACCTATTTATTATAGCGAATGGTAACAAGTGCACACTGCTGTCACCCACCCATAAGCCATTTTCTCAAAATCACTCTTGGATCTGGGGGAGGGAGGCAAAAGGTCACTAAAGGAGCCAACTATTCTGCCCCGGCTAGTCCTCGGCAGCCACCCCCCAGCCATCCGGGAATGAATGAAAGGCTGTGGCATCACAGACAAACGTGAGATCCCTGCGCGGGTCTCTGGGCGAGGGTGCAGAGAGGGAAAACTGGAGTTCACAGGCGATAAACTCGGGGCGCATATTTAACAAATTAAAAAACAAACTCCCCCAAATCA